>NW_026068143.1:2077693-2111519 GCF_014885135.2 Alexandromys fortis | reverse complement strand
TTTTGTCAAATGCTTTTTCAGCATCTAATGAAATGTTCATATGTTTTTTTTTTTCTTTCAGTTTATTTATATGATGGATTACATTGATAGATTTTCATATGTTGAACCAGCCCTACATCTCTGGGATGAAGCCTACTTGATCATAATGGATAATTTTTCTAATGTGTTCTTGGATTCGTTTTCCCAGTATTTTATTGAGAATTTTTGCGTCGATGTTCATGAGTGAGATTGGCCTGTAATTCTCTTTCTTGGTTGCATCTTTGTGTGATTTTGGTATCAGGGTGACTGTAGCTTTATAAAATGAATTTGACAATGACTCTTCTGTTTCTATATTGTGAAATACCTTAAGGAGTATAGAGATTAGCTCTTCTTGGAAGTTCTGGTAAAATTCTGCATTTAAACCATCTGGTCCTGGGCTATTTTTGGAAGGGAGGTTTTTGATAACAGCTTCTAATTCTTCACGACTAACAAGTCTATTTAGATTGTTCATCTGGTCTTGGTTTAACTTTGGTATATGGTACTTATCTTTAAAAAAAGTCCATTTCTTTTGCATTTTCCAATTTTGTGGCATACAGGCTTTTTTAATAAGATCTAATGATTCTCTGAATTTCCTGTGTTTGTGGTTTTGACCCCTTTTCATTTCTGATCTTATTTATTTGCATGTTCTCTTTCTGTCATTTAATTATTTTGCATAGGGGTTTGTAGATCTTGTTGATTTTCTCCAAGAACCAACTTTTTGCTTCATTGATTCTTTGGATTGTTTTCTGTGTATCTACTTTGTTGATTTCAGGCCTGAGTTTAATTATTTCCAGTCTTCTACTCCTCCTAGGCGTGTATGCTTCTTTTTTTTTCTAGAGCTTTCAGGTGTGCTGTTAAGTCTCCAATGTATGCTTTCTCTGTTTCTTTAAGTGGGCACTTAGTGCTATGAACTTTCCTCTTAGCACTGCTTTCATCGTGTCCCATAGGTTTGAGTATGTTGTCTCTTTATTTTCATTAATTTCAAGAAAGACTGGAATATATACATATTAGAGTACTACTCAGCAGTAAAAAACAATGACTTCTTGAAGTTTGCAGGCAAATGGATGGAAATAGAAAACACCATCCTTAATGAGGTAAGCCAGACCCAAAAAGAGGAACATGGGATGTACTCACTCATATTTGGTTTCTAGCCATAAATAAAGGACATTGAGCCTATAATTTGGGTTCTTAGAGAAGCTAAATAAGAAGGAGAACCCAAAGAAAATCATATAGGCTTCCTCCTGAATATTATCCTTCATCAGACGATGAAAGGAGACAGAGACCCACAATGGAGCACGGGACTGAAATCTCAAGGTCCAAATCAGAAGCAGAAGGAGAGAGAGCACAAGCAAGGAACTCAGGACCGCGAGGGGTGCACCCATACACTGAGACAAGGGGGATGTTCTATCGGGAACTCACCAAGGCCAGCTGGCCTGGGTCTGAAAAAGCCAGGGTTAAAACTGGTCTCGCTGAACATAGTGGACAATGAGGACTATTGAGACCTCAAGAACAATGGCAATGGGTTTTTGATTCTACTGTACCTATTGATTTCGTGGGAGCCTAGGCAGTTTCGTGGATGCTCACCTTACTAGACCTGGATGGAGGTGGGTGGTCCTTGGACTTCCCACAGGGCAGGGAAACCTGATTGCTCTTTGGGATGACGAAGGAGGGGGACTTGATTGGTGGAGGGGGAGGGAAAGGGGAGGCAGTGGTGGGGAAGAGACAGAAATCTTTAATAAATAAATAAAAGAAAAAATACTTTAATTTCTTTCTTAATTTCTTTTTTGACCCAGGTGTGGTTCAGTAGTTGACTGTTCAGTTTCCATGAGTTTGTAGGCTTTCTGGGGGTAGCATTGTTGTTGCCTTCTAAATTTAATCCATGATGATCTGATAAGACACAGGTGGACACTGATATTTTTTGTATCTGTGGAGGTTTCTTTTGTTACCATGTATGTGGCCAATTTTTGAGAAGGTTCAATGAGCTGCAGAGAAGAAGGTATATTCTTTCCTATTTGGGTAGAGTGTTCTATAGATGTCCGTTAAGTCCATTTGCTTCATTACCTCCAATAATTCTCTTAGTTCTCTATTAGGTTTCTGTCTGATTGACCTGTCCATTGGTGAGAGAGGTGTGTTGAAGTCTCCTATCTACTAGTGTGTGTAGTTTGATGTCTGCCTTGAATTTTAGTAATATTTCTTTTACATAAGTGGGTGCTTTTATATTAGGGGCATAGATATTCAGGATTGAGACTTCATCCTGATGAATTGTTCCTGTTATGAGTATAAAATACCCATCTTGATCTCTTCTGATTGAATTTACTTTGATGTCAATTTTGTTAGAAATTAGCATGGCCACTCCTGCTTGTTTCTTAGGCCCTTTAACTTGAAAAACCTTTTCCCAACCCTTTACTCTGAGTAGATGCCTGTCTTTGAGGTTGAGATGTGTTTCTTGTAAGCAGCAGAATGTTGGATCCTGTTTTTTTTTTTTTTATCCAATATCTTAGCCTGTGCCTTTTTATAGGTGAATTGAGTCCATTAATATTAAGTGATATTAATGACCAGTAGTTGTTTACTCAGGTTATTCTTATTGTTTTTGGTAGTTGAGTTTGTGTGTCTCCCTTCTTTGAGTTGTGCTGGTGAAGGGTTGCTAGATGCCTGAGTTATTGTAGGCAGTGTTGGCAATGTTGGATTCCTTGGGTTGTGATTTTCATTCTATTACTTTCTGTAAGGCTGGATTTATGGCTACGTATTGTTTGAATTTGTTCTTATCCTGGAATGTTTTGTTTTCTTCATTGATAGTGAATGATAGCTTGGCTGGGTACAGTAGCATGGGCTTGCATCTATGGTCTCTTGGTTGCTGTAGTACCTCTATCCAGGACCTTCTGGCTTTCATGATTTCCATAGAGAAGTCAGGTGTAAGTCTGATCGGTTTACTTTTATAAGTTACTTGCCCTATTTCCTTTGCAGCTCTTAATATTCTTTCTTTATTCTGTATGTTTTGTGTTTTGATTATTATATGGCGAGGGGATGCTTTTTTTTTTTTTTGATCCAGTCTATTTGGTGTTCTTTATGCTTCTTGAATATTCAAAGGAATATCTTTCTTTATGTTGGGAAAGTTTTCTTCCATAATTTTGTTAAATATATTTTCTGGGCCTTTGAGCTGTGATTCTTCCCCTTCTTCTATTCCTATTATTCTTAGGTTTGGTATTTTTAGTGTGTCCCATATTTCCTGAATGTTTTGTGATGAGAATTTTTTGGCTTTGCTGTTTTCTTTGATCAATGCGTTTATTTTCTCTATGGTGTCTTCAGAATCTGAGATCCTTTCTTCTATCTCTTGTATTCTATTGATTATGCTTGTTTCTGTAGTCTCTGCTTGTTGACCTAGATTTTCTGTATCCAACCGGTCCTCGGTTTGTGTTTTCTTCCTTGCTTCCATTTCAGTTTTCAATTCTTGAACTGTTTCCATTACCTATTTGATTTTTTTTTTCTTGGTTTCCCAGGCTATCATTACATATTTACTCATATCTTCAAACATTTTTGTTATACTTCTCATCCATTTCTATAAGGGCATTTTTTACACATTGTTTTAGGGACTCTATTGCTTTCATAAAATCATTTTTTTTTCCACTTCTGTGCTAGGTTGTTCAAGTCCTTCTGTTGTAAGATCATTGGGTTCTGGTGTTTTCATGTTGTTTTTCAGATCGTTGGGCGAATTCTTGCCTTGGCACCTGCCCATCTCCTCCTACCAATGCTATCTAGTGGATCTTCTAAAACAGGATCAGGTTTCCCCACTTACAAAATGTCCCCGTTCTGTTTCCTGGGTCCCGCTGCCAGCCAAAGTCCCTCACCCCACTGAGGATGGTCTACAGGAACAGGACCAGGGTCCCCGTTCGCCAGGGCCCCTGTCAAGAAAACGTCTACCACTCTTTAGGCCAGTCACCAAAACAAAGACACTCCTGCTGCCCTCTGTCCCGAGCACCTGACCCAGCGCCCAAACAGGCTGAACTGAGTGATCCCTTAACCCTGCGGAAGGGAAGGAGAAGGAATGAGTCCTCTGGGGGCAAGCTGGGATGGAGCAGGGAGAGAGAGGTCGCAGCAGAGGAGGAGCAGCCCTAGCAGGCTGACCGGGGAGTCAAGGGGGTCGGGGAATGCCCCCGCTCTATTTCCTGGGTCCTGCCGTGTGTCAAGAACATTTTCACCACTTAGGAGAGTCTTCAGAGCCAGGTCCAGGCTCCCGGTTCACCAGGGATCTCCCCAACAAAGGACCTCCCACTTTGCAGGCCAGCCACCAAAACACCTACTTGAATTAGTTGTAGTGGGATGATCTGCTCTCAGTGTGGGCTTCACTGTTTCAAGCTTGGACTATCAGAAAATATAAATTCGCATCTGCCATGCTTTCACCTGCGTCTGTGCTGGTCTGTCGCACTACTGCCCTGCGTCTGCGCCAGTCTCCCTGAGCCTCCACCTGTGTCTGCTCCCCCAACTCTGTCTTTCAAGTATCAGTTATTGCTATATCACCTTGTATCTTATTACTTTCCTGTGGATTTCAACAGAAGATCCTAAATTCCTGTTGCAGTTTAGAAATAGTTTCTGAGTGTTTACACATGAAAGGAAGAAAGTATTATGGAGCCTAAGGTTGAGATTAAATAGATGCCATAAAAAATGTAAAAGTGTCTCTTCAGCACCTTGAGAAAGGGTGCATTCAAAATGAGTATTCTAGTAAGCAGCATGATAAACCTAAATTACGATCTTGTATTGATAAGAACAAGAAGAAAATAGCTTGAGATTATGAGATACTCCATTATGCTAGTTGGATAATTTTCAGTAGGATACATTTGGCTCTCTCTGATAAGGAGCAAATTTGAGAGAACAGGAAGATCAAAGTTGTGAATTTAATAATAGGGATATACTTTATCTGTTTTGAAAGTGCTATTCAGTGTCTTCCCTAACACCAAATTATGTAAGATTATTAGGGTATATAGTGCCTAATTGTTTGTTGCTTGTCTTTCCTATGCCCTTGTTTCTGAAAGGAGCATATTTTGTTAAATGTCCATTAAGGGGCAAATACAGTGGACTTAGTGAATGAATACTATCATTTCAAGTATGGTGGAACTAGTGTGCAATTCTAGCACTTAGAAGGCTGAGAAAAGATGACAAGCAAGGCAGTGGTGGTGAACACCTTTAATTCCGGCACTCAGGAGACAGAGGCAGGTGGATTTCTGTGAGTTCGAGGCCAGCCTGGTCTACAAGAGCTAGGTCCAGGACAGTCTCCAAAGCTACAGAGAAACCCTGTCTTGAAAAAAAAAAGGATAAAAATGCAGGGCAAGTTCAGATTAAAAAGACAAAAAAACCTACACCATTATTTTCAAATAATGATTTCAGAAGCTGATTATGATCATTTGGATGTAAGACGTTTTGGTTACAGTTTCATTCACATTTAGGGGAGAGTCATGGTAAATTATTGCCTCTCTTATTGTTATGCTGCTCAGTTCCCCACTGAGGTAAACATGAAGACATTGGCCAACATCTTCACATTCAATAAAGCTGATATCTAAGCACAGTGGATATACTACATATGTCTATTCCTGTGTGACATAGTCATCCTCTAGTGGGCAGCAGTGGTTTCAGAAACCCATCATGAGTCTCTAAACCAGGATAGAGTTGAAGTGCAATCTAATATTCTCTCTCTCTCTCTCTCTCTCTCTCTCTCTCTCTCTCTCTCTCTCTCTCTCTCTCTCTCTCTTTCTCCCTTTCTATTTCTCTCTTGGAAATGTTGTAGTTTGTCTGTGTGCTATCAAAAATTCAGGTGTCAAACTTAATGCACAATGTAATACTATTGAAAGATGAAGCNTTTTTTTTTATTTTTTTTTTTTTTTTTTTTTTTTTTTTTTTTTTTGGTTTTTCGAGACAGGGTTTCTCTGTGGTTTTGGAGCCTGTCCTGGAACTAGCTCTTGTAGACCAGGCAGGTCTCGAACTCACAGAGATCTGCCTACCTCTGCCTCCCAAGTGCTGGGATTAAAGGCATGCGCCACCACCGCCCGGCTCTGAATTGAATTCTTATATCAAAGTTGGGTGGCTCTCAATCACCTGTAACTTTAGTTCCAATTTTCTGATGGCCTCTGCAAACACTCCAATGAATATTACACAATTATACAGATACACCTAGACACATAATAAAAAATAAAGTAAGATAAATATTTTTAATGAGGTATGGTCTTTTAAAGGTGGAGTAGGTCATAAAAACTCTTCCTTCATGAATAGGATCAAGGTGTCTTGCTATGTAATAAAAAATGGAATGGGCAACTTCTCCAAAGCTTCTTTATAAGTACTCCCATTTCTTTTATAACAACTTTGTTCTTATGTCCTTATAATCTTGCTGGTGATGATTTCAGTATATGAGTTTAGTAGTGATGTGAATATTTGGTCCATAGTGGTCAGTAATGACAAAGTTAATAATAGTAAATTTTCCTTATTTCTAAACTATTATGTGGCTACATTAATTTCCTTATCAGTTAAGTGACTTTAAATACAACAGTCATTATCATTTTAATCCCTGTAAGTAATTGAGTAGAGAGTGCATAGTGGATATAACAGTGTCTGAACATATTAACTAAGAAAATATAGTACATTGCTAAAAGAATGGACTCTAAAGCAAGCTACTTGTTCTCAAATTTCCCACTTACCACTTATTAGGTCTCTTGTTTGGAGAAAACAATTTAACATTAGTGTCCTCACTTTAAAAAAAAAAAAAAAACATGGAGCTTCTCATATTCCCTTCATAGGGTCATTAGAAGGATAAATGAGTTATATATAAAATACTCTAAAGTTAGAGAGGCATAAAAAGCATTATATTCATGTTTCTTATTAGTAGTAACTGCTCAGTTAATGTTAAGCATAGTTGTTATGTTTGTATTATCATTATTATTCTGAGTGCAGATGACTAAAGTTGCTGTGAAAATTGTATTTAATGGAAAGTATAATTAGAATTATAGTTTTATCAGCAAAAATAATATTTTAATGTTTACTGCATATTTAAATGAGATATTCATGTATACATATTCACTACTATAATAGTTATTTTTATGAACAAAATGGTGAATTCTTAGGATTAACATAGTCAAATCTTTTCCTTGAGATGGTAGCTCTTTCTTACCACAACATCTCAGGCAGATACTTTCTATTTCAGCACCTTTAATTTTTTGTTCTGATTAAATGATTTCCTTCTAGCAACAGCAGATCCATTGAGCCACACTTTCTTTAGTCCAGATCGTTGTCATATTTTCATTGCAAAAATATGAAAAAAGATAACTGTGAAAATTAATAATGACAGTGTTTGGTTTAAATGCATTATCAGTGGGAGTTACCTATAATTATTGATTTATGTTCCTGTAATTACTGTTCATAAACAGTAATTAAAAAGCCAAGCATTTTGAACACACATGTGGAAAGGTGTTCTGATGGTGACTGAAAGCTATAATCTACTACATGTAGATGAAGTCTTATTTATATATATGAAACCTAGGCAAAGATATTTCGATATATTTTTCTATAATCTGTAGATTTTCATCTTTTTTTCAGGTAATTTTCTCTTCATTATTGAATAAACTTTCATAAATGGTACAAAGATGTAAATTTATAAGTAAAAAAGATATATATCTACACATATGAAAATATAATCCCAAGGAATCTTATATAGTTCAATCAATGATACAGTAAGTAGATGCTAATTTACTAATTAAATTATATATAACTTTAATGCTATTTATTTATAAGAAAATAAAAGGGATAATGAATCCTCAACAATATTTTTCTTCTAAATAATTTCAAACTTAAAGAAAGATAAAAGACTCCCATTTTCTTTCATATACATATATGAATTAGCACTTGCCACATATCCTTTATCCTTTGCCTTTAAGATACAATGTATTTTTAAAGCATATAGATAATATTCATGTCCTACCAACTGCACCAATTATATCATTCAAAATAATACAGGGTCACAAATTCCATTCATTTATCTAGGGAATTCATTGTTCCTAGACAATTACCTCAGTCTCATTTTTTAATTTATTTATTTTTATTCTATACATGTGGATGTTTTGCCTGCATGTATACTTGTGTACTGTGCGTATGCCTAGTGCTGATGGAGGCCAGAAAAGGATATTGGATCTCCTGGAACTTGAGTTACAAATGGTTGTAAGTTGCCATGTGGGTGCTGGGAACTAAACCCAAGACCTCTCCAAGGGCAGCAAGTGCTCTTAACCACTGAGGCATCTCTCTAATCCATGTCAGTCAATCCTTATTTTTTTAAGATTCATAATTATACACCATATATTTTGTAGAATGTCTCTCAATTTGTGTATTTATGATGTTTCCTTTTATTCTATTTAGCTTATGCATTTGTGAAAGGCCTATCATAGAGTAAGATGTATGTTCTTTCTCCTGTGACATTAACTTTGATCTCTTTGTTTAGATTCTGTGTGCCAGTGCTCTCCATTAGAAAGAAAATTGTTGTTCATGCCTGAGTTAAGGCACAATTGGTACAGGAATGTTGTACAGTATAGTAATGCTCATATAGCAAGGTGTGGTTTTTGATATAATAAATTTCTAGTGTCATTGTTTCAAGTGGTGATTTTTAAATGCCACCATTTTTTACCATCCCTAATTTATACAAAAAGCATCCAAACACTATTGACCCCATGACATTCCAGTTTATAGGAGGCCATATTGAACAAGTTAGAAAAGGGGATGTTCAAAAAGGAAGACACAGTGACAACATAAAGGCAACGATACAGAGCAAACAAGAGAAGGAAAAATATAATGATAAGAATCTAATAAGTTAAAGGCTAGAGGTGTATATTTGTGTATAGTTGTTCTATCATTATCCAAATTATAACAGAAAAAACTCCACCGTAGCTCTAAATGACCAGCTGAGGAAATCTCTTTAGCCTAATTTTATAACTCTTTGCTTTAAATGTTTATTCTCACAGTTTCTATAGTTTTGACTTTGGGTCCAGAATTTCTTACTGTGTTTGGATTTGGGGGGGTTGTAGGATATTTCCATTAATTTTATCATAAAAAAGTGATATTTTGGAAGTTCACGGTGGGTTCCACAAGTTGTATCTCTTGAGTAAATATAGATGTTCCTTGAGTGACTATAGGATTACATCACAAGAAATCTGTCCCAAGGTAAAAATAAGTAAGGTTACATGCATTTAATGCATTTAGTGCATAAAACAATATACCTTAGCACAGTGGACTGTAGCATATTGGCTGTTTCCCTTTGTGGTTGTGTGGTTCACTTAGACTGTGACTCTGTTAATGTCTACCTCAAAAAAGGGGAAGATTTTACAGCCTACATCTACACCAGGACAAGATGAACATTCAACATTGTAGGAATAATTTTTAATGAATGCATATTAATTTTGTACCACCATAGTTTTAGATAGTCATTAAGTCAAGCTGTCATAAAAGAGGCAGTGCACATTTGGCCTGTTTTACTGCTACATTTTCATGTTCTCCTCCCACACCCATTAATACTCTTTCCCTTCCCAATTAGACCGCCTTCTACTTTCACATCTTTTCTTAGTAACAATATGTTTAATTATAGTTGCTTACAGAAGCATCGGCAACTTAGCAATGGTTATGTCCCTGATGAAATATTTCTTACTTCCCTGTTGTGGGAAGAGCTTCTTGTTCATTTCCAGCTGCTTGGACCCAAAATGATCACTCAGAGAGTATATCATTTGAATCACTATTTCGCCTACAGCTTAAGCATATTTTTGCTACCTCTTATATCTTAATTGAACCCATTTCTATTAATCTGCATATCACCATATGGTTGTGGCTTACTGGGTAAAGTTCTGTCTGACACACATCTCTGGGAGGGCTACATGGCTTCTCCTGACTCTGCCTTCTTTCTCCCAGCATTAAGTTTAGTTTTTCCCCTCCTGCCTCTATTCTTCTCTGTGGAGGCCTAAGGCAGTTTTTTTTTAATTAAGCAGTGGTATTCATATCATACAGAGGGGAATCCCATATCACTTTTCTAGCTATCGTCAACTCCATATACACCCTCAAAGAGGAGTAGAGCTGCATGGACACCCCCTCCCTAGTAACAGCATTCTGTTCTGTTTACTCCACCTACCTAATTTTCTGTCCTCTCAAAAATCCAAGGCAGTTTCTTTATTAACCAATGAAAGTAACACATAGACAGATGATCCTCCTCCATCATTTCTCCTTTTTCTGTTTAAACAAAAAAGAAAGGCTTTAACTTTAACATAGTAATATTACATATAACAAAACAGTTATCAAGCAAGAATTACAATTACAATATTCAGATCTATTTTATCTTTTATAATAACAAAGGAAAACTATAACTAACCATTCTTCAACTCCATCAAAGACTCCAAAAGGATATATTACCTAAGCAAACAAGAAGTAAGCAACTTCCAAAACTCTAGAAATGACAGAGACATCTTGCTGCCTGTACAGTCACCCAAAGTTCTTTTGTACCACTGGGACATCCATCTTCAGCCTACAGGCCCATAGTTTCTAGCAGACATTTCCATGAAGCAGGAAATTTCAAAGGCAGTTGAGGCACTTTCTGCTCTGTCCTTCAGAATGTCTCACAGACTCTTTCATGAATCAGGAACCCCAAAAGACCATCTCACCTTTTAGGCAAGTTCAGCAGTCCTCTTTCTGTGGATTCTTTGTGTCCAGTTCATGCATCAGTCCAGGCAAGAGCAGTTTCTTGCCCCAAATGGCTATCAAACTCCATAAGGAGCCTCTTTGATGCCCATCTTCCTCTTGAAGTAGTTTGGTGCTGCCAGGAGCAGACATATCTTATTGTCATGAAAAGCCCTAACTTATTAAAACATTCAATGTCATATTCTGTAGTCTTTGAAAGATATAAGGAACTAGAAAGTCTGACTAACATGACTACAAACTTGACTAATCGATGATTATCCTTTAACAACCTATATTTCCTAATTATACATTACATTTTTAAATGATCTACACAATCACAATACCTTAATCAAGAGCAGAAACACATATACATATAACAAAATTGACCTTAAAATCGATACCAATGCAAATTATTCATATCTATATCATATCCCCTTTTAAATTAAAAGAACATTTATAAACAATATTTGGGAATATGGACGTAGTTATTTCTCTTCAAACTTCTTCGTGCTATATAGGGGCACTGTTATTCAGGTCTTTCATGGTATACCCTGTATGCTAGCTTCATCTCAGTCGGCAGTTGAGTGGAGTTATTTTCTGAAGGTGTTCACAACAACCTTTCAGGAGGGCGTGGTCCATCATACCATATTAGGATAGAAGCAATCCACAGGGTCTTATCCTTTGTGAAAACAAAAGAAGGACTTTTCCAAAGCATCGTAACCTTAGATCCAAATTTTGAAGTCAAGGTATTTTTTTTTAAATATCTATCTTGGATTAGTTCAACAGCATTTATAAACAGAACATAATTCTGGGAAGAAGGCAATGAGGCAAATGCCTCAGGCAGATGCCATGGAACCAGCCACCAGGTCAGACATGCTGATTTTTTCCCGGTAAGCCACCACCTCGTGGTGCTATACAGATTACTAAATATGGGTTAAAGCAAGATGTGAGAATAAGCCAATAAGAGGCTAATGGGCCAGGAATTGTTAAAATGAATACAATTTGTGTGTTGTTATTTTAGGTGTGAAACTAACCGTGTGGGACAAAAACCAGACCTGAACCAAGCAATAAAACATGTGATCAACAGATTTGGGTTCAAACAGCCAGTTTTCAGTTTCATTTAAAGTATCTATTTATAATACGGCTTCAAACAGAAAATCAATGGAGATGCTAACAAAGTGCCTCTTTGCATCACTAATGTTCTACTTTTCTAAATTGTAGTGATGAGAGTCGTGCAGGCCCAGCTCCCCAGCTCCCGGCCACCGGCTAGCTTTACCCAAAATAATTACATGGAAACTGTATTATTTAAAACACTGCTTGGCCCATTAGCTCTAGCCACAAACTGGCTAACTCTCACATCTTGATTAACCCATTTCTATTAATGTGTGTGGCACATCGAGGTGGTGGCTTACCAGGAAGATTTTAAACTGTGTCCATCTCAAAGAGGAGAGCTATGGCATCTGTCTCATTGCCTTCTTCCTAGCATTCTGCTCTGTCTACTCCACCCACCTAATTTTCTGTCCTATCAAAGGGCCAAGGCAGTTTCTTTATTAACCAATGAAAGTAACATATAGACAGATGGCAGTCCTCCATCACTAAATATGTTATCTTAGGAGCACAAGAAAATTAGTGAAGTAATAATTATAGGATTGTAAGCATCCAAATAGTAAAGCATATTTTGTTTTTGAACATATCTCTACAGTTTTAACTGCCTTTCCTTCTGTAGTCCAATCCAGGAATTTGTATCTGCCTGCTAACTTCCTCTAAACTACAGCAATCAACATCCTGGCTATGTTTGAAACTTGTAGATCATCTGCCTTCTATTTTTTTCCTTTTATTGAA
The DNA here is from genome assembly GCF_014885135.2 of Alexandromys fortis. NCBI lineage: Eukaryota > Metazoa > Chordata > Mammalia > Rodentia > Cricetidae > Alexandromys > Alexandromys fortis. The sequence goes on along the minus strand of NW_026068143.1, from coordinate 2,098,976 downwards.
AATAGATTTTGTTCTCACATTATATATCCTGATTATATTTTCCTCTCTCTCTACTCCCAGTTCCTCTCCATCTCCCCTCCCTTTTTACGGCTCTCATTAGAAAAGAAACAGGCTTCTAAGAAATAATAACAAAAATGAAAGAGGATTAAAAAAACTAACACATAAAAATAGGTCAAAGCAAACAGAAAAAAAATAGTCCAAGAAAAGTTATAAGAAACAGATAAAGAGGACATTGGGTGTCTCTGCTTTATTTCCTCAAAACAGTATCTCTTATTAAATATAGAGCTCATGAGTTTTTCCAGCAATCCTCCCATCTTTAACTCCACCCCAGCTCTGACATTATAGACATGAACAGTTATACCTTGCTTTGCACACACAGACACGCTCATGTGCATGGGCATGCCTGTGCCCAGAGATCTTAAGTGGATGTTGACTCCCCAGATATTGTAGTTACAGAAGGTTGTCAGCTGCCTGAGGTGGAGAATGAGAAGCAAACTCAGGCCTTCTATAGGCTCAGCAAGTGGTTTTAACCCAATGACCATCTATTTCTTCAGTCCATGTGCATGATTTACCTACCACATAGGTGCTGGGGATCCAAATTATGACTTCAAGATTGCTCAGTAAGAGTGTTCATTTACTGACCTATTATCTTCCCAAGCCCTGTTTAACTTGTTTTTCAGACTTCTTTCATCCCTCTCCTATGTAAAATATCAGCATTAACTAATTTGCTTGTCAATGATTCATTCATTCATTCAGCATTTATGTAGTCAAAGTATATGTCAGGAATTGACATGAAGAAAGAGACTGATTTATCAAATTGTTAAGTCTCTAAAATCCTGTGACTATACATGTCTTTTTATAGTTATAGATATTAAAAAGGAATTGTTGAATTATTCCTGGAGTTTAAGTTTATAATTTTCAAATCTATTCTATTCTAGATGAAAAATTACTGGTTATATTTATATTAGTGTCTTAGATTCTTATTTTTATTTATTTCTTAATGAGGTAAACAAATTTAATTAAGTCTCAGCTTTCTCGTTAGCAAAAACTAAGTACTGATTGTAGTGCATATTAGCTTGGCAGTTGGATTTATTAGATGTATCCTTTTTAAATATCTAATTATGCTAAACTCACAGGTATGAACATGCTGTTATAAGCAGAGTTTTTAATACCACAGTGTACTTTTTAGCAGCTATTTTTCTCACCTCGGGATGGAAAAGAAATACTGATATTTCCTAAAATGTTATCTGATTATGGAGTACAGAAATAGTTATAAATTTTCATGGCACTAAGGGGGAGATATTACTTCATTTCTTGGATGTACAAGTAGCCTCTGTGTGTCTTTTTTTTTAAATGATGATGGATGTGTCTGGAATGATCTGGTTATGACTCACTCAGACTCTTTCTTGATACTTGAATGATTGTACCTCACAGTTATTACTTGTCATTGCATGTGGTCTTATTTGCCTTTTTAGCCTCACCAATGCATTGACTTGTAAATCCAAATGGAGCCATTATGTCTCACAATGTCACCTCCCAGCATGAACATGCAGTAGCAGCATCTGCTGATCCTTTCTGTTTTCTGTAACATCACACAGCTTGAGTTTGGACATCAATGAGTTTTATGCTTATGCTATTGCTATGGGAAGTTAAACAATAAGTAATAGGTTTGGTAATGAGATAGGACTCTGTTTTATGCTGTCTTTGTTTTTGACTTCTGACTTAATTTTGTTTACAGGCAGACTGATTTGTGTATAGATAAAGAGAAATCATATCCAGGTGACTTATTATGGGTTTGCATCCTGATAAACACAACAGGAATAAACAATACTGTAAGTCAAAATAAATATAATAATGTACCTAACGCCAGAGCTTAGCCTGGCCTACCTCAAACACTCTTAGTACATTTGTATCAGCCTTCTGCTGGAAAAAAGCAGTGACAATAAAGCCTATCTTATAATCACAATGTATCAAAAACATCAGGTACAAACACAGGTGGGCATTCTACAGATACAGAGAGCAATAAAATCCCAAATACAGACATACTATCAAAAGAAAGTTGGTCACTCAGTGCATTTTATAGGGTAAATGATTATTTACTTTCATAATTTTGTGGTAGAGTTGGAGCCTGTGCATTGTGGAATAAACTTTTTGTATACATTGAAGATGTGTTAGTCAGATTGGTTTAATAAAAAGCTGAACAACAAATAGTGGGGACTGTTGACCCCCAGACCCTGAATTTCCTGTAAACAACTTGTTTTTTAATACTTGCAGCTACTCTGAGCAAAACAACTTGTTATCCTGTGTTTGCAGCTGCTATGAGCATGAGACCCTCAGGAGTTCCTAATGTCAAGGGAGTGGTTTCGGGTGGGTTGGCTGGGGCATGGCTATCAATTAAGGATCCATATATAAGCTGCCTTGGAACACAATAAAGGGGACATTCTTGGGAAATTCAAGGATAAGCCATGCCCCTGTGTCTCTGTCTCTCTGTCTATGTGTGTGTCAATCTCCAGGCTCTTGCCTGAGACTCACAAACTGTCATGTAGTACAGGCACTTACTGTCCCATAGTGCTTAGTGAACACTGCAAAGAGCAGATATGGTGTTGTGCTTTACAAGAAATAGTTAAGCAGGATTTTCATGGCAGAGAGGAAACTGGAAGGAAGAAGGAGAGTCACCAGCCAGATGTGGAGAAAGCAAGAAAGCAGCATGGGTAAAAGTAATAAAGCCATGAGGCAAAATGTAAACAAATAGAAATGAGTTAATTTAAGTTATAAGAGCTAGTTAGAAATGAGTCTAAGCTAAGGCCAAGCTTTCATAATTAATAAGTAATGTCTATGTGGTTATTTGGGAACTGGCTGGTGGGACAGAGAAAAATCTGCCCACACCGGTGTTAATAACGGATTTGCATGTAAATCTCAAAGTATGGCTTCCACTTTGTGTGTATCGTTGCACCATCTTAATATTGAAATTTTGTCAGTATAGCCCTTATAAATTGAAGGTCATTTGTATATTGTTTTGAGTCTTTGACTTAGAGATTCACTTGGGACACCCAAGGATAATGATCTAGCTACATTTTTGTCAATTTGACAAAAAATTGAGTTATCCAGAAAGAGTAACTTCAATTGACAAAACAATTCTATTAGACTAGACTTAAGGAAAATCTGTAAAGCATTTTCTTCAGCAATGACTGATAGGTGAGGACATAGCCTAGTGTGAACAGTACTATTCCTGGGCAGGTGATCATGGGTCCTGAAATTGAAGTTGGAGACTATAAAGACATAAAAAAATTCAAGATAGTTTGCTTGATCAGGAGCTAGTTAAGACACTGGGTTCAAGAAACTTTGCAACATCAAGAGTTTTCTGGAAACAGGAATCTTTGTAAAAGTGCAAACCAGCTGTCCCTAGCAGTTAGACACCTGTCCACACCCAGCATTGTGGTCTAGAAGGAAGCAGATGTAATTATTTGGGGGAAGAGTGGAAGGCATGCACAATAGCAGAAGTAGCTGCTTAAAGAAGGAAGGGGCTATGCAGAAATGGTCCACACCCTGTGTTTAGCAAGTAGACCCTAAATAAACCTGGCTTGTGGTTTTGGCCTATATATGTCAACCCCAAATGAGGAACAGGAGCTCTCTCCACTGTGCCAAATTGTGAGTGGTGGCTTTGAGCTCCAAGCTATCTGGAAAGAACAAACGTTGCTTTTGCATTCTGGACTTGACTAGAACCCTATGGTCTCTCTGGGGGTCTCAAATTGGAAACAACCGAGACCAAGCCAAAAACAGTACTCTTCCATGGTCTCTGCTTTAGTTAACACCTCCACATTCCTGTCTTAGTGCCCTGAATTAACTTCCTTTCATGGTGAACCTGTAAAGCAAATAAACCCCTTCCTCTCCAAGTTTCTTTTGGTCATTGTGTTTTATGACAGTAATAGAGATACTGAGACAGACAGATCATGGGAAAATGATTGATTCATGAAGGGATCATCTTAGTTCCTTTATTAATTGGTGACCAATTTTAGTACCATTTGGAGTCCAGAGCCATTTTAGAAGTGTCATTAAGGGGCTGGAGAGATGGCTCAGTGGTTAAGAGCATTGCCTGCTCTTCCAAACGTCCTGAGTTCAATTCCCGGCAACCACATGGTGGCTCACAACCATCTGTAAAGAGGTCTGGTGCCGTCTTCTGGCTGCAGACATGCACATAGACAGAATATTGTATACATAAAAAATAAATAAATGATTAAAAAATAAACATTATAAAAAAGAAGTGTCATTAAATAAAAATTTTAACAAAACTCAAAATTTGAAAAGTAATTATTATTGCCAGTCAGATGCACTTAATCCCAACACCTGGGGGTCAGCCTAGTCTGAGTTTCAGAACAACCAGGGCTGTTACACAGAGAAACCTAGTGTAGAAAAGGGAAAAAGGCAATAATTATTATAGAAGAAAAACTCCATATGTAATGGACTATGGATTGTCAAAACTGAAGAAAACAAGTATAAAGGAGAGATACGTACCAGTTCAAAAGGTGCCAGGAAAATGAAGTCAGGAGCACAAGTTGAAGGATGAGTCCTGAAGGGACATGGGCAATGAAATTATGAACTCTATGTTAAATGTTTAGTGTTTCTTAATCACATTATATATTTTCCTCTTTTAAATAACATGACAAGACTCTAACACTGAAAATGATCTGGATGACTTTCAAATTTCAGTTATCAGAGTTGAACTCAAGTTTTGCTCATATTTTAGGAAGGGCAATTTCTTCTATCCAAATTTGATATGTTTCTACATACCATCTTCCTATCAATTCTTTCTTTTTTTCTCTGAAATTATAATCACATAATATCACATAAAACAACTTTTCTGTTAGTTTGTTTCCATTTGCTAATTCATAGTGCTTCATGTACACAAACCTCTGCAAACTTAAAAGATGGTTTCCTACATAAATAATCCTCTCTTTTTTAGAAGAAAAAAAAAAAACAGTGTATTTACATGCAGATGCCCATGAGGGCCAGAGACATCAGATCTTCCAGGAACTAGTTATAAGTAGTTGTGCGCCATCTGATATGAACATCAAAAACCAAGCTTGGGTTCTCAGCATGATCAATATGCTTTTGTAACTACTAAATCATCTTCTTAGGCCTTATCAAAAGTTAAATTTATCAGGCATGTGATTCACTCGCTATCTCCATTACCATTTTTGTATTTATACTTCAATTCATTGCCACCCAATTTCCTTATAAACTCATTGAGCTATAGTTAATGAAAGTTAGATAGAAATGTAATATGTGTTTCTCAAAAGGTACTCTCACATGAAGCAGATGTTCATTTTCTCCTTTCTTGTTCATGCTTAACGGAGAGAGATGTGATTGTTGGAACTCCAGCAACTACTTGGAACATGAAGTAAAAACTATTGCTTAAAAATGATGGGTTAACACACTAGGGAATTAACAGAACATTGGAAAACTTTAGAAGAAAAAGAAGCAAGAGAACTAAATGGCAGGAAATAATCAAATTGAGAGCTAAAATCAACAAAATAGAAACAAAGAAAACAATACAAAGAAGTTGGTTCTTCAAGAAAATCAACAAAATAGACAAATCTTTATCCAAAGTAACCAAAAGGCAGAGAGAGACTATCCAAATTAACAAAATCAGAAATGTAAAGGCGGACATGACAACAGACATGGAGTAAAAAATAAGTAGAATCACCAGGTCATATTTAAAAAACGTGGACTCCACAAAATTGGAAAACTTAAAGGAAACAGACAACTTTCTGGATAAATATCACTTACCAAAATTAAATCAAGACCAGATAAGCAAATTAAATAGACCTATAACTACTGATGAAATATAAACAGTCATAAAAATTTCCCAATGAAAAAAAAAATGCCTAGGACCAGATGGTTTCAGCTCAGAATTCTACAAGATTTATGAAGGAGAACTAATATTAATACTACTCAAATTATTCCACACAATAGAAACAGAAGGGACATTGCTAAACTCTTTTTATGAGGCTACAATTACCCTGATACCCAAACCACAGAAAGGCATAACTAAGAAAGTGAATTAGAGACCAATCTCATTTATGAACATTGATGGAAAATATTAAGTAAAATATTGGCAAATTGAGTCCATGAACACATAAGAACCATCATCTACCATGATCAAGTCGGCTTCATCCAAGAGAAGCAGGGATTGTTCAACATACAAAAATCTGTCAACATAATCCACCATAAAAACAAACTGAAAAATAAAAACCACATGATCATCTCATTAGATGCTGAAAAAGCTTTTGACAAAATACAACATCCCTTTATGATAAAGGTCTTGGAGAGAGCAGGGATATAAGGAACATACTTAAACATAATAAAGACAATGTCCAGCAAGCCAACATCAAACTAAATGAGGAGAAACTCCCAGCATTCACATTGAAATCAGGAACAAGACAAGGTTGTCCACTTACTCCATATCTAATCAATATACTTCTTGAGGCCCTAACTATAGCAATACGACACCAAAAGGAGATCAAGGGGATAAAAATTGGAAAAGAAGTCAAACTCTATTTGCTGATGATATGATAGTTTACATAAGTGACCCCACATTTCTACCAAGGAACTTCTACAACTCATAAACAATTTCAGAAATGGATACAAGATTAACTCAAAAAAAAAATCAGTAGCCCTTGTGTACACAGATGATAAAATAGCTGAGAAAGAAATCACAGAAATATCACCCTTCTTCACAATAGTCACAAATAGCATAAAATATCTCAGAGTAACTTTCACCAAACAAGTAAAAAAACTTGTATGACAAGTAATTTGCATGTATGTCTGTTTATTAAATCATTTATATTTATTTATAGTCACTTTAAAAAATTTTGTTCCTTTATAAATAATACAATTCAAAATTTCCAGTTCCTCCCATTTCCCTTCCACCCTCCCACTCTCCTCCCCCCTCTGCCTCCAGTCCCCAGAGAAGGCAAGGTACCCTGCCCTGTGGGAAGTTCAAGGCCTCCCCCACTATATCCAGGCTTAGGAAGGTATGCATCCAAATAGAATAGGATCCTAAAAAGCCAGTGCATGCAGTAGAGACAAATCCCAGTGCCATTATCATTGGCTTCTCAGTCAGCCCCCATGGTCAGCTACATTCAGAGAGTCCAGTTTGATCACATGCTCATTCAGTCCCAGTCCAGCTGGCTTTGGTGAGCTCCCATTAGATCAGACACACTGTCTCAGTGGGTGGACCAACCCCTCATGGTCCTGACTTCCTTGCTCATATTCACCCTCCTTCTGTTCTTCAACACTAACCAAGGAAGTGAGCATCTATTTGACAAGAACTTTAAGGCTCTGAAGAAAGAAACTGAAGAGGATACCAGAAAATGGAAGGATCTCCCATGGTCTTGGATTGGTAGGATCAACATAGTAAAAATGGCAATTCTACCAAAGACAATCTATGAATTGAATACAATTCCCATCAAAATCCCAGCAAAATTTTTCACAGACCTTGAGAGAACAATAATCAACTTTATATGGAAAAACAAAAAACCCAGGATAACCAAAACAATCATATACAATAAAGGAATTTCTGGAGGTATTACCATCCCTGACTTCAAACTCTATTACAGAGCTACAGTAATGAAAACAGCTTGGAACTGGCATAAACAGAGAGACATTGACCAATGGAATTGAATTAATCCACAAACCTATGAACATCCAATTTTTGACAAAGGAGATAAAATTATACAATGGAAGAAAGAAAACATCTTTAACAAATGTTGCTGGCATAACTGGATGTCAACCTGCAGAAGAATGAAAATAGATCCATATCTATCACCATGCACAAAACTTAAGTCCAAATAGATCAAATATCTCAATATAAATCTGACCACACTGAACCTGATAGAAGAGAAAGTGGGAAGTAAGCTGCAATATATGGGCAGTGGAGACCACCTCCTACATATGACAAGAACTTTAAATCTTTGAAAAAAGAAATTAAAGAAGACACCAGAAAGTGGTAAGATCTCCCATTCTCAACTTCATATGGAAAAGCAAAAAAAAAAACAAACAAACAAACAAACAAAAAACCATTATAGCCAAAACAATCCTATACAATAAAAGAATTTCTGGAGACATCACAATCCCTGACTTCTGTAGGGATTAGTCCCACCCTTAGGGGTCATGTTTGCCTCAGGCTAATGTTTGCCTATAAATTTGGCGAGCATGCTCCCAGCCGCTGCTTCTGCTTTCCTGGTCTCCGCAGGAATGGTGGTTCTGTAAGTCTATTTCTCCATTAAAGCTGTATATACTTTTACAATCTGTCTGCATTAGTTTACGCCGTTACATTTTGGCGTCCAACGTCGGGCTATTTTGCCCCCGACTCAAGCGCATAGCCCGCTAGCTGAGATAGCACACTTCTGGGTACTGGTGCTGGTTTTTTGTTTTTGTTTTTGTTTTTTTTTGTTCGTGGACCACAATTGAAATGGAAATGCTTATTCAGGCAAGAGGCTAGACTTTTAGAACAGCAGGAAAAAGCAAAGGGAATTGACATTTCCCTAGATAAAATTCTAGGTGAAGGGCAATTTTCTGACCCTCAGGAACAAGCTAATTTGGATGAAAACACACTCTCCATGTGTACTACAACAGCCTTAAGGGCTTGGGAAAGGGTACAAGACCAGGACAGAGAATGGAATCATTTATCACAGTTTAACAGGGTCAGAGAGAACCCTTTAGTGACTTTTTACAAAGACTAACTAAGGCTGTACAAATAGGGATATCTGACCCAGAAGCAAGATGTATAATGATTGAGTCTTTGGCTTATGAAAATGCAAATGTGGAATGCAAAAGGATTTTGGTGCCTTTAAAGCTCAGATCAGTGCCCTTGGAAGAATGGGTCTTGCATACACTGAATGTTGATACATTTGTTTATGGCACTGAAGCATGGGTAGAAGAAGCAATTTCCAATGGTAAAAGGAGACACCAGAATACCAAATTTTTAATTGTGGCAAAATGATGTGGGAGTGTCATATATTAATCTGTTGATTTCATTGGTTAAATAAATTAAGAAACTGCTTGAACTGAGAGGTTAAAACATAGGTGGGAGGAGGAAGTAGGAGGAAGAGGAAGTGAGGTAAGACTCCTCAGACAGATGCGAGAAAGCTCTGCTCTCAGAGATACACGCGATGAAGCTCTGACTCAGGATGGACATAGGGTAGAATCTTCCCGGTAAGCGCACCTTGGGGTGCTTACACACATCATTGGAAATGGGCTAGTCCAGGTGCTAGAATTAGCCTGTAAGGGCTAGAGTTCATGGGCCAAGCAGTGTTTAAATGAATACAGTTTGTGTGTTGTTATTTTGGGAATGAGCTAGCAGGTGGTTGGGGTGCTGGGGACGCAGCCCCGCCGCTCTTATTTCAACAGCAAAATGGGTCATATGAAAAGAAATTGTAGACAATGGATTTTCAGAAATAATAAAAATGCATCTTCTAGAAATAACAGAAATAGTAGGACTCAGCCTTCAGGTTTATGTAGAAGATGTGGAAAAGGTAGACATTGGACAAATGAATGCAGGTCTATAAGCAATAGACAAGGCAACCTGATACAGACGGGAAACATGAGAGGGGGGCCTCACAGGCCCCCATGGCAAACATGGTTGAGTCATTTCCAGTTTCTGCAGAGAACGTGCCTCATCAGGACAATTAGGAAGCCCCATGCCTACTGTTACAAGCACTAATGATCAGAAAGATGAGTTACATTTGTTTTGGCAAACTTCTATAAATGATCAAAGACCTAAGCTGAGAGTGTGTGTAAATGGCATTTTTATTACTGGCCTGCTGGACACAGGTGCTGATGTAAGTATCATTACCCCATAATCATGGCATCCATATTGGCCTCTTCAGAATGTAAATGTTCAGCTCTTGGGAATTGGAACCCTATCTCGAGTAAGGCAAAGCACGAGATGGGTTGAATGTATAGGGCCAGAGGAACAAATAGGAAAATTAAGGCCATATGTAGCCAATATTGCAATGAATTTATGGGGTTGTGAGCTATTACAAAAAAATGGAATATCCAAATTAGCATTCCTGATACTTCTAGATCCTATATTTCTGAGAATAATATTAAAAGATATTACAAACGGAGAAAACTGGCAATTTGGGCTGTACTAGAACAAGCAATTGATGTCTCTTCAAAGATACCAATAGCCTTGCCTCTAAAATGCTTGACTGAGAAACCAATATGGACAAAGCAATGACCTTTAGCTGAGGAAAAGTTACAGGCTTTAGAATAGCTGGTACAAGAGCAATTAGATGCTGGACATATAGAAGAATCTAACAGCACTTGATATTATCCCATATTTGTGGTTAAGAAAAAATCAGGTAAATGGAGAATGGTAACAGATCTCAGGGCCATCAACAAGGTTATTCAACCTATGGGCTCTCTGCAATCTGGAATTCCTTTGCCCTCTTTATTACCAAAAGGATGGCCTCTCATAGTTATTGATTTAAAGGATTGTTTTTTCACTATACTGTTACAAAAAGAAGATAGAGAAAAATTAGCCTTCACAGTGCCTACTTATAACAATTCTCAACCTTCGAGGAGGTACCACTGGGCCATCCTCCCCCAGGGTATGTTAAATAGCCCCTCCTTGTGCCAATATTTTGTGAACCAACCATTGGAAATAATACGCAAGAAAATTCCCAAATCTGTAGTATATCATTACATGGACAACATTTTGTTATCCGATTCAAACATGGATACCTTGAACAGACTGTTTGAAGAAATAAAGATACTTTTACCTAAATGGGGATTGCAAATTGCTCCGGAAAAGATTCAGAAGGGAGATTCTGTTAATTATTTAGGTTATAAAATAGGTTTGCAAAAAATTAAGACACAAAAGGCACAAATAAGAGAGATCGCCTACGGACTCTTAATGACTTTCAAAGACTGTTAGGAGACATTTCCAGTCTACCACCAGCTATTCGGATAACACCTGATCTAATAATTCATTTGAACAAAACCTTGGATGGTGATAAAGATTTAAACAGTCTCAGAGAATTAACAGCTGAAGCAGAAAAGGAACTGACAATGATTAAGGAAAAATTACAATAGGCACACGTGGACAGGGTGAATCCAGAGCTCAATTGTATTCTCATCATACTACCATCAAAAATTTCTCCTACAGGAATTTTAATGCAGAGAGATGATATTATATTGGAATGGATCTTTTTACCACATGAACTAAGTAAGAAACTGAAAACTTAAGTGGAAAAAGTCTCTGAGTTAATTATAAAAGGCAAGCTGAGACTTCGTCAACTAGCAGTCATAGACCCAGCAGAAATTATAGTGCCTTTCACTGCTGATGAACTAAAGAAATTATGGGAAAATAATGAACCATGGCAAAGAGCTTGTGCTATTTTTGGGGAGGCATTAATAACAACTATCCAAAGAGGAAGAGGCTTAACTTCATAAAGAGAACTTCTTGGATTCTTCCTCGAATCGTCCGTGATGCTCCAATAACTGGAGCCCATACATTCTATACTGATGCCAATAAATCAGGGAAGGCAGGTTACAAATCAGAAGACTTGGGTAAGGTGGAACAAAGTCCTTATGATTCTGTCCAGAAGGCAGAATTATATGCCATTCTTATGGTGCCAAGGGATTTTAAAGAACCTATTAATATAATTACTGATTCACAATACGCAGAAAGAGTTATTTTACATATTGAAACTGGTGAATTTATACCCGATGATACAGAACTAACCTCATTGTTTATCCAGGTTCAAGATTTGATCAGGAACAGGCTTTGCCCTATGTACATAACACACATCCGATCCCATACGGGTCTGCCAGGTCCTCTAGCACAAGGTAATGCAGAAATTGATCAATTATTGATTGGTAGTGTGCTACAAGCCTCTGAATTTCATAAAAAACATCATGTTAATAGCAAAGGTTTGAAGAAAGAGTTTTCTATCACATGGCAACAAGCTAAGGAGATTGTAAAGAAATGCCCTACTTGCTCTTTCTATAACCAAACGCCACTGCCTGCAGGGGCTAATCCAAAGGGCACCCAAAGGAATGAAATCTGGCAGATGGATGTGTTTCACTTTGCAGAATTTGGCAAATTGAAGTATGTTCACCACACCATTGACACTTATTCAGGCTTTCAGTGGGCAACTGCTTTAAGTTCAGAAAAAGCTGATTCAGTAATCACTCATTTATTAGAAGTCATGGCTATCATGGGTATACCTACACAAATAAAGACAGATAATGGTCCTGCTTATGCCTCTAGGAAAATGAAACGGTTTTTTGACTATTACAATATCAAGCATGTTACAGGTATACCATACAATCCTACAGGTCAAGCAGTCATAGAAAGATCAAATCGAACTATAAAGGATATGTTGAATAAACAGAAAGGGGTGGAAAACACCCCCAGAAATAGGTTACATAATGCTTTGTTAACCTTGAATTTTCTTAACGCTAATGAGAAGGGGACAACGGCTGCAGAAAGACATTGGATAATGGAAAAGTCTACTGAACTAAATCAACCAGTTTATTTCAAGGATGTGCTGACCTCACAATGGAAGCCAGGAGATGTGCTGCGTTGGGGAAGGGGTTTTGCTCTTATCTCCACAGGTGAGGAACAATTGTGGATACCGTCAAAATTAATAAAGGTTCGGTATGAAGAAGAAAAGCCATTTGGAAAAGATAAATAACAATTCATTCACAAGGATGGCGAGCATACTGATGGTAAGGAATTCAGGTAGGTTGGGGGCAGGTTTTTTTTTTTTTTTATCTCCACAGGAAAATACTGATCTTCAAAGAATTTAAGGGACCCTGAATATTTAATAACTGATGGATGGAAAATAGTTACGACCCACTAAGACTCAACAGTAACATGAGTAAGTATTGATTATATATATATTTTCTTTTTTCTCTTTGAACGCTTCTTTATAAATATGTAGAGCTGGTTTTGGAGTTGGACTATGGCTCAGTCCCTCTTCAATTCCAAGCCTGTTGATAAGAGATATCTCAGAGTTTCTGTCTCAGATCAGGAGCCATGAAATGGGACAGAATGAGGATAATTATATACTTGATAAACTTTCTTTGCTTTTCCTCATATCTGTGTCTTTCTTTATATGTCAGAATATGTCCTTGTTGTTAATGTTTAAATTTCCCATAACAAGCAACAAATTTCCCTACAGTAATTTTTGAAGTTTCCAGGATGAAGATGGGGCCCCACAACATCAACTCAACCTGGTTTTTATGACGTCATGAATATTTTTTTTCTTTTTCTCTTTTTTACGCGCTAATATGAGACCTGTTTTTTGGTACCAACTGCACAAGACAATTTCGAATGGTGCACATTTTTGACAACACTCTGGCCGGACCTTCTCAAAGTGCTCAGGGACTAGTTATAATTTTCTTAGGTCAAAGGTTAATTTGGGAATTTTACCATCATTTGCTTTCACAGGAGCCCCTAAGGAGAACATCGCCCCCATGTCAGCTTGAAGCAATCTTAGAGGACGACGTCCCCTCTCCCAACAGAGTTTGCCCTCAGGGTTAGGGACATCTTTTAGTGGTTGGTTTGGGGTTGAGGGGATGGGGAGATGTTTTATGGAATTAGGGGTATGTTCAAAAAAAAAAAAGGGGGGGGGATTAACTGGTTTGATGGGATGATTGGTATTTGTGAGTTACTGTTTTTAGAAAATTGTATTGGTACTGTTTTCTGTATATTGACATATTGAATATTGAATGTGAGTGTTCCTACCTCTATTTTTGTATAAGAATATGCTTATATTGTATTGATACATCTACCATATCACAATGTACATTTCTACCTCTGATACTATTTATGTAATAACATTGTTTACATTTGATATGTAATGACATTGTTTACAGATGAAGATCATTGTCTTCATATATTGCACAGTTGTTTATTGTTTTAGTCTTTAAGTTAGATAGATATTGAGAATTATATAGATTAATAGTCATCTAAGTTTGTCATTTGTAATTAGACTAATCAGGTTCTTTAGATATATAGAGATTATACTCAGTATAGATAGATAATCTTCAACCTCTTTGGAGAGCTGTAGAATATGGCCTTTAATATAACTCAGAGTTTCGTGATAGTGAGACACAATTGCTCCTGGCAACACCGCTCTATTCCCGAGAGAACGTTGAGCACCAAAGACACTCCACTGGGAGCTTGTCTTCTTGGCAGAACTGGCCTTTGGGTTAAGAAAAGCCCATACCTCAACCACTGACAAAGATACAGAGCGTGCATCAATGGATACAACAGGACTGTCATATCCTGCCAAGACAGGGTAAGATAGTTTTGAAAAGTTCCTTGCCTTTAATAATGGTATGTCAGTTATGTTAGGCCTTAGCCAAAGTTGGTTGACTCAACATTGCAAACGAGACTTTGGGTGATTGCTCAGGTAGTCAGTTGTCTTTGTCAATTGTTACACATTTGGATCGTTTGTTAAGTAATATTTATTGCCTTCTCGGATCTTTGATGGAGTTGAAGATTATATAATTGTAGTTACTCTCTACATTATTTAGACTCCTTGAGATAGAATGTTTAGCAAAACTTTTGATTCTCAATATTGTTTGTTATATTTATTTGTTATTATTGTATATAGTTGTATTTGGTTTAGTTCTGTCTTATTTAGACAAAAGGGGGAGATGTAGGGATAAGTCCCACCCCTTAGGGGGCGTGTTCGCCTCAGGCTAAAGTTCTCCTATAAAATTGGTGAGCGTGCTCCCAGCGCTCTCTTCTGCTTTCCTGGTCTCCGCGGGAACAGTGGTTCTGTAAGTCTATTCCTCCATTAAAGCTGTCTATATTTTGACAATCTGTCTGCATTCGCTTACGCCGTTACATTTTGGCGTCCAACGTCGGGCTATTTTGCCCCCGACTCAAGCGCGTAGCCTGCTAGCTAACACAGCACGCTCCCGGGTGTCATTTTCTTAGTTTATGACTCGGGCCCCAGGGCTGAGTCCGAGATACACTCTGCCTTCAGGCCCATAATATCCAGAGAGGCAGGCAGATCTCTGTGAGTTCAAGGCCGGCCAGGCGGTGGTGGCAGACGCCTTTAATCCCAGCACTCCGGAGGCAGAGGCAAGCGGATCTCTGTGAGTTCAAGGCCGGCCAGGCTGTGGTGGCACACGCCTTTAATCCCAGCACTCGGGAGGCAGAGACAAGCGGATCTCTGTGAGTTCGAGGCCAACCTGGTCTACAAGAGCTAGTTCCAAGACAGGCTCCAAAACCACAGAGACCACCACCGGCAGGAACCAGTCGTTGCAGGTAAGAGAAAAAATTTTCTTTTATAATTAAAATGTCTGAACACGTTACCATTCAAGAATTTAACAGTTTTTTTAATTGTACCATGTGGGAGATTTTACAAGAGGTGTCTATCACCCCACCTCTATGGATCTTTCTGGGATTCGTAGTTTTCCTTGGCACTATATGGTTTGATAATAGAAATATGATAAAGTCTTTACGAGCAGAGGTTGCACGCTTAAAAACAATTGAGAATGACAACAATCTTCTCAAGAATCAGTTTGAAGTTCTCCAGGAGGAGAACAGATCTTTGTTTAACATGACTCGATCAACTGAGGAAAATTTAAAAAAGGTACAGACTGATATTAAGGAGAAATTCATTACTATGGAAGAGGGAACAGCTGATTTGGATCGTAAGCTCCAGTCCCTTTCTGTAGGAACTGAAACATTACAGGCTGATATTAAGGAGAAATTCATTACTATGGAAGAGGGAACAGCTGATTTGGATCGTAAGCTCCAGTCCCTTTCTGTAGGAACTGAAACATTAGTGGCTGATATTAAGGAGAAACTCATTACTATGGAAGAGGGAACAGCTGATTTGGGTTGTAAGCTTCAGTCCCTTTCTGTAGGAACTGAAATAGTAACTGAGAGAATCAAAACTGCTGAATGTGACTATCGGATTTTGTCTAAAGCTTATGACAGATTGGCAGAAAGATTGTCAATACAAGAAGGCACGGTTTATGCCATAAAAATTATGTCCAAAGATGAGAACTTATCTCTAATGGACAAACTTCATACTTTAGAATCCTCAATGAAGGCTTTGGAACATAATTCTGGACAGGAGATACAGACATTGCAGAAGGCAATGGTGAATAGAATTGAAAAGATTGAGGAATTTCTAAATTCTGATGAAGAAGAACAAACGGTAGAAAGGCAAATTTTAACTACATCTGTGGGTAAATCCCTCCGGGACAATTTCCACAAATCTCTACCTACAGCTCTACCTGCCTTTCCAGTAATAACAACAGAGAAGGTGATTGGTTCCAGAAACCCTAGGGTCATTAAGGAAGATACATGGGAGCATGTCCGTATGAATGATCTCAAAGAAATTAAACAGGCTGTCATGACTTTCGGGATGCATTCCTCTTTTGTTAAAGAGATGCTAAAGTCTTGGGCATCCACAAGCAGAGCTACGCCATTGGACTGGCTCCAGCTGAGCTCTGCAGTCCTTGAGAGTGGGCCGCACTTAAAATGGAAATGCTTGTTCAGGCAAGAGGCTAGACTTTTAGAACAGCAAGAAAAGGCGAAGGGAAGTGACATCTCCCTAGATAAAATTCTAGGTGAAGGACGCTTTTCTGACCCTCAGGAACAAGCTAATTTGGACGAAAACACACTCTCCATATGCACTACAGCAGCCTTAAGGGCTTGGGACAGGGTACAAGACCCAGGACAGAGAATGGAATCATTTGTCACAATTAAACAAGGTCTGAGAGAACCTTTTAGTGATTTTTTACAAAGACTTACTAAGGCTGTGCAAATAGGGATACCTGACCCTGACGCAAGACGTATAATGATTGAGTCTTTGGCTTATGAAAATGCAAATGTGGAATGCAAAAAGATTTTGGGGCCTTTAAGGTTCAGATCAGCACCCTTGGAAGAATGGGTCTTGCATACACTGGATGTTGATACATTTGATTATGGCACTGAAGCATGGGTAGAAGAAGCAATTTCCAATGGTAAAAGGAGACACCAGAATACCAAATGTTTTAATTGTGGCAAAATGGGTCATATGAAAAGGAATTGTAAACAACGGATCTTCAGAAATAATAATAATGCATCTTCTAGAAATAACAGAAATAGGAGGACTCAGCCTTCAGGTTTATGTAGAAGATGTGGAAAAGGTAGACATTGGACGAATGAATGCAGGTCTACAAGAGATAGACAAGGCAACCTGATACAGACGGGAAACGTGAGAGGGGGGGCCTCACAGGCCCCCATGGCAAACATGGTTCAGTCATTTCCAGTTTCTGCAGAGAACGTGCCTCGTCAGGACAATTAGGAAACCTCATGCCTACTGTTACAAACGATAATGAGCAGAAAGATGAGTTACGTGTGTTTTGGCAAACTTCTATAAATGATCAAAGACCTAAGCTGAGAGTGTGTGTAAATGGCATTTTTATTACTGGCCTGCTGGACACAGGTGCTGATGTAAGTATCATTACCCCAGAATCTTGGCATCCGTATTGGCCTCTTCAGAATGTAAATGTTCAGCTCCTGGGAATTGGAACCCTATCTCGAGTAAGACAGAGCACAAGATGGGTTGAATGTATAGGGCCTGAGGGACAAATAGGAAAATTAAGGCCATATGTAGCCAATATTGCAATGAATTTATGGGGTCGTGACCTATTACAACAATGGAATACCCAAATTAACATTCCTGCTACTTCTAGAGCCTATATTTCTGAGAATAATATTAAAAGATATTACAAACGGAGAAAACCGGCCATTCGGGCCATACAAGAACAAGTAATTGAAGCCCCTTCAGAGATACCAACAGCCTTGCCTCTAAAATGGTTGACTGAGAAACCAATATGGACAAAGCAATGGCCTCTAGCTGAGGAAAAGTTACAGGCTTTAGAACAGCTGGTACAAGAGCAATTAGATGCTGGACATATAGAAGAATCTACCAGCCCTTGGAATTCTCCTGTATTTGTGGTTAAGAAAAAATCAGGTAAATGGAGAATGGTGACAGATCTCAGAGCTATCAACAAGGTTATTCAACCTATGGGTCCTCTGCAATCTGGAATCCCTTTGCCCTCTTTATTACCAAAAGGATGGCCTCTTATAGTTATTGATTTAAAGGATTGTTTTTTCACCATACCTTTACAAAAAGAAGATAGAGAAAAATTTGCCTTCACGGTGCCTACTTACAACAATTCTCAACCTTCCAAGAGGTACCACTGGGCCGTCCTCCCCCAGGGTATGTTAAATAGCCCCTCCTTGTGCCAATATTTTGTGAACCAACCATTGCAAATAATACGCAAGAAATTTCCCAAATCTATAATATACCACTACATGGACGACATCTTGTTATCCGATTCAAACATGGATACCTTGAACAGACTGTTTGAAGAAATAAAGATACTTTTACCTAAATGGGGATTGCAAATTGCTCCTGAGAAGATACAGAAGGGAGATTCTGTTAATTATTTAGGTTATAAAATAGGTTTGCAAAAAATTAAGACACAAAAGGCACAAATTAGGAGAGATCGCCTACAGACTCTTAATGACTTTCAAAGACTGTTAGGAGACATTTCCAGTCTACGACCAGCTGTTGGGATAACACCTGATCTAATAATTCATTTGAACAAAACCTTGGAAGGTGATAAAGACTTAAACAGTCCCAGAGAATTAACAGCTGAAGCAGAAAAGGAACTGACAATAATTGAGGAAAAATTACAACAGGCACATGTGGACAGGGTGAATCCAGAGCTCGATTGTATTCTCGTCATATTACCATCCAAAATTTCTCCTACAGGAATTTTAATGCAGAGAGATGATATTATCTTGGAATGGATCTTTTTACCACATAAACCAAGTAAAAAACTGAAAACTTATGTGGAAAAAGTCTCTGAGTTAATTATAAAAGGCAAGCTGAGACTTCGTCAACTAGCAGGCATAGACCCAGCAGAAATTATAGTGCCTTTCACTGCTGATGAACTAAAGAAATTATGGGAAGATAATGAAACATGGCAAAGAGCTTGTGCTAATTTTTTGGGAGACATTAATAACAACTATCCAAAAAGCAAGAGGCTTAACTTCATAAAGAGAACTTCTTGGATCCTTCCTCGAATCGTCCGTGATGCTCCAATAACTGGAGCCCGTACATTCTATACTGATGCCAATAAAACAGGGAAGGCAGGTTACAAATCGGAAGACTTGGGTAAGGTGGAACAAAGTCCTTATGATTCTGTCCAGAAGGCAGAATTATATGCCATTCTTATGGTGCTAAGGGATTTTAGAGAACCTATTAATATAGTTACTGATTCACAATACGCAGAAAGAGTTATTTTACATATTGAAACTGCTGAATTTATACCTGATGATACAGAACTAACCTCATTGTTTATCCAGGTTCAAGATTTGATCAGGAACAGGCTTTGCCCTATGTACATAACACACATCCGATCCCATACGGGTCTGCCAGGTCCTCTAGCACAAGGTAATGCAGAAATTGATCAATTATTGATTGGTAGTGTGCTACAAGCCTCTGAATTTCATAAAAAAACATCATGTTAATAGCAAAGGTTTGAAGAAAGAGTTTTCCATCACATGGCAAGAAGCTAAGGAGATTGTAAAGAAATGCCCTACTTGCTCTTTCTATAACCAAACGCCACTGCCTGCAGGGGCTAATCCAAAGGGCACCCAAAGGAATGAAATCTGACAGATGGATGTGTTCCACTTTGCAGAATTTGGCAAATTAAAATATGTTCATCTCACCATTGATACTTATTCAGGCTTTCAGTGGGCAACTGCTTTAAGTTCAGAAAAAGCTGATTCAGTAATCACTCATTTATTAGAAGTCATGGCTATTATGGGTATACCTACACAAATAAAGACGGATAATGGTCCTGCTTATGTCTCTAGGAAAATGAAACGTTTTTTTGATTATTACAATATCAAGCATGTTACAGGTATACCATACAATCCTACATGTCAAGCAGTCATAGAAAGATCAAATCAAACTATAAAGGATATGTTGAACAAACAGAAATGGGTGGAAAACACCCCCAGAAATAGGTTACATAATGCTTTGTTAACCTTGAATTTTCTCAACGCTAATGAGAAGGGAACAATGGCTGCAGAAAGACATTGGATAATGGAAAAGTCTACTGAACTAAATCAACCAGTTTATTTCAAGGATGTGTTGACCTCACAATGGAAGCCAGGAGATGTGCTGCATTGGGGAAAGGGGTTTTGCGCTTATCTCCACAGGTGAGGAGAAATTGTGGATACCGTCAAAATTAATAAAGGTTCGGTTTGAAAAAGAGAAGCCACTTGGAAACGATAAATAACAATTCATTCACAAGGATGGTAATCATACTGATGGTAAGAAATACAGATAGGTTGGGGGAAGGGTTCTTTTCTTATCTCTACAGGAAAATACTCATTTTCAAAGAAATTAAGGGACCCTGAATATTTAATTACTGATGGATGGACACATTTTGTAAGTATTAATTTTATATATGTGTGTATATATATACATATATATGTCTTATTAAACATTTCTTTATAAATATGTAGAGCTGGTTTTGAAGTTGGACTCTGGCTCAGTCCCTCTCCAATTCCATGGTTTTTAGTAAGAGAAAAACCCAGAGGTTCTGGAGTTTCTGTCTCATGTCAAGAGCCATTATATGGGACAGAAAGAAATATGAGTTTAGAAAACATCTTTGCTTTTCTTCATATTTATCATACTTTTCATTGAATATATCTATCATGCCTTGCATTGAATATATACGTATGTCTATATATGTCTATATGATTAATGTTTAAGTTTTTCACAATAAACAATGAGTTTTTCCTGAAGTGACATTTGAAGTTTCCAGGAAGAAGATGGGGCCCCACAACAACAACTCTGCCTGGTTGATATGATGTCATGATACTGATAGCGCTACTACAAGACCTGTTTTGGGTACCAGCTGCACAAGACGATCCCAACTTGGTTAGCTGAAATGCTGCACATCTTGAACAACATTCTGGCCAGACCTCCACAAAATACTCAGAGACTATTTGCAATTTTAAAAGACATTGATCTTGAAATTTAACCATCATTTTACTTTCACAGGATCCCCCAGAAAGAACGTCGTCCCCATGACAGCTGGAAGTAATTCTAGAGGACGACGTCCCCTCTCCCAGTAAAGTTTGCCCCTGGGTTTAGGGACATCATTTAGGGGTTGGGAGGTTGGGGGAGGAATTTTATAAGCTCAGGGATCATTTTGAAGAAAAAAA
>NW_026068143.1:2056655-2076641 GCF_014885135.2 Alexandromys fortis | reverse complement strand
TGGCAGAACTGGCCTTTGGGTTAAGAAAAGCCCATACCTCAACCACTGACAAAGATACAGAGCGTGCATCAATGGATAAAACAGGACTGTCATATCCTGCCAAGACAGGGTAAGATAGTTTTGAAAAGTTGCTTGCCTTTGAAAATGGTATGTCAGTTATGTTAAGCCTTAGCCAAAGTTGGTTGACTCAACATTGCAAACAAAACTTTGGGTGATTGCCCAGGTAGTCAATTGTCTCTGTCAATTGTTGCACATTTTGGATATATCTCGTTTGTTAAGTAATATTTATTCCCTTCTCAGATCTTTGACCGAGTTGAAGATTATATAATTGTAGTTACTCTCTACATTATTTAGACTCCTTGAGATAGAATGTTTAACAAAATTTTTGATTCTCAATATTGTTTGTTATATTTATTATTTGTTATTATTGTATATAGTAGTTGTATTTCGTTTGGTTCTGTCTTATTCAGACAAAAAGGGGAGATGTAGGGCTAATGTTTGCCTATAAATTTGGTGAGCGTGCTCCCAGCCGCTGCTTCTGCTTTCCTGGTCTCCGTGGGAACGGTGGTTCTGTAAGTCTATTTCTCCATTAAAGCTGTATATATTTTTACAATCTGTCTGCATTTGTTAACGCCATTACAGACTTCAAACTCTACTACAGTGCTACAGTACTAAAAACAGCCTGGTATTGGCATAAGAACAGACTGTAGGAACAGTGGAACTAAATTGAAGACCTGGATATTAATCCACACATCTTTGAACACCTGTATTTTGACAGAGAAGCAAAAAATATCAAAGGGAAAAAAAGAAAGTATCTTCAACAAATGGTGCTAGCATAACTGGATATCAACAAGTGGAAGAATGAAAACAGACCAATATCTTTCACCATGCAAATAACTCAAGTCCAAATGTATCAAAGTTCTCAACATAAAACCAGCCACACTGAACCTTATAGAAGAGAAAGTGGAAAGTACACTTGAACACGTTAGCACAGGAGACCACTTCCTAAATATAACCCCAGTAACACAGACACTGAAAGAAACAATTAATAAATGGGACCTCCTGAAACTGAAAAGCTTTTGTAAAGCAAAGGCCATGGTCAACAAGACAAGAAGACAGTCTACAGAATGGGAAAATATCTTCACTAACCCCACATCAGACAGAGGTCTGATCTCCAAAATATACAAAGAACTCAAGAAATCGGTCATCAAAAGAACAAATAATCCAATAAAAAATGGAGTGCAGAAATAAACAGAGTAATCTAAAGTGTCTGAAGACACCTAAGAAAACGTTTAATATTCTTAGTCATCAGAGAAATGCAAATCAAAACAACTTTGAGATTTTATCTTACACCTGTAAGAATGGCCAAGATCAAAAACACAGATGACAACTTATGATAGAGAGGTTATGGAGTAAAGGAACACTCCTGCATTGCTAATGGGAATGCAAGCTGCTATAGCCCCTTTGGATGTCAGTGTGGCAATTTCTCAGAAAATTAGAAATAACCTTCCTCAAGACCCAATAATACCACTTCTGGTTATATATCCAAAGGATACTCAATTGTGCCACAAGGACATGTGCTCAGCTATGTTCATAGCAGCATTGTTTGTCATAACAAGAACTTGGAAACAATCTAAATGCCCTTTAACCAAAGAATGGATAAGGAAAATGTGGTACATTTACACAATGGAGTACTACATGGCAGAAAAAAACTCAATCTTAAAATTTGCAGGCAAATAGATGGAGCTAGAAAACATCATTTTGAGTGAGGTAACCCAGACCCAGAAAGACAATTATTCCATGTACTCACTCATAAGTGGCTTTTAGACATAAAGCAAAGAAAACCAGCCCACAAATCACAGTTCCAGAGAACATAGACAACAATGAGGACCCTAAAAGATCTAATCTACATCGTAGTAAAAAAAATAGACAAGATCTCCTGAGTAAATTGGGAGCATGGGGACCTTGGGAGAGGGCTAAAGGGGAGGGGAGAGGAAGGGAAATTAGCAGAGAAAAAATGTAGAGCTCAATAAAAGTCAATAAAAAATTTCAAAAAAATGATGGGTTAAGAAGTCTGTGTTCAGTGACTTTGAGAAACCATTCTACCTGGACTAAATTGTCTTTTCCTGAAAACACAAACTTGTTGATTAATATTCGTTTATTTTGGATTTTGTTACATTTTGTCAACCCCTTTCTAAATTAACACATTGGGAAATAGCAACCACTTTAATGGCTTAGTATATGACAAATGTAGCAATGACTTCAAGCTGAGATATTTTTCCTGAATTTCAGAAAATTCACATTTCAAATTTGTAGACAAAAATCATTTAAACTTGAAGATACTTGCACTCTCCTCCTTCTCCTCTTATTTTGAGGTACAGGCGAGAGAATCTAGAGCCTTGCACGTGCTAGGCAATCTCTCTACCACTGATCTGCATTTAAAGCCCTTGTCATTTTTTTGTTTGTTTCTATTCTTTTAACTTTTATTGATTCTTTGTGAATTTCACATCACCTATCCTGATTCCAGGTATCTCCCTCTCCCCTTGCATCCACCCTCTGTCCTTGCAATTCCCCCCTCCACAAAAAAAAAAAAAAAATTAAAAGAAACACCAAAAATCAAACAAAACAAAACAACATTAACAAAAAAGAATTGTGTTGCGGAAACTATAGTATGGCCTGTGGAGTCACAGTTTACCCTTTAGTCCTTCATTTTTATTTGTGTTTATTGCTATGTGTTATTGGACTGGATTAAGGCCTCTGGTTTCTGCTACACTATTGCTAATGGGTACTTTCTGGGATTCACTGTAAATATCCTGTTGTTGTACTGTGTCCTGGAGATCCTGCAGTTTGAATCTCTAAGTTCATTCCCTTCACATGCTCCAACAGTTCATAGATGAAGTGAATGTTGGGTGGGCTAACTCACAGCCACCAGTTCTGGGCCTGGGTAATAGCTGGGTTGCTCAGCCCTCCAGCTTTCCCTTATCATCACTACCAGTGTGAGTTCTCCAGAGCTGCCTCTATTAGCTCATCCAATGCAGCCTGAAGCAAGGAATGGGGCAATTTCTCCTGCTCTCCTGCCCTCAGGACTGGCTCACCCACACTCATACTACCAGGGTCAGCCCCACTGTCTTGCCAAAGCAGTGTACAGGGCTGCCCTTCCAATTGCTGTAGGCTGAATAAATGGGGGTGGGATGGGGTCAGCTCTCCTGATTTTGTACCCTCAGCATTGGCTCACCTGTGTCCCTGACATTGGGGTTAGCTCTTGTGTGTTGTTCAGGTGGGGCACAGTGCCCATTCTCCTGTGTGATATAGTTAGTTGGTAGGGGGAGGACATCTTTCCCTCACCCATGCCTCCATATGGCAGACCATGGAGAGGTGGGTTAAGGTCTTCTGATCCCATACCCTCAGGGCTGTTTCACCTGCTCCACTGGCCAATATGGTCAGCTCTCCTGTGTGCTGCAGTAAATAAAGGGCAGGGCCAGTTCTCCAGCTTTCTTGATTCCAGTGCCAGCTCTCTTGCCTGCCAAAGGTAGCAATTCTGCCCCTATCTCTTCTGTTTCCCTACCTTGTGAACACTCACCATAATGGTGCCATACCACTGGGATCCAGGGACTCCTGATGAAGTCCTGCTACAAGGAATGTTGTGGAGCTGTTGTTCTTCTCTTCTTTTGTATCCGGGCATTTTTCAAGGATTCTCACTATGTACCCTAAGCTGTTCCCAAACTCATTATCTCTCTGTCTCTGCCTCCCTAAGGCTGGTATTATAGTTGTCGTATGTACTATCAAACCAGACAGGTCCTTCTCTTTAACCAAAATTTAGGCCTTTGCCATTCTGCTGCACTGCCTCTATAATTCTCTCATCAACCTCCACTAGAGCATGCCATTTTCTGATTTACTTATGAATCTGACACCACTGTTATGTTTCTCAAACAGAAGTCTGATTATTTCTGAAAGAGATTATTTTCCTTAAAATTCTTCTATAATTCTATGTTTTTCACTGAAAGGAATAGACTTTATTTGTACCACATATAAAGCTTTTTAATATTTATATACTACCAATCTCTCTTAAACTGTCTCTTCTAAAGAGAACATTAAATTTATGGTTCATTTATATTACATATCATTCTCCCCACATTTTTTTCTCCACCTTCATACCCTTCTCCATCCCCAGTTACATGTTTAAACTCTTCCACTTTTTTAGTGTTTTGACTCTCCTTATGTTGCTTAGGCTGGACTTGAACTTTTCATCCTCCTGCCTTGGTCTCTATGGTGCAGGGATATCCCAATAACTACATCTAAGATGTCCATTGAATAATAATAGCTAAATCTGATTCTGTTGTTATTTCCAATAGGATGACTTTTCACCAGCCCTGAAGGTCCTGACTATTCTCTCTGGTTTGTGCCACATCTCAAATTTATATGATAGTATGTAAAGCCCTTAGAGATAATTGAGTATAGAGTCAGTGACATTCATCTTTGTACCCCCAAAGATGCCCACCATAAGTGGATACCCATAGAGTATTCATTATATGAAAGGAAAGGATTCTAATTGCAATACTGATGGTAGGACTAGGAAAAAGTCTCAGTAACAAATTCAGGAAAAGGGAGAAAGCCAAAGATGACTGATATTTTACATCTGGTTTAAAGCGGTAGACAAGAATTAGAAATATGGAATGCAGGGCAGGCAAAGTTTGAGACAATGGAATTGACTCTGGACATCTTGAGCTTGTCTTAGGAGTGACATGAACAAAGATAAATGGACTAAAGGGTCTTCAAGTACTATTCTACTTCTGGAGTGATTAAAAGGTAATTTTATAAGATTATCAGTGAATAGCATAGAATATAATTGATCAAATTAGGCTGTAAGGAAACAAGGGGTCCTAAAACATTCACAAGATTAAAAATATGAGATAGGAATCAGGCAGTGACCAGGATCACTGGGATTAGACAGTCTAGTTTAATTCAACATGTAGACTCTCTGTCATTATGTCAGTTTCACAGGAACAGCCACTCTGTTTCAGATGATCATAGATGTAAAAGGAAATTGTATCAGACATTTGGAAAGTAAATTATTCAAGATACTTGACAACTAACCCCTGAAATTTTGGGTCAATAGCATGAGCATTAAAAACTTGTTAAAAGCCTTCCTCCCATAATATGAATAAATCTGTTTATCAGAATATTATGTAAACCAGGTATTGGTGCTTACACCTTTAATCCTAGTATTTATGAGACTCAGACAGAAAGATGGAAAGTCCTAGGCCAGCCTTTACTACACAATGAGGGTCAGGCCAACCTAGGATACATAGGAAGTTATCTTAAAATAAAAGAAAAAGAAATAGTGAGAAGGTATAGCAATGCAGTCATATGATGGGGACTGTTAGTGGGGAATATGAGGTACCATTTTGTGGGAGCTTAGCTTCACTGATAAAAATAATTTTAAAACTGATTAGGGAAGAAACTTTAGGACCTTTTTATTACAATTTTAGAGAAAAACAACAGTACAAGTAAGCTGGGTGTTCTACCAGCCACCAGGAGGAGGAAAAATGAGAAGCCTCATGTCTTTAAAGTTAGCCACAGAGGTCGGTGAAACAGTAATTTAACTCCGAGTGTCAGGGAACTCATCTTTAGGAGTGTTAAGCAGCGAATCTGAGGTTTGTGGGCACCTCATGATAACAGGTTCTGGCATCTCAAGGCAAAGCATTACACCAAGGAGACATGATTAGAAATAGAAATGGGGAAAGGAAAAGCAAAGAATGGAAGTGGCTAGTGGGCTGAGAAAAGAGCCCTAGAAACCTCCAGCCATGTTCATTATCTATAGAGACAGGAGAGTAGTGGTCTCAGTTCAATAGAGGGGTGGGTTACACTCGCAAAACATCTTGACGCTGTCGTTATTGGTTTGGTTTGGCGCCATTGTCATGTATATCTGTGTGTTGTTGTGTTTTTGTCCTGACTTAGACTGATGTTAATGATATGGGACAGATTCAAATCACAACTTCTTTGACTTTGATATTGGGATCACTTACAGGACTTTAGAGAAAGGGCCATAAGAATAGGAGTATACAAGACAAATAACCTCTACCCTCCGCCTTAAACATTTCATGAAAAGGAGTCAACCTTGTCCCCAAGTATGAAGCTGTGTGGCAGCATGCTTCTGTGGATGGGTAAATGGACTATGCAGCCTTGTTGTTACAATGTAGCAAGGCTGCCAGCCACAGTTGTAGGGGGTAGATGTACCCCAATAGGATTTCAAACACTGAACAGAGAATTGAGGGTTAATTGCTGTAGATTGGAGAGGTCAACAAACTCCGCCCCCCCTTCCAAGCTGTATACCACTCTAGAGGCCCCCTCCCATGCTGGTGGATGAGTTCCCTCCGCCTGCCCTGGGGGCTGTGTACCACAACTTCTGGTCAAACTTGACCAAGGTTTGGCTCCATGGGTCAAGGACTCTGGCTATAGGTGTTGCTGCAATGGCCATGCTGTGACACTATAGCTTGACTTCCCTCCACCGGAGCTGCTTTGATCATTCAGATCCAATGTGTTATAAATATCTGTCATCATTTAGAGGGGTTGGTTACACATTATTTGTTAATGTAAAAAAAAAAAAAAAACAACAAAAAACCCAACAAGCTTCTGTTGGTCTCAAATGTTTCACACTGATGTAAATTTATAGTTTTTTTATTATAGTATATGCATGTTTCTATTCTTGTTTAAAATATTGTAGCCATACAATATATCATACACCATTCAGGAAAATCATAAGAAAGACTTCAGTAAGAGCTTTATGTTGTCTAAAAAAGTTCTAAAAATTCAAAAGGGGATGTAAACTATATTTGCTGTGGTTTCACATACATGAAAATACTGAATATCCTTGTTTTGTTAAAAAGTTTGTCTAAATAAGTTTTCTTGCAAGCATGTAGCTGAGACACAAAGGTCTGGCTAATTTTGCTGTCTCTGCCACCCATCACTGCTGTGGCCACATTTACTGGCCTGGCTTCAGAGATTTATCACTGAGCTCTAATTACTAAATTTAGGTTAGCAGAAATGCAGATGACTTTTTGGTACAGATAATCTTAAAACTGCTATATACTGTTTTTTTCTTTTATTGAAAAGTTGGCTCTAGAATTAGATGATGGCTCTTCCTTTGTTAGACCCATGTTTTATTTACTTAACATCCACGCATGGGTAATTTTAAAGAAACCATAAGGCATAATTCCACTTTAAATTTTGGATTGCCATTTTGCTAGAGTATAAAAAAAACCTGCCATATAATTTTACCACCATCTTGATTAAAGGCGACCATATGGAGTGGGCCTAATAAATCTCCAAGACAGTTTGGATTGTGATAGATTTTTTCATTATGATTCACATCCCATTCTAAAAACAGGTTTAAAATATTTATATAATTTAAAGTATTAAAGATACACCTCAATGTTTTTATACTAAAATACACCTTGCTCTACCAGCTAGACTTTGTTAATTTAAGAGTCAACCAGGTAATAATGGTTATAAAGACATAAAAAAGATTATAGAAAACAGCTGAGGTTTACAAATGTATGGCAGGACTAGAGTCCCCAAAACAATGTGCAGTTGAAACACTGGACTTTAACAGTTTTAGAAATGCCAGTGCCAGGTAATAGTCACAATAAAGTACCAGCTACAGTGAAATGGAACAGGCTGAGATATAAAAGACAGGTTATGTATATGCTGTTGAGGGTGGGACCAAAGAGGTACTTTTTTTGATATTGCAAAAAGACATTTAAGAGATTTTAAGTTTTTAAATAATTTTATAAGGCTGTGGGACATTTGTGCTTATAAAATGTTTTATATTGGTAATATTTAAACTTAAAAGACTAAAAATTAGGGCTAGAACCATGAGCACCAAAAGCTAACCAAAAATGGAAATGTTCATTTCTTGTGATGCAGAAGACAATGGACTAAGCAGTTTGATAGAGGGCTTGGAACAACAGTTGTTGCACAGTGGTCGTCTAGGATCACGTGAATGTCAGATGTTTGGATTGAGATTCACAACACAGGTAAAACTTCAGTTGTAAAATAACAACAAGAAAAATTTTGTAATGAGGGTATCACAATAACATGGAAAACTATATCAAAAGGTCAAAGAATTAAAATATTAACGGATGGTTTGAAAATTTACTTCCTTGTTTAAGGCTTAAAAAGGTATGTTTAGCCTCCGTATCTTTGCTAACTTCGTTGGGTTAAAGCTATTTGGATAAACTGAGTCATAAATATTTGTATTTATACTAAGAGGTTTGAACCTTCTCTTCTGGGGAAAGAATGTTGTTTCTATGTCAATCACTCTGGGGTAATTAGAGATTCAATGGCCTTGATAGAGAACAGAACACTCACAAGGAAGCTGGCTGAAACCTTGTTCAACTGGTCTCCTTGGTTAACAACCTTACTTTCAACTCTAAGAGGTCCCTAATGATCTTGCTTCTTCTTATCAACAGACTGATGGCTTTTGTTCCAGAATGAGTCAATACTGTTTGATTGATGGTTTTGAGGTTCCAGTATCAACCCCTTGAGCCTTTGGACAGACAGAACCTATGATTGAGTCCTGTCATCGGTACTAGTGAAGGGGGAAAAATGTTAGGCCTAGAGCAGCTTTTCCAGGGCAGCTTGGTACATACCTGCCAAGATGGGTTCTATGGATCAGTAGGAAAGTAGGCATGAGTCTCAGTTTGCCCTGGAGCAATGTTAGTTCTTAGACTCTCTCCTGTTCCCATTTCACCCTGAGACTTGTTCCTTGCCTTTGCAGGAGACAACATTAAAAGCTAGATATAAACTTGTTATATGTTTACCCTCGAAATGACTAATTCAGTTTCTTTATTAACTTTAATTCAAAATCATTACAGAGTGTGGAGTTGTAGTCTTGTGAAAGCTGGTAACTTATTATAGAATGTTACGAAATATAAGTTAGTCAGTCATCTTTGAAGTACTGATATAATTAGTTACAGGAGAAAGTCTTATTTAGTTCCCTGTATATGTTTCCAAAGTCAAACTTAAAGCACATAATTAATAACAAAATTTATCTAAACAGACATACCTAGGCAGCCCTCATACTTTAGAGATCTGCAGAATGTGACATTTAAAATAATGATTTAAAAAGCTTATTATATTAGGCAGAGACTCTGAGATCCTAGCAGTAACCCAAGGTCTCCAAAGAAGATTATGGGAGACATCATGGTGTCTGGATTATGATGACACTGACCACTGGACGAGATGCCCCAGTGCAACACCTGCTGCCAGGACCCATCCCAGACTGTGGACAAACAGCAAGACCTTGGAGAATTGATTGCACCACTTTTGCCTGGACAAAATAAGGTCAGTCTTTTTCATGTCCCTCTTCCACAGGAAAAAAAATACCATATGGGCATGGCTTAGGCAATAAGATTGCTGTTCTGGATATTTCTGCCTCCAATGCTATGGAGACCTGAGTATGACTAACTATATATGGACTCTTCTCTCTGCCATTTTTAATAAATTTGGAAGCTGCTTGGTCTGTACTCAGGTATGATTTATTTATTTTTCTGGGATCTCTGATAGTATTAATGGCTAGAGCAGTTATAATGTCCAGATAAAGACTTGAACAGCCCCAGAGAATTAACAGCTGAAGCAGAAAAGGAACTGACAATGGTTGAAGAAAAGGCACATGTGGATAGGGTGAATCCAAAGCTTAGTTGTATTCTCATCATATTGCCTTCCAGAATTTCTCCTACAGGAATCTTAATGCAGAGAGATGCTATTATAGTAGAATGAATCTTTTCACCACATAAACCAAGTCAAAAATTAAAAACTTATGTGGAAAAAGTCTGAATTAATTATAAAAGGTAAATTGAGGCTTTGTCAACTAGCAGGTATAGACCCAGTAGAAATTATAGTGCCTTACACTACTGATGAGATAAAAAAAAGTTATGGGAAAACAATGAAACATGGCAAAAAGCTTGTGCTAATTTTGGGGAGAAATTAATAGCAACTATCCCAAAAGTGGTAGACTTAAACTCATAAAGAGAACTTCTTGGATTCTTCTTAGAATTATACCTGATGCTCCAATAACTGGAGCCCATACATTTTATACTGATGCTAATAAATCAGGGAAGGCAGATTACAAATCAGAAAACTTAGGTAAGGTGGAAAAAAGCTCTTATGATTCTGTCCAGAAGGCAGAATTATATGCCATTCTCATGGTGCTAAGATATTTTAAAGAACCGCTTAATATAGTTACTGACTTGCAATAGGCAGAAAGAGTTATCTTGCATATTGAAACAGCTGAATTTATACCAGATGATAAAGAACTGGCTTCATTGTTTATCCAGCTACAAGACATGATCAGGAATATGCTTTGCCCTATGTATATAACACACATCTGATCCCATACAGGTCTGCCAGGTCCTCTAGCACAAGGTAATGCAGATATTGATCAATTGTTGATTGGAAGTGTGCTACAGGCCTCTGAATTTCATAAAAAAAATCATGTCAATAGCAAAGGCTTGAAGAGTTTTCTAATATGTGGCAACAAGCTAAGGGAATTATAAAGAAATGCCCTTCTTGCTCTTTCTATAACCAAACACCACTGCCTGCATGGAATAATCCAAAGAGTACTCAAAAGAATGAAATCTGGCAGATGGATGTGTTCCATTTGCAGAATTTGGCAAATTAAAATATGTACACCACACCATTGACACCTATTCAGGTTTTCAATGGACAACTGCTTTAAGCTCAGAAAAAAACTGATTCAGTAATCACTCATTTATTAATAGTCATAGTCATCATGGGTATACCTGCACAAATAAAGATGGATAATGGCCCAGTTTATGTCTCTAGGAAACTGAAACGGTTTTTTGCTTATTATAATATTAAGCATGTTACAGGTATACCATACAATTCTACAGGTCAAGCAGTCATAGAAATTTCAAATCACACTATAAAGGATATGTTAAACAAACAAAAAGGGGTGGAAAATACCCCCAGATGTGGGTTACATAATGCTTTATTAAACTTGAATTTTCTCAGTGCTAATGAGAAGGGGACATTGGCTGCAGAAAGTCATTGGATAATGGAAAAGTCTGCTGAATTAAATCAACCAGTTTATTTCAAGGATGTGCTGACCTCACAATGGAAGCCAGGAGATGTGCTGCATTGGGGAAGGGATTTTGCTCTTGTTTCCACAGGAGAAGAAAAATTGTGGATACCATCAAAATTAATAAAGTTTCGGTCTAAAGAACCTCTTGGAAAGGATAAATGACAATTCATCCACAATGATGACAATCATACCCATGGTAAAAAAAAAAAAAAAAAACATATAGGATTGGGGCAGGGTACTCTTCTTATCTCTGCAGATAAACACTAATCTTCAAAGAATTCAAGGGACCCTGGATGTTTGAATACTGACAGATGCAAACTATTTACAACCCAAGGATCAGCAGTAAAACTGAATAGGTTCAGTAAGTGAAATGATTATGAACATATTTTTAAATATGTATTAATGTGCATTTATTTATAAATATATAAAGCTGGTTTTGGAGTTGGACTCTGGCTCAGTCCCTCTCCAATTCCAAGCCTGTTGGTAAGAGATATCCCAGAGTTTCTGTCTCATTTCAAGAGTCATAATATGGGACAGAATAATAATAATAATAATTTATAAACTTTCTTTGCCTTTCCTCATATCTGTTTCTGTCTTTATTATACCTTTCATTGAATATGTATGTCTATATAGATAATGCTTAAGTTTCCCATAAGAAACAATAAATTTTCCTGCAGTAATTTATGAAGTTTCCAGGATGAAGATGGGGCCCCACAACATTGACTCCACCTGGTTAATATGACATCATGATGTTGATAGGGCGCTACTACAAGACCTTTTTTTTTTTTTTTTTTTTTTTAGTACCAGCTGCACAAGACAGTTCCAAATGGTGCACATCTTTGACAACACTCTGGCCAGGCCTCCTCTAAACATTCAGAGACTATTTTAGAGGACAATGTCCCCTCTCCCAGCAGAGTTTGCCCTCAGGTTTAGGGACATCATTTAGGGGTTGGTTATAATTGGTATATGGTTGAGTGATGGGGGAGGTGTTTTTGATGGGGAGGTGTTTTATAGACTCAGGGGTGTTTTTGAAAAAAAAAAAAGGAATAATTGGTGATGGTATAATAGATTGGTATTTGTGAGTTATTGTTTTTATAAAATTATATTGGTATCGATTCTTGTATATTGATACGAAGTTAAATTATATTAAACATTGTATGCGAGAATGCTTCTACCTCTGTTTAAAACATTTGTTATGTATTGATGTATATATATATGTATATATATACCATATTGCAGTGTACATTTCTACCTATGATTAAAATATGTATATATTGTTTATGTAATGATATACATTGTTTACATTTAGAGGTCATTGTCCTCATTTATTGAACAGTTGTTTATTTTCTTAGTCTTCAAGTTAGATAGGTATCAAGAATTATAAATCAATAGTCATATATATTTGTCACATTTACATTTAGGCCAATCGGGATCTTTAGATATATAGAGATTATATTTTATATAGATAGTATAATCATCAACCTCTTTGAAGAGCTGTAAACAATGGCCTTTAATCTAACCTAGAGTTCCGTGGTAGTGAGACACTATCACTCCTGGCAACACCGCTCTACTCCGGAGAGAATGTTGAGCAACAAAGACACTCCACTTGGAGCTTGTCTTCTTCTTGGGAGAACTGGCCTTTGGGCAAAGAAAACCCCATACCTCAACCACTGACAGAGATACAAAGTAATGTAGGAACGTTTTGCAGATGCCAAAGAGCCAGCCACCAGGTCAGATATGCTGAATCTTTACTGGTAAGCCACCCCTCGTGGTGCTACAGATTATCAGAAATGGGTTAAATCAAGATGTAAGAATTAGCCAATAAGAGGCTAGAACTAATGAGCCAAGCAGTGTTTAAATGAATAAAATTTGTGTGTTGTTATTTTGGGGCTAGCCAGGCAGCCAGGAGCTGGGCAGTAGGAATGAAGCCCTCTGCTCCTTCTAGAAATGGTGCCCAGACGTGGATAACTGAATCCACAGAAAGCCTGAGAAAGCTTGGGAAAGAGTAGAGTAAAGCATGTTTTCTTGGTAGCAGCAATTTCTTGGCTCTGCTCTGCTTGCTAGAGGCAAGCAAACGTGCTCATCTAAGAGAGGCTTCCTGACTCAGCTTTAGCTGCAAAACCCTGCAGCTATTTTAAGAGGTCCTGCCACGAAACACTTAAACGATGTTGATGAAAATCTGAATGCATGCTTTTCGCTTTTCAGCTGTAGTAGGAAAAAAAGCTATGCTGTCTTAAAATGCCAGCTTTCTGGGTTGTGATGCCAGGGCAAACTCTGACTTTTTCAGGCAGGCAGTCTAAATGACTGTGGTCTGTGAACAGAATGCTGCAGCTTCCTTGCTGGCAAAGACCTTGAAACACCATAGAGTTGTGGCAATAAAAATGGCTACAGCCAATACCTCCACCATGAGGCTGTAAAGCCAAAGAATGAGCTGGATCTAGCTGGCAAAGCCAGGGCTTTAATCCTACCCATATTGCTTAGTAATTTAAAGGCTCATGTTGTCAGAAAAATAGAGAGAGATACATTAAAGAGAGATTCAAAAATAAAGAAAACCTCTAAATGATTTACAGTGTGTTAAAAAATATATGCAGCCTAAAAGTTAAAGTTCTTAAATTAAAAAAAAAAAGATAAAGAAAGAGTAGTTGGGTGTGGTGGTACACACCTTGAGTCCCAACACTAGGGAGGCAGAGATAAATTGACCTCTGAGACTTCAAGGTATGGCAGGACATACCTTTAATCCCAATGCCTGGGAGGTAGAGACCAACAGATCTCTGAGAGTTCAAGGACAGCCTGGTCTACAGAATTATTCCAGGACAAAGATATACAGAGAACCTGTCTCAAAAAATAAAAGTAAAAATAAATGAAATAAAGGTTAAAATAAAGCTGCACAAAGATGGAAAATACACAGAGAATCTTGATACTGTATGCTAGTATGCTCTCTGAGATGAATCTGGCACACATATAAGACCTAATTAACAGTGCCCCCATTCAGTATGAAGCAGTTTGGAGAAAAATAACTATGTCCATATTCCCAAATATTGCTTATAAATGTTCTTTTACATTTAAAGGTGGAAATGATATAGATAGATGTAAATAATTTATATTGGTATAAATTTTATTCTATTGATATAAATTTAAGGTCAATTTTGTTATATGTATATATATTTCTGCTCTTGATTAAGGTATTGTAATTGTGTAGTTCATTTAAAATGTAATGTATAATCAGTAAATATAGGTTGTTAATGCATAATCATCAATAATAGTCAAGTTTATAGTCATGTTAGTTAGATTTTCTAGATATGTAGATATATTTCAGATAAATAGGTAATCTTCATATCTTTCAAAGACTACAGAATATGGCATTTTAAATGTTTTAATACCTTAGGGCTTTTATGACAATGAGACACGTCTGCTCCTGGCAGCACCAGCTACTTCAAGAGGAAGATGGGCTTCAAATAGGCTCCTTATGGAGTTGATTAGCTATTTGGGCAAGAAACTGCTCTTACCTGGACTGTTACATAAACTGTACACAAAGAACCCACAGAGACAGGACTGCTGAACTTACCTAAAGGTGAGATGGTCTTTCAGGGTTCCTGATTTATGAAAGAGTCTGTGAGACAGACTGCAGGACACAGAAGAAAGTGACTGAAATGCCTTTGAAATTTCCTGTTTCAAGGAAATGTCTGCTGGAAACTATGGGCCTGTAGGCTGAAGATGGATACCCCAATGGTACAAAAGAACTTTGGGTGACTGTACAGGCAACGAGATGTCTCTGTCATTTCTGGAGTTTGGAAGTTGCTTACTTCTTGTTTACTTGGGTAATATTATATCCTTCTAGAGTCTTTGATGGAGTTGAAGAATAGATTGATGATTATATGAATGCGTAAGTTGCAAACAATGCAACACTAGTTTGGAATTATGATTAATAGGGTGGTATTTATTTAAAGGGGAAAAAAACTTACAGATAACCGTCCCAGACAACAGCCCTCTGCGCAATCAGGAAGGAGTCTAGTCGCCGGAAATGGAACAGGAAGCAAAGAGAGCAAGAAGGGAAGTGGCCGCTTTTTTAAAGGGAGAGAGACCACGCCCCAATGGGCTGGTATCTCAGCGGCTATAGGCTGGAGTAGTGGAAGGACCTCCTGCAACAGTTATAGTTTTCCATTGTTATGGTAAGATAAAATAGATATAAATATTGTAACTGTAATTCTTGCTTTATAACTGTTTTGCTATATGTAATTTTACTATGTTAAAGTAAAAGCCTTTCTTTTTTGTTGAAACAGAAAAAAGGGAAATGATGTAGGAAGGTCACCTCTTTATGTTACTTTCATTGGTTAATAAAGAGACTGCCTTGGCCTTTTGATAGAGCAGAAAATTAGGTGGGTGGAGTAGACAGAACAGAATGCTGGGAAGAAGGAGACTGAGGCAGAAGCCATGGAGCCAGCCACCAGGTCAGACATGCTGAATCTTTCCCAGTAAGCCACCACCTCATGGTACTACACAGATTATTAGAAATGGGTGAATCTAGATGTGAGAATTAGCCAATAAGAGGCTAAATATAATGGGCTAGGCAATCTTTAAATGAATACAGTTTGTGTGTCACTATTTCGGGGCATAAGCTAGCCAGGTGCTGGGAGCCTGGCAGGAGGAATGCAGCCTGCTACTCCTTCTACAACAGAGTATCCATAAATGGATAAAAACTGGATTGTCTTATCCTGCCAAGATGGTAAGATATTTCTAAAAAGTTTCTTGCCTTCGAAAATGGTATGTCAGTTACATTAGGTCTTAGCCAAAGTTGATTGCCTCAACATTGCAAATGAGACTTTGGGTGATTGCCCAGGTAGTCAGTTGTCTCTGTCATTTGTTGGACATTTTGGAAGTTTATCATTTGTACTTCCTGGTTGCTAAAGTAATATTACTTCCCTTCTCAGATCTTTGATGGAGTTGAAGATTAGATAATTGTAGTTACCCTCCTCATGATTTCATCTCAATACATTATTTAGACTCCTTGTAATAGAATGCTTAGTAAAACATTTCAACTCCATCAAAGATTTTTAAATTACATTAAAAAAAACTTTTGTTATATGTTTCTTGCTTAATATTGTTTGTTACTTGTAATTTTATATTTGGTATCTATTCCTATTGTATATAGTTGTATTGGGTTTGGTTCAATCCTGTTTAGACAAAATGGGAATATGATGGGGAAGCTCAGCCAATCACATTTGGCTAGGGTGTGGCTGCCTGGGGCCGAGGAAGAAGGACCTGGGGATCCAGGTGCCAGCCCCTTATTTTGTCTCTCTCTCTCTCTACTGCACATGGTGCTCGCTGGACCCTGATCATGTGAGTTTCTCCTTTTTTCTAATTTTTAAATTATATTCCTTGTTTTTGAGCTGGTCTGGTTAATTCTAACTACTGGTCAACCACACCCATCAGGGTCACCTGCCAGCACACACTCACCAGGACACCCCTAGACAAACGTCAGCCAATTAGGGGTCCTGAACCTCAAATATCCCTCATCCCCACCTTTACTACTACTACAAAAAAAAAAAAAAAAAAAACTGAGCTCTGGGCTCTTTGTTTATTCCAATATGTTGGACATGCAGAGAAACCAAGTTTGGAAACTAGAATAAAATAAAGGCTCTTTGTTTTCACATATGGGACTCAGTGTCCTTGTTGGCTTTTGAGGGACTTTGCGAATTTGGGCATAACACAGAACAACTTATTTCAGATTCAAACTTGATGTCTCAGTTTCTGTCCTAGTCTGCCACAGAAACAATAACATTGAGAAGTCACACATAGCTGGGTAAGATTTCATTTATATTACCTTCTACCATAAAAATGCTAACACAAAAACAAAATAAGGGCCCTCTTAGTAGTTTCATTTTTTACTTTATGAAAGAGGCAAGGAAACAAAGGTGCATACAGTCTCAGCAATTCTTCATCTAGAGGCCTTTGCAGCAGTCTGCCATGAAGATCAGTGTTTGATGAGAATATCTGAAAGTGCAATCTCCACACTGAGCTGGAATCCAATAAATAAATTCAATAAATGACACATTAACTGAGCATGCTAAATCCTGAGGATGAAAATTAAAGGAGACACTATTTCCTGCCCTCAGGGATCTCACAGTTTAGTGGAGAATGCCCATTTATAAATGGTTTCAAAGCCTGCCTTATCTCACAAATACAGTATCAGGAAAATATTCAAACACAATTGTGCTTATCCTTTTCAAAGAGCAGTCATTTTAGAGGACTAACCATAGCAAACAATAGGAAATCTTTTGAATTTTTCAGTGGCCATCTTTAGAGAGGGTGATAGAGGCACAAAGTATAAAATTGTTCCTGTATTAATGTTACAGCCTTTCTAGACCTTTAGCCGGAATAGTAGTTCCAGAGCTTTTAATTAAACTAATCTATAATTTGTCTAAGCTCAAATTATCAAATGACAAAGAGTAGTGTAGACTTTGGGGTAAAACTTCAAACAAAGCTACAGTGTCCCTAGGAGTGGTTGTTCCTGAAACTCTATCCAGACTTTTGTAAGATATTTTGAATTCACTGGATAGATTTGAGCTTTTATCTTGGATTAGTTAGATAATGCTGCACTATGAGTTAGAAATGCATTTGGAGGTGATAATAGTTTATTATGACCCATTGTGATACAGGCTTATTTCTCATTGTTGCCACTGTCAGCAAATGAGGCCAGAATCTGGGAGGAGTTCAAAACGGGAATGATCAAAGCGAATCATTAAGCCCTGGGAGTGGCAAGGTGTCAGGCGACAAGCTGGAGATGAGCATTGAGGAAACAATAGCTACCATTCACTGGAATGATTTCCCAGACCCTGAGCACACTTTGCCATTATTTTCATGTTTTCTTTTTTTTTAATTTTATACCTTGACAAAATTGCATTAGGCAGGATAAATAATTTTCCCAAATCCTATAGCTGATAATTGCTGACAGGGACATTCAGCCCTAAATCTGACCAATGCTGACAGCATTGCTTTTCGAGTGTCAGAGTATTGAATGCATGGTTTTGAACACAGTAGGTAAGAGTCAGGCTGATGAACCAATTTAAGGGACCAAGGGGAAAGAGAAGTATCATGCAAATTTCGCTCCAGCTTGGAGGCTGAGTCAGGAGACAGCAGACGATTCACTGACAACCTGGAGAGATTCTGGCATGTTAAGCACCTCTTCATCTCAGTTTACATCAGCTATGAAGTTCTCTCTTTATAGCTATAGTTTGAATAATTAATGTGATTCTGATACTGTGACTGGGAGCTATGGAAAACAGAATTCTTAAGCACAGTGACAAAAACAATTTTAGCCTGAATAAAAAATATCAAGGTCCCTCTAAACTAGCTAGTTATTTTCTCTGCATATAGGGGTGGCTGTAACTAGTTATGATATTATGATTTTTGTTCCTTGCAAAAGAATTGCTAAAGTCTCATGCACAGAACTTTAATTCTGCAACTCATTGCATTCTGCACATTCTCATTTGCTTCAGTCCCAGCTCTCATTCTCCATTTTGTATAAAGAATTTAATAGTATATTATTTATGTTATCCTTTAGATCTGCACAAGTCTCATTAGGTGTAACTTATCAATGGCAATCTTCAAAGATTATTTTGCCAATTGCACATTTATTTATGTATTTTAACATGTGTAAGTTGATGGAAGTAGAGGTTGCATAGATATATTTCAGGATGGGGTCATCATTACATAGTATTTACATTCTAATTGCATGAGTCCTAGGGAATGTTCATGCATTGTCGAATATCACAGAAATGCTTTATAGTTGTTACTAGATTTTTTTTCATTTTTGCTTTTCTTTGTTATTTAAAGGAACTTGGGTTTTTATGTTTATTACCTTCCTGGGCAAAATATCTGGAATACACTTGTAGAATCTGTAGGTTTCTTGGAGGAGATAATTCTGTGAGTACTTATCAACCTCAGATATGTACTTGTAAGTACTTTATACAATTTCCAGGACATTGTCAATTCTTACTTTCTAACCACTCACTTAGTCACAGTGTTGTGCAAGATAGTCACTCTGTGAAAAATACATCTATTATATTCCTCTTTATCTTTGTCGGACCTACAGTTTATGCTTTCTGAACCCTGTCTAAATAATTGATTGTGTGGAACTTGAGATCTACACATAACTACATACTCCACTATGCATACATAAAGGCCGAGTTTGTTGCAGAAACTATTTTTCAATGAATTAGTCAAAGAGTCTCAAGGGATAAATTTCCTGTGTTATCTGTGTTAGAATCTTCTGGAATGCTTAATAAAACGGCATTTGTCTTGCTTGCATTTACAAGGTTCCAGAGCAAT
The DNA here is from genome assembly GCF_014885135.2 of Alexandromys fortis. NCBI lineage: Eukaryota > Metazoa > Chordata > Mammalia > Rodentia > Cricetidae > Alexandromys > Alexandromys fortis. The sequence continues at coordinate 2,057,209 of NW_026068143.1, read as the reverse complement.
GTTTGGAATTCTGCACATTAACAAGCTCTACAGGGGATTTCAGTGCACCTCAATTAATGAGGATCCTCAACTACATTTACGAAGCACCATCAGGCATTATGCTAAGCATTTAAATAACTCACCCAACTCTTATAAAAGTCCTATTATATGATTTTTATTGATAGCAGAAAAGAAAATCAATGCATGGGGAGATTATGAAATATTGAGGCCTACTATGTAAGTCTATTCTTTTCATTGAATTTACTTGGTACCAAACATTATTCAGATAGCCCATTAAAATGCAGAAACTTAAACACATTAAGGTAAAAACATTCATTAATCTTGACCACTTTGTGTCTGACTTTTACTCAATATTTGTACTGATATTCTGTTCTTCCTTCCTTATGAAAAGCTGGGTTTCAAGACAGTCTTGTCAGTATTAAGTCTATGATACCATTTGAAGACTTGCATTTGAATGCTTACCTTTCCTCTCTTTTTTTTAAAAAAAATTATTTATTTTTTTATTAATTAATTTAAGATCTCTGTCTCTTCCCCACTGCTGCCTCCCCTTTCCC
>NW_026068143.1:2019289-2056311 GCF_014885135.2 Alexandromys fortis | reverse complement strand
TTTGGACCTTGAGATTTCAGTCCGGTGCTCCAATGTGGGTCTCTGTCTCTGTCTCCTTTCATCGCCTGATGAAGGTTAATATTCAGGAGGATGCCTATAGGTTTTTCTTTGGGTTCTCCTTCTTATTTAGCTCCTCTAAGAACCCGAATTATAGGGTCAATGTCCTTTATTTATGGCTAGAAACCAAATATGAGTGAGTACATCCCATGTTCTTCTTTTTGGGTCTGGCTTACCTCACTCAGGATAGTGTTTTCTATTTCCATCCATTTGCCTGCAAACTTCAAGAAGTCCTTGTTTTTTTACTGCAAAAAAAAAAAAAAGGTAATAAAAAAGTACCACACTAACTGTATGTAGGGCTTGTGCTTCTTCTGCCTATTGTATTGTGTTTTTAGAAGCAACTCTGATTGAGAGTCTTTAATTATTAGTAGTAAAATTAAGGGGAAAATGGGGCATAGACTTATAATCTTGCCATGTATATCAATAACCATGACAAAGTATGTAACTGAAAAATTGGTTACTAGATTTTAGTTATCTATTGTATTGTAAGTATAGCTAAAATGATCTAAACTCTATTGTAGTTGTTTGTTTGTTATTCTTTGCTTTCGGGGGGGGGGCATCACCCATCTCCCAAATAAATACATAGAGACTCATTCTTACTTATGAATGCTGGGTCTTAGTTTGGCTAGTTTTTAGCCAACTTTCTTAAATTAGCCCGTCTACCTTTTACTTCTGTTCTTTTACCATTTTCTATTCTATAAGTATTTCTTTACTTCTTAGTCCATGATTGGCTTTGTGACTAGGTGGCAGACCCCTGGTGTATTCCTTTCCTTCTGCTTTTTTCACTTCTCCCTCTCTTTTCATTCTTCTTTTGTGCTTTGTACATGTCAGCCCAACCTATCCTCTCTCTTGCCTATTTGGCCGTTCAGTTCTTTATTAGACCAATCAGGTGTTTTTAGACAGGTAAAATAACACAGCTCCACAGAGTTAAACAAATGCAACATAAAATAATGTGACACATCTTTGCATCGTTAAACAAATATTCTACAGCATAAAGGAATGTAACACATATTCAATTAATTTTTTATTCATTTATTAAAGATTTCTGTCTCTTCCCCACCACCGCCTCACATTTCCCTCCCCCTGCCCCAATCAAGTCCCCCTCTCTCGTCAGCCCAAAGAGAAATCAGGGTTCCCTGCCCTGTGGGAAGTCCAAGGACCACCCACCTCCATCCAGGTCTAGTAAGGTGAGCAACCAAACTGCCTAGGCTCCCACAAAGCCAATACGTGCAGTAGGATCAAAAACCCATTGCCATTGTTCTTGAGTTCTCAGTAGCCCTCCGTGTCAGCTATGTTCAGCAAGACCGGTTTTATCCCAGGCTTTTTTCAGACTCAGGCCAGCTGGCCTCGGTGAGTTCTTGATAGAACATCCCCATTGTCTCAGTGTGTGGGTGCCCCCCTCGCGGTCCTGAGTTCCTTGTTCGTGCTCTGTCTCCTTCTGCTCCTGATTTGGACTTTGAGATTTCAGTCCAGTGCTCCAATGTGGGTCTCTGTTCAACTAATATTTTATAACACTCTGTGATCATTTAACTTTGGTGATGGAGGAAGGACATTGGTTAATTATAATAAAGAAACTGCCTCGGCCCTCATAGGACAGAAAATTAGGTAGGCGGAGTAGACAGAAGAGAATGCTGGGAAAAAGAAGCTTAGTGAAGAGTCGCCATGATTCTCCCACTCCAGACAGACGCAGGTTAAGATCCTCCCTGGTAAGCCAGCTCGTGGGCTACACAGAATATTAGAAATGGGTTAGAACAATATGTAAGAGCTAGCCAATAAGAAACTGGACCTAGCCGGGCCAGGCAGTGTTTGAAAGAATACAGTTTCCGTGTAATTATTTCTGGGCATAAACTAGCCATGCGGGCGGCCGGGTGCCGGGGACGCAGCCTTGCCGCTCCTAATTCAACACTTTGGGAGTGTTTTTGACAAGACAATGGAAGTGATCCTAAATCCTAAATGACATAGATAAGACAAATCTCTAAAGCGTAGACCAGTTTCTAGTTCTTTTTTTTTTTTTTTTTTTTTTTGACACAACATTTATAACAACGGGCATTGTTCTGAGTCCTTCCATTTGTATACTCAAAAGGCTAGCACATTTTGATATATCTTTTTTTTTTTTTTTTTTGGTTTTTCGAGACAAGGTTTCTCTGTGGCTTTGGAGCCTGTCCTGGAACTAGCTCTGTAAACTAGGCTGGTCTCGAACTCACAGAGATCCACCTGCCTCTGCCTCCCGAGTGCTGGGATTAACAGCGTGCGCCACCATCGCCTGGCTTGATATATCTTTTTAAGAGAAATCACCTGTGAATTGGAAGTAGTTTTGATGCTAAATTATTTATTCTTACTTGTAGCATCTTCATAAAAGAATCTTTACATATAGTGTTGAGAACCATCATTGCCTCTGACTATTTCCAATGTTTTAGATTGTGTTATACGGATATATATTTTTTTATTGAGAAAAGGAAAAAAAAAAGTTTCCGCCTCCTCCCAGCCTCCCATTTCCCTCCCCCTCCTCCCACCCTTCTCCCCCTCCCCCCACTCCTCTCCTCCTCCCTCTCCAGGCCAAAGAGCAGTCAGGGTTCCCTGCCTTGTGGAAAGTCCAAGGTCCTCCCCCCTCCATTAATTTAGAAAAATTCAATAAAGATTAATCACTAAGCAATGAAAATATTTTTTAAATATGCATGACAAGGCAATAGCATAGTTCAGACAAAAAATAAAGCATGCTATGTAAACAAATGAAATCTAGTTATATTTTCTAAAAAAATCATTAATATTATAATTTTTGTTGAATAATTTGTCATGATCTATTTGTGGATGAATGAAACATGTGAAAAGAGATTATACCCTTTTCATTTAACTGGATTATTAGATACATTTATATTATTTATATGTAAGTGTACACAACTGTTCAGTTCTGTCCATTAATTAGTATAGCTTCCAGGACAGGTGCCATTTGGAGGTCAAGAATATTTAAAAGAAAATTATCAGCCTTTATACTTTGGTTCTACAGATCAAGATAAATAAAAGTAAATGTCCTCCCAAAGGCTTTACACACATAAAGCAGAAGAAAGTAAGATTAAAGTTAACCTTGAAAGAGATTCATCTTATATTTTAAATATATAAAAGACTAATTACCATAAAATATTAGTTTCCATACTGAATAAAGCCAATTGTTTGAAGTTAGAAGAACCTTCAGTGAGTTGTTTTAATAATATAGAGAAAAGAAATAAAATATTCTTAGCTTTCAGAAAACTTCCAAAATATTTAATTCCCATGGAAGTTATTTGTAAACATGATATAAGGTAAGTGAGCACTTCTTATACATGCTAATTCATATTTTAAATTTCTGTGATTAACATGAGTAAGTCCTAGAGAAGAACTGTCAAGAAGTGACTAGATTATAAGCAACCCATAAACAAATTAAAAATGAATACATAAAAATTACTAAGTAAACCCAGTACTTTTTCAATAATTCAGAAATGATAAATATATTTTGAGATAACATGGAAAACCAGGCCCAGTTAATTAGAGTGTTGAAATGTGTTATAACTTTTTAACTAGAATATAAATTCAAAGTCCATATGTTTGATTAAATTCAAACTAAAATACAAAGCATTTAGCAAACAGCTGATTTTGGCAATACAATAGCAAATTTGAAAACTCTCTAAACAATCTGCTCATTGAGAAGGAAAAAAGAAATTAGAAGACACTTGTGAAATTATAGGGAAGGAAAAGTCTGACGGCTTTCTTAGGCACCATAAGTGCCTCAGTCAACACTCTTTTAAGAAGACAAAATTATAGCATGAATACTTATAATACTAGAATGTTGAAGGCTGAGGGAGTATTGGGAGTTCAATAGTTAAGCATAACCCTGTTTTTGAATGTAATCACACATGATCTTCTTTGCACAATTTTCTTTGTTGTTTTCTTATTTGAAAATGATTTTAACTATTTATGTATTTTATAAACTAGTAGTTCTACTTTTGAAATTTATTGGCTATTACCTATACCTTTAATTATTTTGTCATAGCCACATACTTTTCATAGTTTAGCAATGCTGACATAAAGAAATACTTTAATGGAAATATGGTATAATTTTATTGTGAGGTAAATATGACTTACCATGGCCCAGGATCATAGATTTAAGCCACTTTATATCTTGGGAGCCATTACATGAGCTTCTATAATCACCAAAGAACAGAAAGTCATAAGTTAATACATTGCTAATTACATTCGTGAAAGTATCAGTTAAGCAGGCTGCTGCAAAATGGGAAAATATGTATAATTTACAGATGTTATTTTACAGTGTTCTCAATTTTAGATTGATGGAAGCTAAAGATTTTATTAATCTATCAAGAGAATGTTAGGCTGCACAGTCTATAAGAACTTTACAGAAGATGCTAATTGCAGCTTCATCAGAAAACTTCTGACCAAAGGTAATGTATATTACATTATTTTAATAAAATGAAAATAGGCTAATCCACTTTGGATTTTTTCTGAATAAAAGGTTATACACATAACCTTTCATAATAGTTTTAGCTAGAATATTGTCCACAATATTTACTAATTCTTATACAAGCGATGTATGATTGTGTTCTTTGGCTGCACAGTCCTGTGTAAGAATGTATATTATCCTTTTGATTTGCATTGTGTTAATAACATTGGCCAGCTTTCCCCACATGAACTTGCTGCTTTGAGTTTCTATTTAAAATGCAAGAGGTTCATAAATTTTTTACAAATAAGTCCTTTGCTACATTACAGTGTGAAAATTTTTGCCATTTAACAAATAATTCCTTCGTTACTTCAAAACTGTAAAGTTTCTGAAATTCATTTTATGCAGATAGTATAACCATAAGTATAAGCCAAATAAGCACAAAAGAAAAGGAGATCAACACTGTGGTTATACAGAATAAATGGACAGATAGGTTGATAGAGCCTGAAAGACACAATCAAATCCAGAAACAAATGTCTGTCTTTTTCTCTGTATTTAAAATGTTGACATCAGACTATATTCTGTTGTAAGTTACTTCATACTATATAAAGCTGTTTTTAGGCTATGCTTTGCTTTAGAAGACCCCATTTTATAAGCAGTTTTTTACTCCATTTTAATAGAAAAGGATAACTATAGACTTGGGTTGAATGTAGAGACTGTACCAACTATTAGGCTGCATCCACTAAAGACTTAGGTGGGTTACTCAAACCAAACTGGATCTAAGATGATTGACATAGTGATTACTTGATATACTGTCACTTTATTATAAACTCATCCACATGGACTATAAGAATTGAAAATCGATTGGAGAGAAGCATGAAAGAACTCAAAATCAGTAGTGTCTAGCTTTCCCCAAAAAGCCCTGCTGTTCTCATAAAGACAAAGATATCCCTAACCTTCATTTATTTTATCCTGTTCCTGTAGCCTCTCAAACTATCAAGATTGAGATGTTTATTTGTGAGTTTACTTTTTTGCCTTTCTTATTCTTAGCCATAAGCTTCCTTTGAATAAGTTTTCTTTCATGTTCAATTAGTGCTCAGTCTTGTCAAGGATTAAGTTGAAAAAAACAAAGGTAAAGCAGGCAAAAACTGGGGAGCAGAGAGAACATAATATAGATGTATGATATGTAGCTATACATGTATATCAATTAGTGAGTTTTTATTATTGTATTATCTAGCAAAATGATATATATATATATATTCTCTTAACATATGAATAAATATAATACTTGAAGAAGGTAAATTGATTTTTAAATAATGTAATCATTTATACTGAGGTTTTTTTTTCTTTTTTTAGATTTCAGCAAGTAGTAAGAAATTTGGCTGGCTATAGATGCAATAATGTACTGCACAAAGCATAAAAAATCTAGATGGATTTTAATGTTATCAGCAGTCAGAAATGTTAATAGAGAATATATGCCTAACATCATTTTAAAATAATATAATGTCTATGTGATTTGCAATACCACTTAACCCATTGCTGTATAATTTTTATAAGTTTATATTTCAGTTAAAATTTTAAAATTAAATTTAATAGGAAAGAAGTAAATAAGTGGAGCATGCTTGTAGTCAGAATTTTTTGTGGGGCCACCAGCTCACAAAAGAATGGCACAGACTTCTTTTTAATTGTGATATTTGTCCTTTAGCTTAGGCTTGTCCACAACTAGCTTTTATAATTTAAATGAACCCATTCACATTAATCTATGTTCTATCACATAGCATTATCTCTTCCACCTTCCACCTCATGTTTCCTCTCTGTGTCTCCTGGCTTCTCCTGCATGCCTAGATACCTCCTCCTCTTCCTTTCTCTCCCTGGAAGTTGCACCTATACCTCCTGCCTAGCTATCAACCGTTCCGGTTTTATTACACCAATCACACCAATATATCTTCACATATTGTACAAATATCCCACAACATGTGCTGGCAGAATTTGCTATCCATATGGAGAAAATGCATACATATTCCTATTTCACTTCATTTACAAAAAATAAATTAAAAATGTTATAATGTTATAAATGTCAAAACTAAAATGCATTATTATTAGAAGGAAATTTCATATTCTGTCTTTAATTTTAAGCAAGAAAGTAACTGCAAATGTCATAAGTGAACTTTTCACAGATTTTTCTAGGTAAATGTTTAAAACTCATTTCCTGCCAAAATCAAATAAAATTTATATATAGCTTTGAAATACAGCAGGCTGGGAAAAATGGTAATGCATTTAGTGAGTTGCTATCCCTCACCAACATAGACCTCAACAAAAATTAAAAGACAAACAAATTAAATGAAGTAGCAACTCCTAGTGGAGCAAATTATATAGCTCTAAATTTTGAAGCCAGTTATGTGCATTACTAATAAGAAAATCCTGCTATGATGCTTGTGTTATAAAATCAAATCACAAGAAAATGTTTTATTTCGGATGTTGTGGCTTATGCAAAGTTTATTTTATCACTTGTCTGCTTGTTTAGACTCTGGGAACAATATACTGATGTAACAAGTCTAGCAGTTTTGATTTTGACCTTAAAACCAACTGGAAAATATGTTCTATTTGAATTCTTTAGACATCCAAAATCTTCTCAAATGTATTATTCCACTTGTTATTAAACACTTACTACACATGCAGTCCCTAGGGCCATCCATATCATATTATTTCATTTAATCCTCAAAATGACTTTTTTTTCTCAAGGATATTTAATATCATTGATCAAAGACTGTTGCTATCCCCCAACACACATGCCATGTTTTATTGATTTTATTAAGCTATACACTTTTCTCACAATGACTTTTAAGATAGATACAGTATGTATATATCAAACATAGTCAAGGTTTTATAAATTTATGCTATTTGTCCATTATCATAATAGTAAATAAAGATACTCGATACTAGGTTTATGTGACTCTCTAGCTCATGTTCTGAACTTATTAATTAGATTCATTGGGGCAATAAAGTGCAAACTAAAACTAAACGTTTTGCAAGATTAGATCCTAATTGTTAACATATCAATAGATTCATATATTTTGTCCCCTCAAGTACCTCGCTGGAAATTTTATAAAATATGTATACTTGCTGCTGAGATCATTGCAACACACACATGTACAAATGCATATGTGTACACACAAACAAGCACTCACAATATTCCGTATGATTTCTCAAAAATTATAGACCTTCTGAAGCTCATGTGGAATCTTTCCATCATTAGGTTATGGCTATGTGCTCTACAGATGGAGGAAACCTAGGGATGCTTGTTAAATGTTTATGCAAATGTCCTATAACTTGGAGCTGGAGAAATGACTCACAGGTTAAGAGTACAGGTTATTCTTCCAGAGGACATGAATTTATTTCTTACTGTCCACCAAGTGGGTCACAAGCAGATTTAACTACAATTCTAAACTCTCTTACACCCTCTTCTGGTGTCCTTGGGCACTGGGTATGCATGTCATATAGAATGAAAAAAAAATGCATTATAATTCCAGAGGAGCTGTGTTTCTGCTTTTAAAATCTATTTTCATTTTAAAATCTAATTTATTTTATATGAATTTAGATTAAATGGAAATTTGCATCTGGTGATTAAATAAATTAAAGGAAAAGAACTTCTAAGGAAGACATAAGAATTATCATATTTCTAGTGCTCCATTTACATAGAAATAATGGAGAGCCATCCTCAAATTTGAATGGCATCTGATACTGACATTAAGAACATAGGCTATTTTAACAGTGACTCTGTAATTTCCCACACAGTTCAATTCCAAAGAATCCCTTTTTAAACAGAATGGCATTCCCTACCCTTGTCCCTAGATTACCCCAGGATTTTCTTGTCAGTACTCAGACCAGCTCCTGAAAACTTTAAGGGGGGTCCTGTACCAAGCCAATACTAAAATATTGTTTTAGTTGTGTGTGCAACATTCCTACTAAATCTACTGGGCAGCTACTTTGAAAAACCACTTCCCATTCATAAAAAAGACCACTTTTCCTCATTGGTTATGATCTTTCTGTTGCTGAGAGATGGAGTGTTCAGCTAGTAAATATATAACATATACTAGGAATTTTGATTAACCAAACTGTCTTCCACACTAAACTATAATATCTAGTTTGTGGCTAGTCATATAACAGATAAGAAATTCTAGAGCACCGTGGTACTATTGTTGAGAATGAATAATGGTAAAAGCTCCTAATAGTACTGATGAAATGTGAGTTATTGGCAGTGATGAGATTTTTAAAAGTGTGTAGGTGGTAATGGATCCTTTTGAGGTAACTGTTGGAAACCCCTGCTTGATGAATAAGTGTCAATTATGTCCTTAAGGTTTGCTTTTATATTATTCTTTAACACCTGTATAAATTGAGAACAAACAGCCAAAACTTTTCTTCCCTAATCATATCTCTATGCTAATGAATTCTCTCTTTGACATTGTGACTGAGCAATTTTATTAAAGCATAAAAAAAAAAAAAACAGTGGCGACCTAGAATGAAGTAGTGACAGTTAAACTATTATCTATGTGTTATGCAGTTTTTTCTCTAGGTGATTCATCTGGATCTTGGCTGGAATTGTTTGTGACAAGTCCAACTACTTGAAAGGTGAAGATGAAAGTGCCTTATTTATGCATACTTGGAGTGGCTGAAAATTGATATGCACCCCTTGCATTAATCTTTCTTTTGAGACATAAACAATTGTCCCTTTGTACCAGTTAAGGCAAAAAAAGAAACAATTCCACCCAAGTGTGACATAATGAATCAATGAGTATTTTGGGATTACATCTACAAGACCAAAGGAGGGGTTCCTTACAGGAGCATGAATGACACCAAGGCAACTACATCACTGAAAGTCCACTACCGTCTGGGCCATAACTCACTACACAATGTAGAGGCTGTGTCCCTCTATCTTCCCACAGCACTACAGATATTTTGGTGATCAGAGTTTCCCTCCTTTGCAATTGTTATTGCTTGTTTCATTTTCTGAAGGAGCATTGTGAAGCCTGTGAATTTCAGTTCAGACCTCTGGGTTTTGTTTGTTTTCTGAGGTTTAAGGGGTCCCCTCCCCCAACCCACAAAAAAGAAACGTTTCACTTTGGAGAAAATAAATACAAAAAGCACCAGAATGCTTTATTTTAGTTTCTCAAAATTGTGTCATCCTTTATTTTACTATATCTTTTGTCCTCTAAATGTTTTCCACTGGTAAAATACTATTTCTTTTGTATTTCTCATTTAATTTAATGTTTACTTTTATATGTAGGAGAAAAACATTATATTGAAGAAACCTGAAGATGAAAACTCATTTCATTTCCAGTAATGTGGCACTTAAAGTTATGAAGATTGCTCTTAGTATCTCCAGATTTATGTCATCTTAGGATAGACTGGTTAGTGTATTCCTCACTCTTCCCCTCTACCTCTTCCCATGTCTCTGCAAGTCCCTCTCAACTTTATGATATTTTCTCATTTAATTATAATTGTTACATACATATTTAAAAAGCCTTAAATTCTAACATTCTCCTTTTGGACAGAATTCAATATATTTTATTGCTTCCTCATTCTCATGTGATTGTTTAGGAAGAAAGGATTCTTAAACATTCTTCGAGGTGAGAAAAAACTCTATACACTATAGGTGGCTCCTGTTTTCTTCAGTGAGCTTCATCCAATCAACATCTCCAGTATTTTCTAAAACATGAGTAAGTGGCTCATTTCATCTCAGCAAAGCAATATAGGCTTTTTACTGTAGCAAAGTGAAAATGATTCCTGAGCCTTTTAAAACTATGATCAGGAAATACCATTGTAATGAAGGTTCCCACTCAACTTGTATTATACCTTTTATGGCATAATATTAATGCACTCATTCTACTAAACAAAATTGATATAAAACAACTTCTTAGTAGTACGACTACCTGTCTTATTAATCATTATTAATACAAAGTCAGGAAGCTGATGTGGAAGCCCTAGATGTGTGCACAACAAGTAGGTAGCAAAATGACCATGGATTGATTGATTATATTTGTAAAGTTATGAAATAAGTCAAAATTTCTACTCTGCACTATATTCTCAATGTACTCTCTTCCACAAAATGCCTGTAAAACTACCTAAATTTGTTACAACTATCATATGAGCTAAGTGAATTTATTATTTCAAATTGACAGTCCAATGCTGTTAAGATTGAACTGGGTCTTGGATCATGTTAAAGGCAAATGGAGGAAATACAGTTTTATATTTCCATTAGTGGATATTTGTTGGCTTCTTTCTTTATTCACTGAATTTTCAGAATCATTATGAATTGCTGTCATGATGAATGGAATGTCTGTGGACAAGTGTAACAAACCAGGGATCATCGCATGATGAAGGTTAATATTCAGGAGGATGCCTATATGTTTTTCTTTGGGTTCACCTTCTTATTTAGCTTCTCTAGGATCATGAATTATAGGCTCAATGTCCTTTATTTATGGCTAAAAACCAAATATGAGTGAGTACATCCCATGTTCCTCTTTTTGGGTCTGGCTTACCTCACTCAGGATAGTGTTTTCTATTTCCATCCATTTGTATGCAAACTTCAAGAAGTCCTTGTTTTTTACTACTGAGTTTGGGTGGATGAGGAGGTGGGACTTGATCGGGGGAGGGGGACTTGGTCGGTGGGAGGGGGAGGGAAATGGGAGGCAGTGGCGGGAAGGAGGCAGAAATCTTTAATAAATAAATAAATAAATTTGATTAAAAAATCGGGGATCAAGAAACAAATTCTATGATCTTGGCTTTGTCACTAACTAGATAGATGATTGAAGGTGAGTCTCTTCTTGTCCTTGGGCTTCATATTCTTTTCAGAAAACAGCAATGCAGAATGTTTATCTGCCCTTTTATCCAGAAGTATCTGTAAACTGTGGCTTTAATGTTACCTTGTCAGATAATAACATTTATTATGAGGCACCATTTTTCAGTCTTGTTGGGAAAATATTTTCTATTACAGAATTTTAACAGCCATTTAAAGTCCCTGGATAATTTTTTATGCCATTTTGAGAAATAATTCCTCATTGAAGTACAATAATATCTATATCTTCCTGTAACCTGCAGCTTTTTAGCAGTGCTTCAATAAATAAGCTGACAAAATTTATTGACAAAAGTGAAGTACACTGAATGAGTTCATCGTTTTATCCTGTGATACATGAATGCCCTTCAGTAAATACTATGCAATTGCATGACTATATTTCAAGAGAGAAGTTTAAGATATATTTGCGTCATTAATCCTTACATTTAGAGAGTCAGTTTCAGAAAAACTGACTGGAGATGTGTGCAGCTCTGTGGTAGAGTGGTCACAGCAAACAAATAAAGCCCTGGGATTTGACAAAAATAGCATATTTTCAAACAAAGAATTATTTTATCCAGAAGTAAAGGGATGCTGTGGTTGAAATGCTTGTTACTTAAGGTAAAAAAGCCAAGGATTCATTTTTGTTTTCATCTACTGTCAATTAGAGTATCTCCTAATGACATTGCTTGTGTCTGTTGGCCATTGGGGAGCAGAAGGGTAAGTCTTTGAATGAGAAAGTTAAGAGAAAGTTCAGTTTATATGGGCTGAGTTTCAAAGTTAAATTATCTATTTATTCATTCGTTCAATATGTTAAGAGTGGCTATATGCTAGGCATTTTATTTTGACCTGTATGTGATTTCTGTCAGCTACAGTTTTCCTTCTTCTTACAAATTCTGAGCTATATGAGAATAGGTTATAAACATCTGTGTACTTACCACTAGGATTTATTCAATCTCAATGTTATGTTCAGATAATTTTAAAATCAAATAAAATACTGCAGATACATTGTCTCTTTCTTTTACTTTCAATGTTTCCCAAAGTTTTTAATTTCTCACATTTTTGTACATATACATACACTCCTATATACAAAAAAATCTATGTATTCCAATTTTCTATATTGATTTGCATGTTTTAAACTTCTGGACAAGGGACTAGAGAGATTGTTCAGTTATTACATACTGCTCTAGCAGAGGATCTGGGTCTCATTTCCAGCACTCATAACAGGTGAATGACAACCACCTATAATTTCAAATCCAGGATATCTGACACCTCCTATTGATCTCTGAAAGTACCCACACTCATGTACACATACNAAACACAAAATCTTAAAATAACAAATTCTGTGTAATCTGAATAGAAATAGTAACATTCTATTTTCATTTACTAATGATTTCTTTGCATTTTTCAATTTAGACTCAAATTGATTAAACAGCTGTAACTCTTCATTGCAGGCTAATTTCTGCTGCTTTTTGTGCAATTCCCGTTTCCTGGAGGCAGGGGTGAAAAGACACAAAAGCAGCAACACAGACTCTGAGAGATTCCAATACGGAAGCTCGTTATTGCAAAAAGATCAGGGTTTTTTATGGGATTAGGGAAATTAAGCTGCTGCAAGAACATTTTTGGTTGGTCCTTTTAAGGCTGGTGGTCATTGCTGGTGTGTTGTGATTGGCTAGGAATCCATGCATTTAGTTACTGTACTTTAGGTTTGCTCACAGGTTATTTTGGCCAATTTTGCTTATTCATTGTGAGTTTGCATGTGTTTGTGCTTGCACTATTGCTTTGTCTCATCTCACCATTTTAATTTTATTCTTATTGGACGACCTAGTGGGAGTTATGAATGTTTATAACCCCACCTTGGAGACCCTGGTATTTGGGGCTGTACCTGTCTTAGGCTGGCCTGCTGGACAGGCTCCTACCCATATTTAACTACTAGTACTTGAAGGGTTCGGTCTCTAGAAGTTTCCAAGAAGTTAGAAGTGGAGTATTTTAGGAGAACTAGGGATTTAAATGGCCTCCTCTATTTGTGTTAGCCAAGCATGGACCACCTCCCTCAGAGGTTTTGATACAGTGTGTTCCATGGCTGTCAACACCTGGATTGTTGCCTTGTTCACTTGCCATTGTCAGGATCTTAGCTTTAGGAGACACTTAAGCAGAAATATTAGAGCCATCACCATCCCTCCCATAAGGCACCATGCAATATGTTTAAGAGGGGTCTAGAAGGGATTTTATGTGATCCCATACTAAGCCAAAGAATGTAGTAGATAGGTCCAATGGATGGACCTGTGTTAAGTTCCATAGGTTCCGATTAAATGTTTATAGCTGAACAAGGGAAAACCAAGTAAAAGCTTGTGAAAATTTAGAGGGGACAAATGAAATTGCTGATGGAAGAGTCTAGCTTGTTCCAGCAAAGGCAAGGGCTATGTCATAGGTTATAGTCATAATTAGGCAGCTTATTCTACAGTTACCTATGGATAGCATTCCTGCCAGTCCTGTATGTGATCTCATATGGTATATGTGCCAGGAGTGTCTTCTGGACTGTAGTAAGTCTTGAATAGTTTGCATGGTTTTGGAGATGGAATCCTTTTGGGACTTTAATTTGCAAAATATAGTATTTTACATGCTTGTGTGGCATAGCAGATATCTGAAATAATATTTATGGGTTCTGTTTTTTTTTTTTTTTTTTTTTTTTTTTTTGTTTTTTGAGACAGGGGTTTTTTGTGGTTTTGGAGCCTGTCCTGGAACTAGTTCTTGTAGACCAGGCTGGTCTCGAACTCACAGATATCCGCCTGCCTCTGCCTCCCAAGTGCTAGGATTAAAGGCGTGCGCCACCACCGCCCAGCTTATTTATGGGTTCTGATGGGGTCATTTCCAATACCTTAAGGACTGCCAATAACTCCCCTAGTTGTTTTGATCTATGAATTGGTTGGCTATAGGCCTTTTCCTTATGATTAACTACCATTATTATTAACCCAAAATTAGTTTTACTGGAATTGTCTGTAAAGGTTATAGCGGCCTGGGGGATGGCATTTTTTGATGGTGTGTCATAACTTTTTATCTTTAATTTTAAAAGGGGGAGTGCAGAAAGTCATCTGTCCTGAGGGAAATGATTATCCAGCATGCCCATACTGGACCTAGTAATCACTTTAAAACATACTTCCTCTCCAAGTGGTTTATTGTTTATCCTGGCTTTGCTTATGACAATGTTTCTTCAGTTTATATCTATAACTGTAACTCCTGGATCAGGGAGTACACCAAGTACCATGAGTGGCTGCTGACTGGCCTGAAGGGCAGGAAAGAGCTTATTTTCAAAGACTGTCCTGAAAGTTGGCTGAGTACATAGAGCATGAGCAACAGAAACTTCCTCTTGCCACCTTGGTTCTGGTGTTTCACAATACTCTCAAGCTAGCTCACAAAGACACCAAAGTCTCTATTAAGAGTGGTTCTATTGCTGATCAACTAACCTCAACAGAGAGAACAAAAGTATTTGGTCAACCCATTTTTTTTAAATGACATTTACTATGCTTCTGAAGTTTAAGACATCTGCCTAGTGGATCAGAATCAGTTCACCTTATCCATTGCAAGCCAAGGCACAGCACTTAACTTCATGCACTAGGAGTATGAAGCCTTTGACCAGTCTATCATTCATATCAGGACCTGCTGGGAGCTTCTACACTCTCATGCCCAATGATAACCCTTTCGGCATTAGGGCATTGAATCTTTGGATGAGCCCTGAGACAATCCCTATGTAAATGGCCAGACTGTCCACAAACCCAGCAAGTACGGTCTGGTGGGGCAGAATTACTGTCCTTGTCAAATCTGACATTGATCAAGGCATTGATAGAAGCTATAAGGGCAGGAATGGGCCTGTTTTATGTTAATATCATGGGAAGCCAAGACCCACTTATGAATATTTTCATTTCTAGCAGGTGTGATGACATTATAGGTGATTGTGTTGAGCTCCTCCCAGGTTTGCAGGATAATAAGGATATTCCTGGTAGAGCCAGATGGGATGTGTCAAAAATTCAGAAAATGGTTCCATATCCTGCTGGACAAGATTATGGAAATAGCCTATGCTTTTCTGGGGCTTACAAAGTTTGAGGGTCTTGAAGGCTCATACACTTGTGGGAAATAGGCAGGTAAGCCAATCATAGATTGTGAGACAGAATCAGTGTATTGCCCATGTCAAATAACATTAAGTCCAAACTACAAATTTATATGGGCTTGGGTCTCTCTGCTCCACCATCATATACTGAGTGCCACTGGAGAATAACCGAGGGAACAAGGACTGCCTTCAACATGGGGTAAGAATCATAATGGGTTTGAAGCTTCATGGTCCATTGTCTGAGTACTTCTCCAAAATAAGGAGAATCAGGGTAGCATTGGTCACCTTGACACACCCCTTCATGGCTCCCAGCCTACTCCCTGCACTGGAGCTGATGAGAGGTGGGGGACAGATATCTGACAAGGACAACATCACTGGAACCTCCAGACTCCACAGGAATGGGGTGAACCTGGAAGTGTTCAAACATATCAAAAATGGACTGGAACCACAGATGTTTGACCTGGCACTGAGTCTCCTCATTCAGTGACAAAAGCAGATGCTTTGCCTTTTCCTAGAAGTTGAAAGTGAGGACATATTCACCACATCTTGTCTCACTGTGAAGTACCAGGAAGACACCATGTGAGCCAGTGCCTCCTTCCAGCACTAACTGGGCAGCCTTGAGTTGAGAGATAACATGCCATGAAACAAAGAATATTCTGAGAGAGGCTGATCCCTCTCAGTACCCTCTGATTCCCCCTGGAACAGGAATGAACCTGTGGACACTTCTGTAGTATCCAAGGGAAGGTAGGGACTTGAGAAAGGATGAACTGTCCCTGTTGGGTGCTCTCCTCAATGGGAATATGAGGGGACAATTCCAGAGGAAGCAGTTCCATTGACTCAAAGTGGGAGGTGGCAATGTAGGTAGAACTAGGAGAGAGGGATGCTGATGGTTGGTCCTAAAGGCCCCTATAAGCCCCCTGTGACAGGAAGTCATTAGTCCTGCTGGTCCCAGCAGCAGATCCTGGCTGGGCAGACTCTGAATGATTCAGTCAGGGAAACTCCAGGCTGCCTGCTGCCTGAGGAAGGAGGTCCCAGGGTCCGGGGGAAGGGTCATGGGACAGGGACTGATAGCAGCACAGAGTCCTGAGCTTAGGCACTTGTGGATATCAGACACTCAGACCTTTACATGAAGTGCATCAGTTGTCTCCAGAATGTATTCTGAAGGGCATTCTACCTTAACCACAAATATGTTCTCACTGTGAAGAATCTCTAGTGCCATGGCTGTGTGGACATCCATGATAGTAGAACAGAGAATGCTGAGTCAGGACCACGATGCCTTTATTGGTACAACAAACTCCAAGCGACTTCTTCATCCTCCTTCTTTTTCACTTTGGAGCAATAGGCAACACTTCTGTCACTGAAACTATAATCCTCCCCCTGAGGTCAGCCCGGTCACCCCTCTTCTATAACCCACTCCTGCTGGATCAGGGGCAACTTCATCCCCTACAAAACTGAGCAGATCTTCTCTCTGTACCATTCTTGCTCCATCTTTCAAGGTTCCCCCTCCACGACTTAGTCTCAGCCTCTCAAATCAGTGAATCCATCTCTCCCCAGGGGATGTGCCATCATTAGCCAATCCCCTCCCAACTCTCCCAGCACTACCAGAGAAGTTGGATTTACTATTTCCACCTAGGACAGGAGGGCATGATGTGGTCTTCAGAGGCTCAACTGGAGAAGAAGTGTCAATGTCCTCTCTCCACTGAAGGATGCCTCATATAGAACTTCTGACTAAGCTACTCACTGAACAGAGGGAAAAACATTTCTTGAGCTTCATCTTTGAGAACATTTTAGAGATGGAAGAGACTGAGAAAAGAAGGGGACCAGCTAGATCCTTAGAAAATAGAGATGGGCCCATCACTGCCAGGGGCCCGCCTACCCTGCAGCTGTCAAGGGACAAGTCATGTGGTGGTGCACTCTCCACACAAGAGTTCAATGGGGACAAGAGAGTTGGGGAGAGTGAGCCAAAGGCATGGGCCACTTCAGCTTCAATTCTTCAGGAATAGCTCAGCAAAACAGTCAGAAAAGGCGGCTTCTGCTCCAGGCTCTGCATATTATGTGTGAGAGGCCAGGTAGAGACAAAAATGGTGGGAGAGATCCAGGGCAGCAGCCCTTACATGAGACTCACAGAACTCTTGCCAACTTGTCTGTGGGAGTGTTTGTGGAGAAGGGAAGGCCCCATCCTCTGGGGAAGGGGCACCATCTATGATGAGCCTCAGGAAAAGCCTGTGAGGAGGGGTACCAAAGAAAAAAGCAACCAGAAGACATGGGGTGAGTGACAACAACTGCATCTCAGTCACTGTGCTCAACTCCAGGATGAAGCTAGTGGAAGTAGCCACCATCTGAGGAGAACATTCCAATCCTGAAAAGAAAGGGGATTCAATTACAGTTGAATGGTCAAAACCTTTCTGTGAATTAAGAGACTGGCCACCGCCTAATGGCCTTTAATAGGTGGTCATGTAACCAGATTAGTTGAGAAGAGAGACTGGGAGAAGTCCCCCAGTCCACAGTCCAAAGAGCTGTCAGGACTCCCTATGAAGCAAGAGAACCTTCAGACAATCCCGGAGAGTGACCCCAAGCAAAATTCATCAGTTTCTCTCAGGCCACAAGGGAGTCCCTGTGAGTAAAGGGAAAGTAGTGTTCAGGACTGAGTGTACTATCTATAGTGAGGGACTTCCACAGTTTGTTAGGCCACGGCTGTATGCTCACACAGTCTCTGGGCAAAAAGAATCTGTCAGAGGGTACTTTATTGGTTCTACCTCCTGGGTGGTCAGCCCTTATGTGAAGGTATTGTGATGAACCGAGTCATGATGCAGAGTTCCTAACTAGGAAGACAAATGGGAAAGAAAATAGCATGTAGGGATGGGAAAGAAAGCCCCAAATCACCAGAGCTTAGAAAACAAAAATAGGTGTCAACTCACCAAAAACAGATGAAAGGGGCAAACTCAAGATGTTGTTCGAGATTCGGGATGGAAACAGGGGCAGGGCATCAAGCAAGAAAGAAAAATGGCCCAAAGAAGATAAGGAGGACCCAAAAAGTGAGCAAAAGAAAAAGGTCCATCCACTTTGGGTGCAAGTTGTTGGGGGCTTGTTGCTGCTATCAACGTAAAGATAGGAACAGCCCAAAATCCGGGGGGGGGGAAGGTCCCTAAGGTGGGGTTATAAAAATTCATTACTCCCACTAGGTTGCCCAATAAAAGTAAAATAAAAAGGGTGAGATGAGGCAAGGTAATAGTTCAAGCATAAGCAAGCACATGCAAACTCACAATAAATAAGCACAATTGGTCAAAACACTCTGTAAGCAGAACAAAAACAGCAGAGTAACTAATGACATGCATTTCTAGCAATCACAACACACCAGAAGTGACTGCCAATTTCAAAAGGATCAACTAAAATCATTCTTGCAACCAACAGCTTAATTTTCTTAACTCCATAAAAATCCCTGGCCCTTTCACAATAAAGAGCTTTTACACTGGAATCTTTCTGAGTCTGTGTCATTGCTTTCTTGTCTTCTCATCCCCTGCCCCTTGGGAAATGGAGATCACACAACTAGCAGCAACAACAAGCCAGCAACAACTCTTGTGTTTGAATTACTGCAGACTATGCCACTGTTTGAATATTCTAAAGTTTGTCTATTCTTTGTTAATAAACTTTTTAAATTAACTTGTTTTTTTAAAAAAAAAACATTTTCTCATTTTACATATCAATCCCAGTTCCCACTCCCTTCCCTCCTCCTATTCCCTTCACCTTCTCCATCCACCTCTACTCCTCAGAGAGGGTAAAGCTTCCCATGAGCAGTCGACTAAGTCCAGCACATTGCTTTGAAGCAGGACCAAGGCCCTCCCCAGTATATCTAGACTGATTGAGGTATCATTCAGAAGAGAATGGGCTTCAAAAAGGCAGTTCAAGGAGGAGGAATAAATCCTTGTCCCACTGCCAGTGGCCACACAGACTATCATAGCAATACAACTGTCAGCCACATTCAATAGTTCTAGTTTGGTCCTATGATGGCTCCCCCAGTGTCACTCCAGAGTCAGTGAGCTCCCATTAGCTCAGGTAAGCTGGTTCAGTGAGTACCCCCATCATGATCTTGAGCCCTCCGTTTATATTACTGCTCCTCCCTCTTTTTGGCTGGACTTTGGGAGCTCAATCTCATTCTTCATTGTGGATCTCTGCATCTCTTTCCATCAGTTGCTGGATGAAGGTTCTATGATGATAATTAAGATAGTCATCAATCTGATTATAGTGGAGGGCCAGTTCAGGCACCCTTCACATTATTGCTTAGGATCTTAGTTTGGGCCATCTTTGTGGATTCCTAGATATTTCTCTAGTGCTAGTTTTTTTGATAGCTCCATAATAATCCCCTTAATCAAGATATCTCTTTACATGTTAACCCTTTCTGTCCTTCCCCCATTTCGACCATCCCATTCCCTCATGTTCTCCTCTTTCCCCCCTCTTCTCCCCTCCTCCTCCCCTTCCAATCTCTCTTCTCTTCCCACCTTTGTGCTCCTTATTTTCTAAGAACATTTTGTCTATTTTCTCTTCCCAGAGGGATCCATGTATGTATCTCTTAGGGCTTGCCTTGCTACCTAATTTATCTGGTATCATGAACTATAGGCTGGTTATTCTTCACTTTATGTCTAATATCCACTAATGAATGAGTACATACCATGCTTATCTTTCTGAGTCTGGGTTATTCAATCAGGATGTTATTTTTCTAGTTACATCCATTTGCCTGCAAACTTTAAGGTCCTTGTTTTTTTTTTTTTTTTTTGCTGCTGAGTAGTACACCATTGCATAAATACCACATTTTCTTTATCCATTCTTCAGTTGAGGGGCATCTAGGTTGCTTCCAAGTTCTGACTATTACAAATAATGCTACTAGGAACATAGTTGAGCAAATGTCCTTATGGTATGGTTAAGCATACTTTGGGTATATGTCCATGAATGGTATTGTTGGATCTTGAGGTAGGTTGATTCCCAATTTTCTGAGAAACCACCATACTAATTTCCAAAGTGACTGTACAAGTTTGCACTCCCACGAGCGGTGGAAGAATGTTTCCCTTACTCTGCATCCTCTCCAACACAGGCTTTCATCAGTGCTTTTATTTTTAGCCTTTCTGACAGGTATAAGATAGTATCTCAGAGTGTTTGTTTTGATTTACATTTACCTGATGGCTAAGGATGCCAAGAAGTGTCTTTCAGCCATTTGTGATTCTTCTGTTAAGAATTCTCTGTTTATATTTTAACCCCATTTTTAATGGATTATTTGGTATTTTGATGTCTAGTTTCTTGAGTTATTTATGTATATTTGGAGATAAGTCCTCTGTCTGATGTGGGACTTGTGAAAATCTTTTCCTATTCAGTAGAATGTCATTTCATCTTATTAACCATGTCCTTTACAGAAGCTTCTCAGTTTCAGGAGGCCCCATTTATTTACTTTTGCTTTCAGTGTCTGTGCTACTGGTGTTATATTTAGGAAGTGACTTATTGTGCCCTTGAGTTCAAGGCTATTTTCTACTTTCTTTTCTAACAGTTCAGTATAACTGTATTTATATTGAGGTCTTTGATCCATTTTGACTTGATATTTGTGCATGGATATATATATACACACACACACACACACACACACACACACACACACATATTTGGATTCTTCTACATGTTGACACTCAGTTATATCAGCACCATTTGTTTAAAATGCTTTTTTCCATTGGATAATTTTAGCTTTTTTGACAAAAGTCAGGTTTTCATAGGTTTGGGGATTAATACCCAGGTCTTCGATTTTTTTTCCATATGAAGTTGATTATTGTTCTTTCAACATCTGTGAAGAATTTTGCTGAGATTTTAATGGGGACTGTTTTGAATCTGTGGATTGCTTTTGGTAGGATTGTCATTTTTATTATGTTGATCCTATCTATTCAAGAGTGTGGGGAATCTTTTCATTTTCTGGTCTTATTTTCAATTTCTTTCTTCAAAGACTTAAAGTTCTTGTACAGGGCTTTCATTAGTTTGGTGTAGTTACTCCAAGATATTTTATGTTATTTGTGGATATTATATTGGCAATGCTTCTCTTATTTCTTTCTCGCCACTTTATCACTTGTATATAGTCAGGCTACTGATTTTTTAGTGGGTTTTTTAGCCTTCCACTTTACTGGTGGTGTTTATCAGCTGTAGGAGTTCCCTCAAAGATTTTTTATGGTCACTTATTATGCTATCATATCATCTGCAAGTAGCAAAATTTTGACTTTTTCCTTTCCAATTTGTTTCTACTTGATCTCCTTTTGTTGTCTTATTGCTTTAGCTAGAACTTCAAGTACTATACTGAAAAGATATGAAGAGAGTAGACAGGCTTGTCTTGTTTGTGATTTTTAGTGGAATTAACTTGAGTTTCTGTCCATTTGATTTCATATTGGCCGTTGGCTTGTTGTATATTGCTTTTATTATGTTTAGATAAGTTCCTTCTATTCCTGATCTCTCTAAGACCTCTGTTATGAAAGGGTGATGGATTTTCTTGATTATTTTTTCATCAACTAATGAGAAGATCATTTTTTTTTCTTTCAGCTTATTTACATTGAAAGATTGCCATATGTTGAACCATCACTGCATCTCTGGAATGAAACCAACTTGATCATTGTTGGTATTTTTTTAATGTATTCTTGGATTCAGTTTGCCAGTTTTTATTGAGTATTTTTCATCATTGTTAATGAGGAAGATCCAACTATAATTCTTTTTCTCAGTTGAGTCTCTCTGTGGTTTGGGTATCAGGGTAGCGGTAGCCTCATAGAAAGTGTTTGGCAATGTTCCTTCTGTTTTTATTGTGTGGAATGATTTGAGAATATAGGTATTAGCTTTTCTTTAAAGTTCTGGTAGAATTCTGCACTGAAACCATTGGATCCTGGGATGTATTAGTTTGGCAGACTTTTGATGATGCTTATATTTCCGTGTTGGCTTTGGGTCTATTTGAATTGTTTATCTGGTCTTGATTTAATTTTGATATGTGGTACCTATCCGGAAAATTGTCCATTTCCTTTAGGTTTTCCAATTTTGTGGAGTACAGGTTTTTAAACTACGGCCTAATGATTCTCTGGAATTCCTCAATGTCTGTTGTTATATTCACTTTTTCATTTCTGGTTTTGTTAATTTAGATGTTCCCTCTCTGTCTTTTGATTAGTTTCAAGAAGAGTTGTTCCATCTTGTTGATTTTCTCAAAGAATCAGCTCTTTGTTTCATTCATCTTTG
Organism: Alexandromys fortis; assembly: GCF_014885135.2. NCBI lineage: Eukaryota > Metazoa > Chordata > Mammalia > Rodentia > Cricetidae > Alexandromys > Alexandromys fortis. The sequence goes on along the minus strand of NW_026068143.1, from coordinate 2,033,655 downwards.
TATTGTTTTCTTTTTTCTATATTATTGAGTTCAGCCCTCAATTTGATTGTTTTCGGTCATCTACTTCTCTTGGGTGAGTCTTCCTTTTGTTCTAGGTCTTTCAGGAATGTTGTTAAGTCGCTAGTGTGAGATTTCGCCACTTTCTTTTATGGCTCCCTTGCTCTCATCTCTTTCCTTCCTCCATCTCAACTATCTTGTTCTCTTAAATTCTCCTTCCCCTTCCCTTCTCCCCTTGTCTTCTCCTTCCACCCTCCCTACTCCCCTCAACCCCACCCTCCCAATATTATCAGGCAATCTTGTCTATTTTCCGTTTCCAGGTATATCTATGCACTTTTTTTTTTTTTTTTAGGATATACCTTGTTACTTAGCTTCTCTACAATCATGAACTATAGGCTCAATATCCTTTGCTTTACAGCTAGTATCCACTTATGAATGAGTACATACCATGTTCCTATTTCTGGGTCTGGGTTACCTCACTGAGGATGTTTGTTTTCTTGTTCCACCTATTTGCAAGCAAATTTCAAGGTGTCATTCCTTTTTACCCCTGTGTAGTACTCTAATGTGTAAATGTGCCACATTTTCTTTATCCATTATTTGGGGCATCTAGGTTGTTTCCAGGTTCTGGCTATTACAAATAAATCTGTTATGAATATAGTTGAACAAATGTTCTTGTAGTATGATTGAGCATCTTTTGGGGATATGCGAAAGAGTGGTATTGCTAGATCCTGAGGTAGGTTGATTCCAAATTTTCTGAGAAACTGCCATACTGATTTCCAAAGTGGCTTACAAGTTTGCACTCTCACCAGCATTAGAGAAATATTCCCCTTAGTCCATATCCTCTTCAACATCAGCTATTATTGGTGTTTTTTTATCTTAGCCATTCTGAATGGTGTAAAATGTTATCTCAGATTTGATTTGACTTGCATTTCCCTGATGGTCATGGATGTTGAACATTTTCATAAGTGTCTTTTGGCCATTTGAGATTCTTCTGTTGAGAATACTCTGTTTACTTCTGTACCCCATTTTTTAGTTGGGTCATTTGGAATTTAAATGTCTAATTTCTTGAGTTCTTTATATATTTTTGATAACATTTTTTTTTTGATGTGGGGTTGGTTGGTGAACATCTTTTCCCCTTCAGTGGGCTTACTTTTTGTCTTATTGTCTCTGTCGTTTGCTTTACAGAAACTTTTCAGTTTCGGGAGGTTTCATTTATTTATTGTTGTTCTGAGTGTCTGTGCTACTGGTGTTATATTAATGGAGTGGTCTCCTGTGCCCATGAATTGAAGGCTACTTCCTACTTTGTATTAGGCTCAGTGTGGTCAGATTTATATTGAATTTATATTCCATTTGGGCTTGAGCTTTGTGGATGAGGATAGATAATGGATCTCTTTTCATTCTTCAACATGTTGACACCAGCTATGCCAGCACCATTTATTGAAGAAGCATTATTTTTTCCATTGTATATTTTTAGCTTCTTTGTCAAAAATATGTCATCCCTAGGTGTGTGGATTAATATCTGGGTCTTCAGTTCAATTCCACTAATCAACCTCTCTGTTTTTATGCCAATACTAAGTTGTTTTCATTATTGTGCCTTTCTATTAGAGTTTGATATCAGGGATGTGATGCCTCCAGAAGTTCCTTTCTTGTATGGAATGGTTTTGGCTATTCTGTTTTTTTTTTTTTTTTTTTTTTTTNAAACACAAAATCTTAAAATAACAAATTCTGTGTAATCTGAATAGAAATAGTAACATTCTATTTTCATTTACTAATGATTTCTTTGCATTTTTCAATTTAGACTCAAATTGATTAAACAGCTGTAACTCTTCATTGCAGGCTAATTTCTGCTGCTTTTTGTGCAATTCCCGTTTCCTGGAGGCAGGGGTGAAAAGACACAAAAGCAGCAACACAGACTCTGAGAGATTCCAATACGGAAGCTCGTTATTGCAAAAAGATCAGGGTTTTTTATGGGATTAGGGAAATTAAGCTGCTGCAAGAACATTTTTGGTTGGTCCTTTTAAGGCTGGTGGTCATTGCTGGTGTGTTGTGATTGGCTAGGAATCCATGCATTTAGTTACTGTACTTTAGGTTTGCTCACAGGTTATTTTGGCCAATTTTGCTTATTCATTGTGAGTTTGCATGTGTTTGTGCTTGCACTATTGCTTTGTCTCATCTCACCATTTTAATTTTATTCTTATTGGACGACCTAGTGGGAGTTATGAATGTTTATAACCCCACCTTGGAGACCCTGGTATTTGGGGCTGTACCTGTCTTAGGCTGGCCTGCTGGACAGGCTCCTACCCATATTTAACTACTAGTACTTGAAGGGTTCGGTCTCTAGAAGTTTCCAAGAAGTTAGAAGTGGAGTATTTTAGGAGAACTAGGGATTTAAATGGCCTCCTCTATTTGTGTTAGCCAAGCATGGACCACCTCCCTCAGAGGTTTTGATACAGTGTGTTCCATGGCTGTCAACACCTGGATTGTTGCCTTGTTCACTTGCCATTGTCAGGATCTTAGCTTTAGGAGACACTTAAGCAGAAATATTAGAGCCATCACCATCCCTCCCATAAGGCACCATGCAATATGTTTAAGAGGGGTCTAGAAGGGATTTTATGTGATCCCATACTAAGCCAAAGAATGTAGTAGATAGGTCCAATGGATGGACCTGTGTTAAGTTCCATAGGTTCCGATTAAATGTTTATAGCTGAACAAGGGAAAACCAAGTAAAAGCTTGTGAAAATTTAGAGGGGACAAATGAAATTGCTGATGGAAGAGTCTAGCTTGTTCCAGCAAAGGCAAGGGCTATGTCATAGGTTATAGTCATAATTAGGCAGCTTATTCTACAGTTACCTATGGATAGCATTCCTGCCAGTCCTGTATGTGATCTCATATGGTATATGTGCCAGGAGTGTCTTCTGGACTGTAGTAAGTCTTGAATAGTTTGCATGGTTTTGGAGATGGAATCCTTTTGGGACTTTAATTTGCAAAATATAGTATTTTACATGCTTGTGTGGCATAGCAGATATCTGAAATAATATTTATGGGTTCTGTTTTTTTTTTTTTTTTTTTTTTTTTTTTTTTTTTTTTTTTTTTGGTTTGTTTTCCCATATGAAGTTGATTATTGTTCTTTTGAGGTCTATGAAAAATTGTGTTGGTTTTTTATGGGTATTTCATTGACTCTATAGATTGCTTTTGGTAGGATTGCCGTTTTTATTATGTTAACCCTACCTAACCAAGAGCTTGGGAGATCTTTCCATTTTCTGGTCTCTTTTTCCTTTTTTTTTTTTTTTTCTTCAAAGACTTAAAGTTCTTGTCAAATAGGTCTTTCACTTCTTTGGTTAATGTTACCCATAGATACTTTATGTTATTTGTGGTTATTGTGAAGAGTGATGTTTTCTGATTTCTTTCTCAGCTTCTTTATCATTTTTATACAGGTAAGCTACTTTTTTTTAGTTGATCATGTATCCTGCCACATTACTGAAGGCATTTATTAGCTGTAGAAGTTCCCTAGTAGAGTTTTTGGGGTCACTTATGTATATTATCATATCATCTGCAAATAATGAAAGTTTGACTTCTTTCCAATTTGAATTATCTTGATCTCCTTTTGTTGTCTTATTGATTTAACTATAACTTCAAGAACTATGTCGAATAGATACGAAGAAAGTGACAGACTTGTCCTGATTTTAGTGTAATCACTTTGAGTTTCTCTCTATTCAATTTGATATTGACTGTCTTGTTTATTATATATTGCTTTTATCATGTTTAGATATATTCCTTGTATCCCTGATCTCTCCAAGACCTTTATCATAAAGAGGTGTTGGGTTTTGTTGAATGTTTTTTTCCAGCATCTAATGAGATGATCATATTTGTTTCTATCAGTTTATTTATATTGTGGATGACATTGATAGATTTTGGTATGTTAAACCATTCCTACATCTCTAGGACAAAATTGACTTGATCATGGTGGATGATTTTTTGATGTGTTCTTTGATTCGGTTTGCCAGTATTTTATTGAGTATTTTTGTATTTATGTTTATGAGTGAGATTGGTCTGTAATTTTCTTTCTTGCTTGAGTGTTTGAGTGGTTTTGGTATCGGTAACTGTAGCCTCATAAAAAGAGTTTGTCAATTTTTCTTCTGTTTCCATTATGTGGAACACTTTGTGGAGTATAAATATTAGCTTTTCTTTGAAGTTCTGGTAGAATTCTGCACTGAAACCTTCTGGCCCTGGGTTTTTTTTTTTGGGGGGGGGGCAGGAGTTGGATGAGAGCTTCTATTCCCTTGAAGGCTATAGGTCTATTTAATTTCTCCACCCTGTCTTTATATAATTTTGGTTTGTGGTACCTATCCAGAAAATTGTGCATTTCTTTTACATTTTCAAACTTTGTGGTATACAGGTTTATGTAGTATGACCTAATGATCCTCTGGATTTCCTTGGTGTCTGTTGTTATGTTATGTTACCAGTTTCAGTCCTCAATTTATTTCCTCCTCCTGGGTGAGTCTGCTTCTTTTTGTTATTAGCTTTCAGGTGTGCTGTTAAGTCCCTAGTGTGAGCATTCTCCACTTTTCTTTATATAGGCGCTTTGTGGTATGAACTTGCCTCTTAGATCTGCATATATAGTGCCCTATAGGTTTGGGTATATTGTGCCTTCATTTTCAGTGAATTCTTGGAAGTCTTTAATTTCTTTCTTATTTCTTCCTTGATCCAGAGGTAGTTCAATTGTGTGCTGTTTAATTTCCATGTGTTTGTGGGCTTTCTGAAATTAGTCTTGCTGTTGAATTCTAATTTTAAACCATGGTTATCCAATAAGATATATGGGTTATTCAATTTTTTTTATGTTGATGTTTGCTTTGTTACTTAGTATGTGGTCAATTTTAGAGAAGGTTCCATGAGGTGCTGAGAAAAAGGTATATTTTGTGTTTGTATGAAATGTTCTATAGGTGTCTGTTAATTCCATTTGAGTCTTGATATCTCTTATTTCTCTTATTTCTCTATTAGTTTTCTTTCTGGTTGACCTATCTATAGTAGAGTGGGGTATGGAAGTCTCCTACTTTTGTAGGAGGCCACTTGTTTATTCCTGGCTGCCCAGACTCGAAATAACCACACAGAAACTGTATTAATTAAATTGTTGCTTGGCCTGTTAGCTCTAGTTTCTTATTGGCTAGCTCTTACATTTTAATTTAACCCATTTATATTAATCTGTATATTGCCACATTTTTGTGGCTTATTGGCAATATTCTTTTTGTCATCTGTCTCTGGGGGAGCTACATGGCTTCCCCTGACTCTACCTTTTCCTCCCCTGCATTCAGTTTAGTTTTCTCCACCTACCTCTGTTCTGCCATGCTATAGGCCCAAAGCAGTTTCTTTATTAATCAATGGTAATCACAGCATACAGGGGAATACCACACTATACTACTATTAAAGTGGGGGGTTTGATATGCCATTTAAACTTCAGCAATTTTTCTTTTACATATGTGGATGCTTTTGTATTTGGGACATTGATGTTCAGGACTGAGACTTCAACTTGATGTATTGTTCCTGTTATAAATATAATGTATCCTTCTCCATCTCTTTTGATTGAAGATTTTTAGCATGAAGTTTATTTTTGTTAGATATTAGGATAGCTACACCTGCTTGTTTCTTAGGTCCGTTTGATTGGAAAACCATTTACTCTGAGATAATGTCTGTCTTTGAGGTTGAAGTGTGTTTCTCGTACATAACAAAAGGCTGGATCCTGTTTTCAAATTCATTCTCTTTGCCTGTGTCTTTCTATAGGTGAATTGAGATTATTGGTATTAAGAGATATTAATGACCACTGATTGCTAATTCCTGTTAGTTTTGGTGGTAGTGTGTATGTTTTCCTTCTTTGGGTTTTGTTTGTGTGAGGTTATCTGTTGCCCATGTTTTTGTGAGTGCAGTTAGCCTTCTTTGGTTGGGGTATTCCTTCTAGTACTTTACGTAGGACTGGATTTGTGGACAGGTATTGTTTAAATCTGATTTTGTCATGCAATATCTTGTTTTCTTCATCAACGGTGGTTGGAAGCATTGCTGGGTATAGTAGTCTGGGCTCTCATTTGTGGTCTCTTTGTGTCTACAGTATATCTGCTCAGGACCTTCTGGCATTCATGGTTTCCACTGAGAATTCAGATATAATTCTGGTATGTCTACCTTTATATGTTACTTGACCATTTTGCTTTGCAGCTCCTAATATTCTTTTTTATTCTTTATGTTTTGCATTATGATTATCATATTGTGTGGAGACTTTTTTGATCCAGTCTACTTGGTGTTCTGTAAGATTCTTGTACTTTCGTAGGTATATCCTTCTTTATGTTGGGAAAGTTTTCTTCTATCATTTTGTTGAATATATTTTCTGTGCCTTTGAGCTGGAGTTCTTATCCTTCTTCTATCACTATTATTTTTAGGTTTGGCCTTTTATGGTGTCCCAGATTTCCTGCGTGTTTTGAGTTAAGATTTTTTAGGATATAGTTTTCTTTGACTAATGAATCTATTTCCTCTATAGTATCTTCAATCTCTGAGATTCTCTCTTTTATCTCTTGTATTCTGTTGGTTCTGGTTACCCAAGTAGTTCCCAATAATTTACCCAGATTCCCCATATCCAAAATTTCCTAGGTTTGTGTTTTTATTGCCTCTATTTCAGAAATCAAGTCTTGAACTGTTTGCTTCACCTGTTTGATTGTTTTTTTTTTTTTTTTTGGCTTTCTTGTGTTTCTTTGAGAGATTTATTAATTTCTTTTATTTTTGTCTTTTCTTCCATTTCTTTAGGGGAGTTTTCATTTCCTCTTTAAAGGTCTCCATCATGTTCATAAAGTTGTTTAAAATCGTTTTCTTCTGCTTCTTCTGGGTTTGTATGATCAAATCTTCTTGTTGTATGACCATTGGTTTCTTGTGTTACCATGTTGCTTTTTAGATTGTTGGATGAATTCTTGCATTGGCATCTACCCATCTCTTCCTTCAATTAATGCAGACAGTGTCTTTGCATCTTGTTCCAATCTTTGCAGTGGCTGTCTGTGTCTTGGGAACTGTTCTTGGTCTGCTCTGTACTGTCACTCTCTGTGTCTCAGGAGTTTTGGAGCAGCATACCTCTTAGTCTTCTCTGTGTAGCAGCAGACTGTGTTTCAGAGATCCACTGAGGTTGGAGGGGATAGGCAAGTTTGGGGACAGGGTGGGATTTGTAGCTTGCAGGATCCAATGGATATGATGGGGGTATTGGAGCAGCCTGACAGCAAGAAACTCTCCTGCTGGGTAGCTAAAAAAGCTGAGGAAGGTGGAGGAGGTGCCTGGGGTTTTGACCCAGTATGGAGGGCATAGAGAGTTGAGTATCACACCCACACCGGTAACTGATTACTCACCACTTGGTCCTCTCTGTGTAGTAGCAGGCTGTGTTTCAGAGTTCTGCTGAGGTTGCGGTGGGGGGGAGTGAGATAGGTGAATATGAGGCTGGGGTGTAGCTTGCAGGGTCTGATGGTTGGGATGGAGGTAAAGAAGCAGTCTACCTGCAGGAAACTCTCTTGCTAGCTGTTTAGAGATACTGAGGCAAGTCAGGGAAGGCGACAGTATATTTTCCATGCCTTTGAGCTAGGGTTCTTTCTATCCCTACTTTTCTTAGACTTTGTCTTTTCATGGTGTCCCAGGATTTCATGGATGTTTTGTGTTAAGAATTTGTTGGATTTAACATTTTATTTGACAGATGAATCTGTTTCCTCTATCGTATCTTCAAGGCCTGAGATTCTCTCTTCCTTCTCTTGTATTCTATTGGTTATGCTTCCATTTGTAGCTCCTGTTCAGATTTTCCATTTCCAGAATTTTCTCAATTTATGTTTTCTTTATTGCCTCTATTTCAGTTTTCAAGTTTTTAATTGTTTGAACTGTTTGCTTTATCTTTTGATTGTTTTTTTCTTGGTTTTCTTGGCTTTAAGAGATTTGTTGATTTCTTCAAATTTTTGTTTGTTCTTTCCTCCATTTATTTAATGGATTTTTTTCACTTCCTCTTTAAGAGTTTCTATCATCTTCTTAAAATTTTATTTGAGGTTGTTTTTTTCCACTTCATCTGGGTCAGAATGTTTAGTTCTTCTTGTCATATGACCATTGAATTCTGCTGTTGCCACGTTGCTTTTTAGGTTGTTCAGTGTATTCCTGCACTGGCACCTACCCATTCCCTTCTCTAATTTGAGCAGGCAGTGTCTTTGCCTCTTGGTCCAAACCTTGGAGTTGCTGTCTGTGTCTCAGAGAGCTGCTGAGGTCTTCAGGCAAGGGTAAGTTTGAAGGTGAAGTGGAACTTGTAGTTTACAGAGACTGATGTATGGGGAGTTATTGAAGCATCTGCCTGAAGGTGGCTTGCCTATTGGTCTGCTAGTGAAGCTGAGGCAGGCGGGGGAGGGTCCTGGGTTTTGCCTTGTTGCATAGGGCCTAGATTATCTAGCTATGGAGATATCTATAGCTATCTAGCTATGGAGCTGGTAATTCACCTCTTGATCTGCTATTTGCAGTTGCAGTCTGTGCCTCAGAGAGCCACTGAGGTCACAGGTGATGGGTGGTTTTGGAGATGGAGAGGGACTTGTAGGTTACAGGGTCCAATCAATGGGGGCTGTTGGAGTAGCCTGCCTGCAAGTGGCTTGACTGCTAGATGGCTAGTGAAGCTGAGGTAGTTGGGGGAGGGGGCACACAGTTTTGCCCTGTGGCCTAGGGCCTAGAGACTGGAGTGTCCGACTATAGAGGTGGTCACTCACCTCTTGTTCTTCTCTGTGTAGTTGCAGTCTGTCACTAATAAACTTTTAAATTTTTGTTTTTATGTTTCATTGCTCTCTAAAGAAAACAAGATTAGAGAGTCATTCTTATATGTTGTATGAGAATTTGTCCAGTTCTATACTTAAGACTGGTTAACCAGGCTAAATCAATTGTACTAGGATTATATGTTCCATCTTCAAGTATGATATTTTTGACAGTTTTATATCTAAATAATATGTTTGAAATTATTGTAATTTCTATCAGTGGAGTATTAATATTTCTATTATTCTACTACTCTATCATTTGGTTGCATGGTGTTGTTTCTCTCATTTTTCTCTCAGTATTTCACTATAATTAGGAATTCTAGTTCCTTTCATTTTGATAAACATTACATGTGAAAACCACCAGAAGCTATTGTCCTATTTTAGTGAAGATTTTAATTACCATTATAATTTATTTAATAGTTATTGATTCATTCACACTTTCTATTTTTCATCAGTCAATTTTGGTAATTTGTTTTGTCTAGGTAATTATTCATTTAATTGAAGGAGAAATTCAATGAAATGAAATTCAAGTTATTGATATGTTGTTTATTTTGTTTATAATATTTTTGTTCATGTGTAATTGAAACACAGACTTTCATTTTTTTACTTGCTATTTAAATTTGTCCTCTTTTAAAAGTATTAGGATTGTCCACTTTTAAATGGCTTACTGGGTATTTGTAGAGCAAACCATAGAAAACATTTTGGAAGTGTACAGAGTAAGTTCTCTGGTAGAAAATTGCATCTTGAGGAAAATATATGAATATGATTTGCACAAAATTGTGTCCCACTGTAAGATTATAGCTGAGTTCCCAACTTTTTCTTCTTTCATCTCTCTTTTCTGAAACTTCTAACTTGTTATCCTTGTCACTTAGTGACAATGATTGAGATAAAGGCATTTAAAGATGGATACAGTTTAGGGGACTAAAACTTTCTCTTTTTATTTTATTTATTTATTTACTGGTACTCAACATAGAACCCAGGGTCTTGCTTATGCTTAGTAAACTTATGTTCTAACAGCCAACTAAAGGTCCAGACTATGAGGAATGTTTCTTTTTAAAAAGAGGGCATTTTAGTAAGAAGAAAATTGAGATCTTAGGCCTCAATGCTTAATTAAATGCAATATCCTAAAAGAAAATAAAGACAAAATTTATAGTGTTTATAACCCTAGAGAAAAAGATCATATTTAACTAGTTTGAAATGCACAGTATTCTTATAAGTCCTAAATTGAATTTTTCCATTTGTTCTATACCCCTTTGTACTCTTTAAAATGATGTTCTTTGTTTATGATGGTTAATTCTTTTTTTTTTACTTTTATTTTTTTTTAAATGTATTTATTTATTTATTAAAGATTTCTGTCTCTTCCCCACCGCCGCCTCCCCTTCCCCTCCCGCTCCCCCAATCAAGTCCCCCTCCCTCGTCAGCCCAAAGGGCAATCAGGGTTCTCTGCCCTGTGGGAAGTCCAAGGACCACCCACCTCCATCCAGGTCTAGTAAGGTGAGCATCCACGAAACTGCCTAGGCTCCCACGAAACCAATAGGTCCAGTAGAATCAAAAACCTATTGCCATTGTTCTTGAGGTCTCAGTAGTCCTCCTTGTCCGCTATGTTCAGCAAGACCGGTTTTGACCCAGGCTTTTTCAGACCCAGGCCAGCTGGCCTTGGTGAGTTCCCGATAGGACATCCCCATTGTCTCAGTGTATGGGTGCACCCCTCGCGGTCCTGAGTTCCTTGCTTGTGCTCTCTCTCCTTCTGCTCCTGATTTGGACCTTGAGATTTCAGTCCGGTGCTCCAATGTGGGTCTCTGTCTCTCTCCTTTCATCGCCTGATGAAGGTTAATATTCAGGAGGAAGCCTATGATTTTCTTTGGGTTCTCCTTCTTATTTAGCTTCTCTAAGAACCCGAATTATAGGTTCAATGTCCTTTATTTATGGCTAGAAACCAAATATGAGTGAGAACATCCCATGTTCCTCTTTTTGGGTCTGGCTTACCTCACTCAGGATGGTGTTTTCTATTTCCATCCATTTGCCTGCAAAGTACCAAAATGACTGACCTATGGAATGCCTGGATAGGTGGTCACCATTTTGTGTGTGTTGGGGAGGATGGATGGGTTGGTAGACTAAGTAAAGCAGGCTGCCCTTTCCAATTTGTTGGACCTCTAGTAATCCACAGCTGAATGTCTGAATAGGACAAAAGAATGCTTATTTCCCTTAAGACATGGTGGATGTCCTCTGCCTGACTTTTCGAGTTAAGATAACATTTTTTTCCTTACCTTTGATTCACATTGAAACATATTGTTTCTTTGAGTCTGAAAACTACTGGTTTTTAAGTCTTTGGACTTTAACTCAAACAATATAGTATTTGCTCATCTGGGTCTCCAACTTGTTAAATGTAGTTCTTTACATGTCCAAGATTCCTAAGTCATGTGAGTCAATACTATCTGATAATTCTCCCTCTCTCTCCTTCTCTGTACATACATTTATATATGTATATACACATTTATATGTACACATGTAAGAAATTTAAGCTTTAATTTTAACACAGATTTCTTGCAATTATATGTGTATAAATATTTGTGTATGGGTTTTTGCTTCTTTTGTTTTTCTGTTTCTCTCACAATCTTCATTAAGCCGATTATTGAATCAGTATACTTATATTTGATTGGAAAATAAGTTAAAAAAAAAAACCTCAGGTATAATGGTCCTTAAAAGGTTTAAGCCAGGATACAAACTAAGAGGAAAATCCCCATGGAATAATGACTCTACTTTGATTTTGAGAAGTATCTTTCAGTCATTATTCCAAATGTATTAATGAATTAATTACTTCAATCAAAAATTCTACAGTTATTATTTAAATAATATTTCATCTTTAAACCTCTGTATTTATTTGATTATTATATGTGGTAAGTAGGTAACTTGATCATTATGAATAGTTATCAAGAGTTCCCAAAGCTTTATGCTTAAACTTCATTTTTCTCTCTTGTATGTATTAATGTTTCTAACCATAAATTTGTTAGTACAATATCTTATTCTGGCTTGTCAATTCTTTTCCACTGATATGCTTATCAATTTTTCACCTATGAAACTGTATTATATATGTGATAGTTATTCAGAATCTTAATTTTTCCCAGTAATGATATTGTGTATTTGGGGATGATAGATAAACTGCTTGCCATACAAGTATGTGGATTTGAGTTTAGATTTCCAGCATCCACATAAGATTCGTGTATATGGGGGTTGAGTTGTTTGCTTACCCCTATAATCTATTTTGAGATAACAAAGATACAAAGATCCCTGGAACTCATTGGTTACCTACTCTTATAAACTGATAAACTCCTGTTTTAGCGAGAGACCCTGTCCCAAAAAACAAGGTAGAGAGGGGTAGAGGCTGACAACTACTATCAATCTCTGGCTTCCACAGCAAGCATCCTTCAGTTAGTCCAAGTCTGAGGTAGCTGACTTAGAACCAACCAGAAGTTTAAGAAATACCAAATAATGTCCATGAAACTAATAGCCATAAACTATCCTTTAGTCAAGTCCTATTTGAGTTTCAGTGAATAAAACAAATACTTCTAAGACTTATGTTTTTTTTTTTTTTCTATGCAGGAATAACTATCCAATAACAATACATTTTAACATATGTCAGTATACAAATCACTATTTTCTTTGTTTTAATAAATTTATTAGTACTTATTAATTGTATATAATAATGGGTTTCTTTGTGATGTTTTCATGTGTATATTTAATATATTTTCATCATATTCAGTCTCAGTTATTCTCTCTGTCCCCCTTTTCATTTTCTCTAATGCCCTTTTTCTTCTCTAGCAACCACTATTCTACTTATGTATCTGTTTGTGACTCATTGGATTTCATTACGATTGTTTGTAGGGGAATGTGTATCTTACCAGTAGCCACATCACCCTTTCTCCCAACGAAGCATTAGCTATGTATACATCTTCAGAGAGGAGTGAGCCCCATCCTACTTTCAATGCTGTGGTGTTGATTTCTCTGTCATGCAACTAAGGTATATGGTGGTTTTAGCAATAGTACACTAGATTTTTGATTTTTATTGTTTGCAGCTATTCTTGGCTGTTTATCCTGATTGACTTATATCTAATTTTCAGGTATGTCTTATTTTTTACCTTGTTCAATATAACTCTGAAATCTTTGAAAGCAGACAGTAATTCATTCACCTTGACATAGCATTTTTTTTTCTATATCTAGCTCTCAGCTTGTTTGTTCATGACACTACTTGCTACCTAGGCAATAATGAACTAATTTGAACAACGTTGACATATCTTCTGAAACCATATACTGAATCTTTATAATCCCATTTACTTTGTTATCAATAATTTAATATAGAATATTTGGTGTGATGCCATAAGATATAACCTATATTTAGATGTCTCATTCTATTTCATAGTCTTTTCTCCACTGTAACAAAGGTTATTAAAATTCGGATTTAAATATATATGAAAATAATTGACGCAGGGAATTAGAACTGATTTATCCAAGTAAAATATTTTCAGGTTTTTATGCTTTATGTGTGTTTGTATGTGTGTATACAACAGTTTTTGAGTAAACACAGAGTAGATTTTTTTACACAACTTATGAGAAGAAGTCAAAATTTTCAAGGCTTAAATTTTACAAAAGAACAGTTTTAATTTTCCAATCAGGATTTGCAAGAACCAACTTCCCATCACTGTTTTATGGAGTTGAGATCTTATTAACAGTAGTTTATTCTTTTGGCAGACCTTTCCTTCTTTTTACCTTTTTGGGGAGAATTTTAATAGCATCTCTTGATCTCCACTAAAACTAAATGTTTTCTGAGGCAGCCTGCCTATGATAGATTGTTCTGCTATTGTGTTTAATCATTTCCATTAAATATTATACTAAATCTGTATTATGATAGAATTAAATGAGGTAATAATATATTACATTGGTTTTCATTTAGAAAAAAATCATTAATTTATGTTTGCATTTAATAAAACCAACCTCTTAAATCATTTGTCCAAAGTTTAAAATATGTTTCATGAAAAGAAAAGGAGCTAAGAAAAGGTAACTAAATTACAAAATGTGGTGACTTATTTTTATGACAGATATATGTGTATGAAGCAGGTAATTTCCCTAATTCTCATTCAGTCAAGAATTTCTTAGGACTTTGTGCAGTTCATATGACCTTTTCCCAGTTACATAATGTCTTTGAACATCTGCTTTTTAATTTTTTTTATTTTTCAAACTAATTACCTTTCTTTGTACATCGTTAAAGGAGGTAGTTATGCTACTTTAACAATTATTCTTCAGGTGTACTAACTGTACAAGGACTATACAGGTATATATTAAGATAGACAATATGCCACATTCCTACTGTCTCGTAAGCCACACAAATATAGTTGCTTGTGTGAAATGAATGCAAATGTCCTCTTAATTGTATATACATTTGACTGGTATATATGATGAAACAATAGTATTAACTATTATACCATAATTATCATGAAAATAATAAAAATATCTTTATTGAATTGAATTGCCACTTCATGGAAAATATTTTTTCATGAGACATTTAGACACTTATGTATATGAGTT
>NW_026068143.1:2015146-2019151 GCF_014885135.2 Alexandromys fortis | reverse complement strand
GAAGAGTTGAGAGAAAATCTTGTTGTTAAGGTATTTATAGTTTGACTAAGATAGTGATTGAAAAAAGCCAAATGGATTTTATTTATATCTCTTCAAATAGCCTGCCATTTTTGAAAGAACAATGTCAATTTCCCTTCTCTACCTTCCTTTACCCATAAATCTGTTTTATTCTTCTCTTTATATTTTCAATGTATAGTAATATACCACATTTTACTTTTAAGATTTAGTAAAAAAGAGAAATAATCTGACATATATATTCTGATGATCTGCTCAAAAAGAGCCAAAGAATGCTAAAATGAGACTTTATCTAGAGGTTTAGAAGGAAAAAAGAAAGAAAGTTTTATTTCATGAAGAAAAGTAAATAGTCCAATCAAGAAACAAAATTTAGTGTTCTTCCTACATACAGATGGGAGATAAACTATAATGAATGGGTATGTTTCTCATATCTTCATGCTCTTCTGAGTTAATGATTCCATAAAAATTAAATGCTGTATTAAATGTCTACAATAGACATGTGCCTCTGGTATCAGATGACAGTCTGGGCTCCTGGAGACAAATATAAAGACCAACAAAGAGTCAAAGAACCTATTTTACGAGCCATCATTGGGGTGAGTTTCGGCCCACGGCAGCAGCCCAGAACACGGAACTCAGACTTTCCTCATACTCCCTATACTTCCTGGGCTTCCTGCTGGGCTATACTCCCAGCATACTGCCTCTCTCTTCCTATCCCACCCAGCTGGCATCCAGAACCCTCCCTGTTTCTGCCTCCCTTCCCTCTTCGGGCACTTAACATCACCAAGCTCAGCCTGTCTGGGCTCTGGGGCCAAATCTTGAGGGCTACCGGGCAGGCGGGAGTTGCTTTGTTTCAATAGCCTGCCTGCAGCAAGCAAGGTAGGCGTTTTTTTTTTACAAGCTACCCAACCAGCATGGAGATTTGATCTCGGCACCAGGAGAGCCATCATTGGGGTGAGTTTCTGACCCGTGGCAGCAGCCAAGGACATGGAACTCAGACGTTCCTCATACTCCCCCACCCCTATAATTCCTGGGCTTCCTGCAGGGCCTATAGTCCCTGCATACTGCCTCTCCCTATCCCACCCAGCTTGCGTCCAGAACCCTCCCCCCTTTTGCCTCCCTTCCCTCTTCAGGGCACTGGGGCCAAACCCCAAGGGCAACCTAGCAGGCAAGAGCTCCTTTGTTTCAATAGCCTGCCTGCACCAAGCAAGGTAGGCACTTGTTTTAGAGCTACCCAGCCAGCACAGAGATCTGATCTCGGCACCAGGAGAGACATCACTGGAGCACCAGAAGAGGCATCACTAGGGAGTGCCATCACTGGGAAGGTACATCAGTAGGCAAGGAGACCTGATCCTGTAAAAGAAGATCCAAAGGGGAGCATTTGGAAGATGAGATGGGCAGGAGCCAATGCAAGAATTCACCCAACAAGCTGAAAAACAACGTGAAACCACCAGAACCCAGCGACCTCACAACAGAAGGACATGAACAACTTTATCAAGAAGAATTAAGGAAGAAATAAAGAAAGAAATTGAAGTCTTCCTTGAATTAAATGGATATAAAGAAAAAAACATACTCAAACTTATGGGACACTATGAAAGCAGTCCTAAGAGGAAAGTTCATAGCACTAAGTGCCCACTTAAATAAAACAGAGAAAGCACACACTGGCGACTTAACAGCCCACCTGAAAGCTCTAGAGAAAAAGAAGCATACTCACCTAGAAGGAATAGAAGACTGGAAATAATCAAACTGAGGGCTGAAATCAACAAAATAGAAACATAAAAAACAATCCAAAGAATCAATGAAACAAAAAGCTGGTTCTTGGAGAAAATCAACAAGATTGATAAACCCCTATCCAAACTAATCAAACGGCAGAGAGAGAATATGCATATTAATAAGATGAGAAATGAAAAGGGGGACATAACCACAGACACAGAGGAAATTCAGAGAAGCATTAGATCTTACTAAAAAAGCCTGTATGACACAAAACTGGAAAATGCAAAAGAAATGGACACTTTTTTACATAAATACCACATACCAAAGTTAAACCAGGACCAGGTGAACAATCTAAATAGACCCATTAGTCGTGAAGAATTAGAAGCTGTTATCAAAAACCTCCCTACCAAAANCTACCAAAAGAAAAAAAAAAAAAAAAAAAGCCCAGGACCAGACGATTTCAATGCAGAATTCTACCAGAACTTCCAAGAAGACCTAATACCTATACTCCTTAATGTATTTCACAATATAGAAACAGAACAGTCATTGCCAAATTCCTTTTATGAAGCTAAAATTACTCTGATAACAAAACCACACAAAGACCCAACCAAGAAAGAGAATTACAGGCCAATCTCACTCATGAACATCGACGAAAAAAAAAATCAACAAAATACTGGCAAACCGAATCCAAGAATACATTAGAAAAGTTATCCATTATGATCAAGTAGGCTTCATCCCAGAAATGCAGGGCTGGTTCAACATATGAAAATCTATCAATGTAATCCACCATATAAATAAACTGAAAGAAAAAAAAAACATATGATCGTTTCATTAGATGCTGAAAAAGCATTTGACAAAATTCAACATCCCTTTATGATAAAAGTTTTGGAAAGATTAGGGATACAAGGGTCATTCCTAAATATAATAAAAGCTATTTACAGCAAGCCGACAGCTAACATCAAATTAAACGGAGAGAAACTCAAAGCCATTCCATGAAAATCAGGAACACGACAAGGCTGTCCACTTTGTCCATACCTTTTCAATATAGTGCTTGAAGTTCTAGCAATAGCAATAAGACAACATAAGGGGATCAAAGGGATTCGAATTGGAAAGGAGTTAAACTTTCGTTATTTGCAGATGATATGCTAGTGAACATGAGCGACCTCAAAAACTCCAGCAAAGAACTCTTACAGCTGATAAACACCTTTAGTAGCGTGGAAGGATACAAGATCAATTCCAAAAAATCAGTTGCCCTTTTATACACAAAGGATAAGGAAGCAGAGAGGGAAATCAGAGAAACATCACCTTTCACGATAGCCACAAACAGTATAAAATATTTTGGGGTAACTTTAACCAAGGAAGTGAAATATCTATTTGACAAGAACTTTAAGACATTGAAGAAAGAAATTGAAGAGGATACCAGAAAATGGAAAGATGCCCCTTGCTTTTTGATTGGGAGGATCAACATAGTAAAAATGGCAATTCTACCAAAGGCAATTTGTAGATTCAATGCAATCCTCATTAAGGTCCCATCAAAATTCTTCACAGATCTTGAGAGGACAATAATCAACTTTATATGGAAAAGCAAAACACCCAGGATAACCAAAGCAATCTTATACAATAAAGGATCTTCTGGAGGCATTACCATCCCTGACTTCAAACTTTATTACAGAGCTTCAGTAATGAAAACAGCGTGGTACTGGCATAAAAACAGAGAAGTAGACCAATGGAATCATATAGAAGACCCGGTTTTTAACCAAAAAACCTATGAACACCACATTTTCGATAAAGGAGTTAAAAGTATACAATGGAAGAAAGAAAGCATCTTCAATAAATGGTACTGGCACAACTTGATGTCAACCTGTAGAAGAATAAAATTAGACCCATATCTATCATCATTCACAAAACTCAAGTCCAAATGGATCAAAGACCTCAATATCATTCAGAACACACTGAACCTGATAGAAGAGAAAGTGGGAAGTACCCTACAACAGATGGGCACAGGAGATCGCTTCTTAAGTATAACCCCAGCAGCACAGACGTTAAGGGCAACATTGAATAAATGGGACCTACTGAAACTGAGAAGCTTCTGTAAAGCAAAGGACACTGCCACTAAGACAAAAAGGCAACCTACTGACTGGTAGAAGATCTTCACCAACCCGGCAACAAAGGTCTGATCTCAAAAATATATAGAGAACTCAAGAAACAAGACTTTAAAATGCTAATTAACCCAATTTAAAAAATGGGGCACTGAACTGAACAGAGAATTCTCAAAAGAAG
>NW_026068143.1:1977818-2011023 GCF_014885135.2 Alexandromys fortis | reverse complement strand
GGAAGCAGAGAGGGAAATCAGAGAAACATCACCTTTCACGATAGCCACAAACAGTATAAAATATTTTGGGGTAACTTTAACCAAGGAAGTGAAATATCTATTTGACAAGAACTTTAAGACATTGAAGAAAGAAATTGAAGAGGATACCAGAAAATGGAAAGATGCCCCTTGCTTTTTGATTGGGAGGATCAACATAGTAAAAATGGCAATTCTACCAAAGGCAATTTGTAGATTCAATGCAATCCTCATTAAGGTCCCATCAAAATTCTTCACAGATCTTGAGAGGACAATAATCAACTTTATATGGAAAAGCAAAACACCCAGGATAACCAAAGCAATCTTATACAATAAAGGATCTTCTGGAGGCATTACCATCCCTGACTTCAAACTTTATTACAGAGCTTCAGTAATGAAAACAGCGTGGTACTGGCATAAAAACAGAGAAGTAGACCAATGGAATCATATAGAAGACCCGGTTTTTAACCAAAAAACCTATGAACACCACATTTTCGATAAAGGAGTTAAAAGTATACAATGGAAGAAAGAAAGCATCTTCAATAAATGGTACTGGCACAACTTGATGTCAACCTGTAGAAGAATAAAATTAGACCCATATCTATCATCATTCACAAAACTCAAGTCCAAATGGATCAAAGACCTCAATATCATTCAGAACACACTGAACCTGATAGAAGAGAAAGTGGGAAGTACCCTACAACAGATGGGCACAGGAGATCGCTTCTTAAGTATAACCCCAGCAGCACAGACGTTAAGGGCAACATTGAATAAATGGGACCTACTGAAACTGAGAAGCTTCTGTAAAGCAAAGGACACTGCCACTAAGACAAAAAGGCAACCTACTGACTGGTAGAAGATCTTCACCAACCCGGCAACAAAGGTCTGATCTCAAAAATATATAGAGAACTCAAGAAACAAGACTTTAAAATGCTAATTAACCCAATTTAAAAAATGGGGCACTGAACTGAACAGAGAATTCTCAACAGAAGTTCAAATGGCCAAAAGACACTTAAGGTCATGCTCAACCTCCTTAGTGATCAGGGAAATGCAAATCAAAACAGCTTTGAGATCTCATCTTACACCTGTCAGAATGGATAAAATCAAAAATACCAATGATAGCCTTTGCTGGAAAGGTTGTGGAGGAAGGGGTACACTCATCCATTGATGGTGGGAATGCAAACTTGTGCAACCACTTTGGAAATCAGTGTGGCGATTTCTCAGGAAATTTGGGATCAACCTACTCCTGGACCAAGCAATACCACTCTTGGGAATATACCCAAGAGATGCCCTATCATATGACAAAGGCATTTGTTCAACTATGTTCATAGTAGCATTATTTGTAATAGCCAGAACCTGGAAACAACCTAGATGTTCTTCAATGGAAGAATGGATGAAGACAGTGTGGAATATATACATATTAGAGTATACTCTGAGGTAAAAAACAATGACTTCTCAAAATTTGCATGCAAATGGATGGAAATAGAAAACACTATCCTGAGTGAGGTAACCCAGACCCCAAAAGATGAACATGGGATGTACTCACTCATAATTGGTTTCTAGCCATAAATAAAGGTCACTGAGTCTATAATTTGTGATCCTAAGGAAGCTAAATAAGAAGGTGAACCCAAAGGAAAACATTTAGTCACCTGCCTGGATATGGGAAGTAGACAAGATTGATGGGCAAAAACTGGGAACTTGGGATGAGCTGGCATGGGGCCAAGGGGTAATGGGCTGAGAAACGTGAGAAGGGGAGATTGGGGGGAGCTTGGGGGAATGGGATGGTTGGGATAAAGGAAGGGTGGACATGGGAGCAGTGAAATATATATCCTAATTAAGGGAGCCATCTTAGGGTTGGCAAGATACTTGACTCTAGAGGGGCTTCCAGGTGTCTAGGGAGATGTCCCCAGCGAGTACCTTGAGCAACTGAGCAAAGGGAATCTGAAATGACCCTATCCTATAGCCATACTTATAAATATCTTACATATCACTTTAGAACCTTCATCTGGCGATGGATCGAGATAGAGACAGAGACCCAAATTGGAGCACCTGACTAAGCTCTTAAGACCCAAATGAGGAGCAGAAGGAGGGAGAACATGAGCAAGGAAGTAAGATCCACGAGGGGTGCACCAATCCGCTGTGACAGTGGATCTGATCTATTAGGAGCTCATCAAGGCCAGAAGGACTGGGACTGAATAAGCATGGGATGAAACCGGACTCCCTGAATATGGCGGACAATGAAGACTGATGAGAAGCCAAGGACAATGGTACTAGGTTTCGATCCTAATACATGAACTGACTGTATGGGAGCCTAGCCCTTTTGGATGCTCACCTTCCTGGTGCTGGATAGAAGTGGGAGTACCTTGGACTTCCCGCAGGGCAGGGAAGCTGTACTGCTCATCATTCTCGAGAGTGAGGGTGAATGGAGTGGGGTGGAGGGGGAGAGGGGTAGGGGAATGGGGGGACGGGAGATGTGTGGGAGGAGGGGGAGGGGAATGGAAATGGGGAGGAGGCGGTAATTAAAAAAAAATAAAAATAAAAACAAGAAATTAAACAGGCTATTATGACTTTTGGGATGCATGCTTCCTTTGTTAAAGAGATGCTAAAGTCATGGGCTGCAGCAAACAGGGCCACACCCTTGGAGTGGCTTCAGTTATCCTCTATGGTACTTGAGAGTGGATCGCAATTGAACTGAAAATGCTTATTCAGGCAAGAGGCTAGACTCTTAGGACAGCAGGAAAGAGTGAAGGGAATTGACATTTCCCTAGATAAATTTCTAGGTGAAGGGCTCTTTTCCAACCCTCAGGAACAAGCTAATTATGATGAACACACACTTTCAATATGTACTACAGCAGCCTTAAAGGCTTGGGACAGGGTGCAAGACCCAGGACAGAGAATGGTATCATTTGTCAGAGTTAAACAGGGTCTGAGAGAACCCTTTAGTGACTTTTTACAAAGACTATCTAAAGCTGTACAAATAGGGGTATCTGACCCAGAAGCAAGACATATAATAATTGAGTCTTTGGCTTATGGAAATGCAAATGTGGAATGTAAAAGGGTCTTGGGGCCTTTAGAGCTCAGATCACCGCCCTTGGAAGAATGGGTCTTACATACACTGAATGTTGATACATTTGACTATGGCACTGAAGCATGGGTAGAAGAAGCAATTTCCAATGGTAAAATAAGACACCAGAATAAAAAAATGATATAATTGTGGCAAAATGGGCCATATGAAAAGGAATTGTAGACAACAGATTTTCAGAAATAATAATAATGCATCTTCTAGAAATAAGAAAAATAGAGGACTCAGCCTTCAGGTTTATGTAGAAGATGTGGGAAAGGTAGACACTGGACGAATGAATGCAGGTCTAAAGAGATAGACAAGGCAACCTGTTACAGAAGGAAAACGCGAGAGAGGGGCCTCACAGGCCCCCATGGCAAATATCATTTCCAGTTACTGCAGAGAATGTGCCTAGTCAGGATAATTAGGAAGCCCCATGCCTACTGTTACAAGCAATAATGATCAGAAGGATGAGTTCCATGTATTTTGGCAAACTTCTATAAATGATCAAAGACCTAAGCTGAGAGTGTGTGTAAATGGCATTTTTATTACTGGCCTGCTGGACACAGGTGCAGATGTAAGTATCATTACCCCAGAATCTTGGAATCCGTCCGGGCCTCTTCAGGATGTAAATGTTCAGCTCCTGGGAATTGGAACCCTATCTCGAGTAAGGCAGAACATAGGGCCAGAGGGACAAATAGGAAAATCAAGGCCATACATAACCAATATTGCAGTGAATTTTTGGGGTCGTGACCTATTAAAACAATGGAATACTCAAATTAACATTCCTGCTACTTCTAGAGCCTATATTTCTGAGAATAATATTAAAAGATATTACAAACGGAGAAAACCGGCCATTTGGGCTGTACAAGAACAAGCAATTGATGTCCCTTCAGAGATACCAACAGCCTTGCCTCTAAAATGGTTGACTGAGAAACCAATATGGACAAAGCAATGGCCTTTAGCTGAGGAAAAGTTACAGGCCTTAGAACAGCTGGTACAAGAGCAATTAGATGCTGGACATATAGAAGAATCTACCAGCCCTTGGAATTCTCCTGTATTTGTGGTTAAGAAAAAATCAGGTTAATGGAGAATGGTGACAGATCTCAGGGCTATCAACAAGGTTATTCAACCTATGGGCCCTCTGCAATCTGGAATTCTTTGCCTTCTTTATTACCAAAAGGATGGCCTCTTATAGTTATTGATTTAAAGGATTGTTTCTTCACTATACCTTTACAAGAACAAGATAGAGAAAAGTTTGCCTTCACAGTACCTACTTATAATAATTCCCAACCTTCAAAGAGATACCAGTGGGCCGTCCTCCCCCAGGTCATGTTAAATAGCCCCTCCCTGTGCCAATATTTTGTAAATCAACCATTGCAAATGATATGCAAGAAATTTCCCAAATCAATAGTATATCATTACATGGACGACATTTTGTTATCTGATTCAAACATGGATACCTTGGAGAGATTGTTTGATGAAATAAAGATAATTTTACTAAATTGCGATTGCAGATTGCTCCTGAAAAGATTCAGAGAGGAGACTCTCTTAATTATTTAGGTTATAAAATAGGTTTGCAAAAAATTAAGACATAAAAGGCACAAATTAGGAGAGATAGCCTCCAGACTCTTAATGACTTTCAAAGACTGTTAGGAGACATTTCCAGTCTACAACCAGCTATTGGGATAACACCTGATCTAATAAATCATTTGTAGAAAACCTTGGATGGTAATAAAGATTTAAACAGTCCCAGAGAATTAACAGCTGAAGCAGGAAAGGAACTGACAATGATTGAGAAAAAATTACAACAAGCACATGTTGACAGGGTGAATCCAGAGCTCGATTGTATTCTCATCATACTACCATCAAAAATTTCTCCTACAGGAATTTTAATGCAGAGAGATAATATTATCTTGGAATGGATCTTTTTACCACATAAACCAAGTAAAAAACTGAAAACTTATGTGGAAAAAGTCTCTGAGTTAATTATACAAGGATACAAAAAATATCCTTCAGACTAACCATTCCCTGGGTAGAATTCATTGTTATCAACACAAATGTCCAGAAATGTGTCAGTAATGCACTTTGTTACGACATTCTGTGTTGGGCCAAAATTATCTCAGGACCCGTACATAGAGGTTCTTTAGGGCAGAGAAAAGCTTGACTTGAGTTTAAGGGAGCCGAGTGAGGATGAGACAGCAAAAACTAGGTAAATGCCCCTCCATCCAGAGAGAGAGCTTGGCTGTATCTCATTGGCAAGAGGTACCCCCACATCACATGATGTCACTTAACCTATATAAGCTGATGTTCTCAGTAATAAACTGAGTTCCTGCTTTGGCTTGACTCCCTATCATGTCTTATTGTCCTGAGTTATATAGGACTGTGGAATGGATGGATAGCACATTCACCTTTCTCTGGGGAATAAGGAGACTTAGAAGGCCTAGCAATTGGTGCCAGAATGTGGGGCAACTCGTCCCAGGGAAAATTGGTCATCAAGGTGAGTGGTACTATATGATGGGTAATGCAACTTCACATGAAAATGATGCAGTGCTTAAGGCATTAAGATATATGCTCGTCTCCCAAGACCTGAAATTGTCAGACCACAATGCAATCCAGGCATGGGAGTATACAATTACCCTGTTCCCCTGGGTACCCACTGGAAATCTTTTCTCATGGGACACATGGAACCAGGTGGAGACTCTGGCCAGAGAAAGGAAAAAACACTTTGATATAACCCCACCATTAGGATTCTATACAACTATTATGGCCCTTAAGGCATGTTTTTTACCCTACTGCTCTGCCTGCCCCAATGGTGGATAAGGAGAAGGTTAGAGACAATAAGTCTAAAAAATCTGAATATAACTAAATGTCTAGGAAGGTGAGGGAGATGGAAATAGATGAGGAACACGAAAAGGTCAAAGATTGGTAGAGGTCTGAAGAATCCAGTAGTAACCAATTAACCAAAAGAATGGAAGAAAAGGAGACAGATGATGGGGAAGAATAAAAATAGGCACAATTTACTGAGAGAGATCCCAGGGAGAAGGAATAAGGCAGGCAGAGGCAAATACAAAAAAGAAATGAGATATTGTCTATAATGAGAGTGGCCACATCCTTATGCCCCAAGCCACCCTGGAAAGGATAAATTAGTAGAGGGGAAGAGGACAAAAAAGGGGCTCCATCTTGACAGAAGAAAATGAATATACACTTGGGTGGGGCTGGACAGGGAAAAAGGAAAGTTCAGGCCTCTTATCCTTCCAGAGTTGTCTAGAAATCTCCCAGGACATGATTTGTTAGGATAAATGGATGCCTTTATTACCACTGACCACCTAGCGTTTTATAATGATAAAACTGAGCAAGGTGTCATCAGGCAGACCCCTGACACCTGGCTTCATCCCAAAAGTAGAGGCTACTGCCCCCAGGGTTCCCCCCCCCATTAAGTGGACACCAGGTAAGCTGGTATGGGTGGAGCAGTGGCCATTACCTGAACTTAAACATAAGATGCTCAAGGAAATCAGTAGAAATCTGCTTAAAGAAAGAAGGATAAGGCCCTCAATGAGCCCCTGGAACTGCCCTTGTGCTTGTAATATGTAAGCCTAATGGGAACTGAAAAATGTTACAGGACCTTTGAGCAATCACTGCCAATATGGAGCTAGTAGGGGCCCCTTTAAGGGGCTTACCTTGGGTCATAGAAATCCCCTCCAAGTTTCACCTCACTAAAATTGATCTAAAGGATTGCTTCTCCTCATTTCCTCTTCATGAGAAGGATTGTGAAAAGTTAGCCATTTCCACTCCTATAGTTAACTCCTCTTGACCTGACGAGAGATACCAAGGAGATGGCTAATAGTCTGGTCTTTTGCCAACGATATTTGTTTAGTATTCTCTATCCTTATTTTGACAAAGATAATAACCTCCTATATGTTTATGTGGATGATCTAATCATTGGGTTGTACATTTGGAGGAATCAGGGCTAGCTCTATGGGTAACCACTATTGTTGATATCCTCCAATAACATGGCTTTAAAATAGCTCCAAACAAAATACAAAAGTTACCCCCATTTCATATATTGGGATCCCAATTAACACTCACTCAAGCCAAAATGAATGGACCCAAATTAATCCGGCCCAAGCCTCTCACTTTATTGGGGTTACAAAGGATACTGGAGGAAATGAACTTGGTTAAGCCCTGGTTGCCTGTAGAGACTGGGAAACTAGATGTGTTATATAATCTCCTTTTAGGGAGTCAACTTTATGAAATCATTTTCTTACCCCCTGAGGGTCGTCAGGCACTCACTGAATCCATCAACGAGCTTCATCAGGCTTCTTTGGCAAGATATAATGCTTACATTCCAAAGGCTGGATATTATTAGGGAAAAAGACCAAGCTGGCTGCCCTTGTTCAGCAGTCACAACCACTAGAATGGGTATGCACCACCCTGGGGGTCACTCACAGAGTGTGCTCTCTAGTTGATCAAATAGCTGATACGATTATAAAAATCAGGGACATGTCCCTCCGACATTATGAAAAAGATCCCTCTAAGATAATAATTTTATCCAAAATTAAGGATTTAGAATGGGTGGCCAGATATTGTTCTTGACTGAGTCTTGCACTGGAGGGATTTCTGGGGACCCTGGATACTCTCTTTGGGGAGTCCTGGTTAGTGGAGTTATATCAAAAAACTACACTGGAGTGTCCCCTTAGTATTTTCTTTTAGGCCCCTGCCCCAAGACTTTACTGTTTGCACAGATGGTGGGAAGAATGGGGCAGCCTTTATAGTTTTCCCTGCATGGAGGGCCAAGACAAAGATTACCAAAATTCTCCCTTGTAGGGGGGGGCGGGTCTGCTCAATATAAGGAAATGATGGCCATATGTATTGCCCTACAAGAGATTCCAGAACCCTGAAACCTCTATTCAGCTCGTATGTGGTGAACCTACTGCCACACTTACCCTATGCCTATACCAGATTAAATGCTAATCCTATTTCTGCATTGATGATACAACTTGGATTGCTCTTAGAAGGTAGGAAAATAACCCATATATATTCAACATCTCAGAGAACACCAAAACCTCCTTGGCCTCATTTCCCAAGAGAATGCTGCTGCAGATACTGCAGCTTCAGGAGCCTGTATCATAGAGGTCTCAATTCTGCCCATACAAAATGCTACTCAAATGCATGACTTAACCCATGTCAACTGGAGAGGACTCAAATAACTATACTCCCAGATCCCTGCAACAGAATTGAAGAGAATTATTCACATATGTAAGACTTGTCAAGAGTTTCTCTGCACCCCTCCCTTTATAAGGGCCAGGGGTTAACCTGAGAGGGTTAGGACACAATATCATCTGGCAAACAGATGTAACACATTACCCTCCATTTGGCAAATTAAAATATATGTTTGTGACCATAAACACATTCTTTAAGGAATGCTGTGCTACCACCCACCTAGGAGAATAGGCAACCCATGTCAAAAGCTATTTCTTAACATTTTTTGCTACTTTGGGACTACCACAACAAGTCAAGACTGACAACGGCCCCTGTTTTATAAGTTAAACATTAAAAGAATTATTTGAGAGTTGGAATATATCCCATACCACGTGTCAAAAGACATCAGCAATAACTCAAAGAGGTTCTTATAAAACAAAGAGGGGGGAAAGTTTCTCCCCATTTATAACTGCAAAAGGCATTATTAACCATCAATATTTTAAATTTTCAAAAATCAGATGAACAAAATAGATTCCAGAAACATTGAGGATCCCTACCAATGAGGCCCTGCCTAAAGGTTAGGTGGAATGATTCTCTCACTAACCAAAGGAGGGGCCCAGATTCCTTGTTGACACAGGACTGAGGATATGGTTGTGTCTTTCCAAACAGAGGGGAAATGCCTATACTACTAGCCACTCATAACTTAAGGTTTCTCCACCCCCCACCCAGGACGATGGGGAAGACTAAGGTGACCAATAAAGAAATAGATTATGGTGGACAACCCTTAAATTCAAACACAAGAAAAGAAAATCACCACTGCCCAAGGGAGATTGACCCTTGAGGAAAGTGTTGCCTGTTTAACTATTTCAGATGGCTCTCCTGGTGGTAATTATATTAACTCTTCTCTCAGAGATCAAGGTTCAAGCAGCAAGCCCCCACCAACCACAGAAGATGATGTGAATCCTGTTGAGCACTGGCACTGGGGAGATCCTAAACCAGACTTCTCAGATGACAACACCCTGGACATCGTGCCCTGACCTGACATTTGACCTCTGTGATTTGACATGTAGTACCTGGGATGTGGGATACTGGATTCTGGGGATTGAAGGGAGACCTAAATATGGAGGCTTGGGGGGATGCATCCTATCCTAGGCATCTTACCCTAATGAACCTGGCTGTTCTCATGTTCTTAGGAGACATGCCCTCCTGCAGACACCATTTTGTGTATGCTCAGGAAGCAAATGAACTGCCTCCACTATTAGAAACTGTGGGGGGAGGGAGCTGCTGATTACTATTGCTCTTCCTGGGGATGTGAGCTGACTGGGACTGGACATTGGCTAAAACATCATGGAGATATAGTGATCTCAAGGATCTCCTAGGTACCCCTATCCTGGAATCTTCTATATGGAAGATGTACTCAATTCAGATGTAACCATCTGATATTAATGTTTACAGATCACGGGGGAAAAAGAGACCTATCCAGGTTATCTGGGAGTATGTGGGGATTAAGGCTATACTAAAAGGAATATGATCATGTCCTTATCCTCTTGCTTCACATGGAGATACTTTGAGGAATTTCTTTGGATGCTGGAGCCTGCTTCTAAGCCAATGTCCCTGGGGAACTGTTGTAAAGAGGAGAGCAAGTCCTTTTGTTTCATCCCACCTCACTAGCTTACACCTGAATTAACCACACAGAAATTGTATTAATTGAAGTACTGCCTGACCCTTTATATCTAGCCTCTTCTTGGCCAACTCTCACATCCTGATCTAACCCATTTCTACCAATCTGTGTAACACCACAAGGTCATGGCTTACTGGGAAAGACTCTAACCAGCATCAGTCTCGGGCAGGAGCTTTATGGCATCTGCCACACTGCCCTTCTTCCCAGCATTCTGTTCTGTCTACTCTGCCCACCTAAGTGTTGCCCTATCAAAAGGCCAAGGCAGTTCCTTTATTCAACCAATGAAAGCATCACATAGACAAAAGAACCTTCTACATCAGGGTACATGCCTGTATATACCTCAACTTTACATACCCCAACATCAACTTTATATAGCTCAACCCCCCACATCATCTACCCCTAAGGTATTCTTCACCAAGCCGCCTAGAGATTTGATGGAGACCATTAATACGGCCTTTATGACTTTAAACCTTACCTACCCTGAAGCCACTGAGGCCTGTTGGCTTTGCTTACAATCACTACCCCCTACTTTGAAGCCTTTGGGGTAAATGGCTCTTATGAAATACTGGATAAAGCTGATATTTGTATATGGGAAAACCCCAAAATTGGGGAGATGTCGGGACTGACTATCCCCCTTTGGTAAATGTCAAATGCAACTTGTGTCTCGTACACTAGACACCCTCTTCTTAACCTCACTTGTGATGTGGCTGTTGGGTCTATAGCTTCATGGAGGATGCCCATAGATCATGGGTATTTTGGGGTCTGCCAAGAGACGGGGGTTACTCCCTGCCTGTCTGACCCACTGATCATCCAGTGTAACAATACTTGCCTGCTTGCGTTAATTTTCTTTCATGTGCTTAACCACATGCAAGAATAATTCCCGGCCCGAAGGCATAATAGAGAGCCCCTAATGCCCTGGCTGTCATCACATTGATGGGGTTAGAAGTGGCTGGGACTGCCCTGGGCACCTCATCTCTGGTGATTTTACAATAAGAAATGGGAATAATTTGCTTGCAATTGACAGCAACCTTAGAAAAGACAGATACCACATTATGTTATTTACAAAAGTCTTTGGATTCCTTAGAAAGGGTAACCTTACAAAACAGGGGAGGCTTGCACTTGCTTTTTATGGAACAGGGAGGAATTTGAAGGGAACTTGGGGAAGTATGTTGCTTCTATGCAAACCATTCTGGGATAGTATAAGAACCCTAGATAAGTTAAGAAAAGATATCGATTCATTTAAGTAAAAACCCCCTATGAGACCTGGCATAATTGGTTGCCATGGATTACCACACTCATCTGTTCCTTAATTGGGCTTATGGCTATTTGTTTATTGATTTGTCTTTTTGGCCCATGCATTCTCCAAATGCTGAAACAAGCATTCTAAAAAGACATTCAACAAGTACAACTCATGGCCCTTTGAGTACATTATGATGAACTCAATACATTTCACCTCATAAATGAACTTTCAATTTGAGGAGACACAGGCCTAAACTCCAGATAGGGGTGGCCCTGATCTGTAGTCTCTCGCTGGTGGGCTATTCTGGCTTGGTGACCTTCAGAATAGGGGGTGGGATATAAAACAAAAGGGAGAGATGTTGGGCCAAAATTATCTCAGGACCTGTATCTCCAGGCCTGTAGGACAGAGAAAGGCCTGGTTCGAGTTTGAGGGAACTGAGTGAGGATGAGACAGCAAAAACTAGGTAGATGCCCCTCCAGCCAGAGGGAGGGCTTGGCTGTCTCATTGGCTGGAGGTATCCCCACATCACATGATATCGCTTAACCTATATAAGCTGATGCTCACAGTAATAAATTGAGTTCCTGCTTTGACTTGACTCCCTATTGTGTCTGATTGTCCTGCATCATGTGGCTTCAGATCTGTTGTCCTGTGTTATGATGCTGTGGAACAGGCAGATAGCACACATACTTTCCCCTGGGGAATAAGAAGGCTGAGGAACATAACAATTCTGGCAATAGGCAGCAGGAATTTTCAGTTCCATTAAAATATTTTGTTACCAGTATCATACATGCAGCCCAACATTAAGCAAAATGTTGTTATGAGGTATATGGCTATAAAATAAATCATTAAAGTTAAAACTTTTTATCTGTGACTTGATGTGGAAAATCAAATGAATAGTTAATTAAAGCAATTTAAAAAATTTAACATAGAAGTATGATTAAGAAATACAATTAATATGTATCTTAAAATTAGGAGAGTGAAATTTCTTTTTAATGATTACAGACAACTTACCCTCTTTGTATGTAATTTTAATCTTACTCATACAACTTTGCTTAATAAACTTTACGTTATTCACTTTATCCTCTCTCACACACTCGTTTCTGAAGAATACTGGACAGTAGTGGTGGCACAGCCTCAATATTACTGTCCTAAAATTTCCTCTGCCAAAGAAATATCTATTATTTTTTAGTTCATCTTCAGTCAAATTATTAAGATGGGGATAGAATGAAGTCTAATTATTTGCCAGAATACAGAAAGAGTTACTTCTAACCTAACTCCAAATGTCTTTGTCCCCTTATGAAACTGAGCTTCCATTGTTCATGTTCCTTACAACATTCTCTTCCAATCTCCCACCATATTGCTCCTGGAAACTCCAATTACAATATGCATGGGTTTTTCTAGTTCAAATCAAACTTTCTGCTTTCCACCTGCAAACCACTTCTAATGCCCTCTTGACTTTTACCAACCAATACAGATCTTGTCTGTTGGACCTGGGATCTGAGGACCTGAAGGAATGAAGCTATGGTCTAATGTTGCAGATAACCTCATTTCACTTTCAGTATAGTCTTATACAGAGATGTAACAAACAAAGTGATGATCAATGGAAGGTTGTTTGAGTTCAGAAAAATATGAGCAGAAAATATGTAAATAAATATCAGGAAGCATATAATAAACATTAACCAAGCAGTCTTTTCCCAGAATTGTCTCAAGACAGACCAGCTTACGCACAATGGCCTGGCATGTACTATAGATTATAACAGGAGAAGCACAAAAGCAAGGGAGAAAACATATTCAAATTCAGGGTACACTGACAAGACAGGGTTCTATAGCTATGTTCTGACTTCCAACAATAATAAATGTGTCTTATAATTAAATGTACATGTTTGTTACAGGAGGCACAAAATCACAACCAAGAACAATCCAGGGAACAAAATGAACCTGAGGTAAAGGCCCTCTGCCTTTTTTCCTAGAGTGTCTCTCACACTTCTACAAGACATTGGTCAACATGTGTTATTCTTAAGACCATGTTCCATTGAAGTCCTAGGAACGACAATGTCAGCTTTATCACAGCCTTAGTTCTGGGACTGATTTTATGTATTAGTTACTTGTCCTGTTATGGTACCAAAATACCTATCAAAGCCTCAAGTAAAAAAAAAATGTTTCTTTTAGCTCACAGTTTAAGAAGAACTCCATCATTGTTTTGAAAACATGGCTGAGTGGTGAGTGCTTGCATTAAGGTCACTTTCTCCTTTTCATTTGGCAGTTAGGCTGGGTCTTCCCACTTCTGTCAACTTAATCTAGAAAATCCTTTGCAGACATATCCCAGATATTTGCCTGTAATGTTATTCTAGATCTTGTCAAGCTTACAATCAGAATAAATTATTTTTTTTTCTTTTCAAATATGTTATTTTATCTAAAGAGGATTCTGTTCAAGTTTAGTGTACTCTGGGTCCTTAATGGTCATTTACTTTCTATTCTTAACTTTTTAGTACCATGGTAAATTTATTGTTTGCTGAGTGAAAAAACCTCCAGCCATTGAATTTCCCTGGGTTTCTTAGTGAGCTCCCTATAAAACCTTCAGTAGAAAAGCAGTTATCCGTGATTATGCATTCCGTTTTTCCAATTAACAGAAAAACAAAATAGAAGTGATCTAAAGAGTAAAGAAATTTATTACTGCCGTTAAAAGTTCAAAACAAATAATACACTGTGTAAGTCATTTAATTAGTTCAATGACATCATTAAGGATTTTAATTCTTTCTAGTTTCTTGTTCTTAAGTCTTTGCTGTGATAGCATTGCCCTTGGACTTATTTTCCTCATGGTCACAAGATGGAGATCAAGCATTTTATTGTCATAACCACCTGTAGATCTTTATTTATATTACATTTGCCAAAAATGAATTACATGCCCATATTGAAAAAAACATTTACCATAATGAAGAAATGACTAAGATAAAATCAAGTTATTCAGGAATTACTCCTGAGTCACACATTGTAGGTATAAATTCTCATATTAAGTTGTAATTCAAGCTAACTTAGCACTGATATTTATCTCTCTCCATTACATTACATGCTCCATTACAGCATGAAAAGTGACTAGTTATGTTAAGCTCCCATTACCTTGACTTTCTTTGACCATATCCCCTGAAAATGTAAGCCAAAATAAACCTTTTATTTCTTAACTTGCTCTTTGTCATATATTTAGTCATAGCATCAAGAATAGTAACTAATATGGTGTATGAAACATAGGTTTCATTATATCTTATTATTGCGGTATCATTGTTCTTTTCTCATACTCACCCCTCTGGTTTACCCTCTTTTTTTACTCTTTCTCTGTCATTACTGCCCATCTTCTCTTCAAATAGTTTCACTTCTATATAAATTCCATATATATATATATATAAACACCCACATATATATATGACATGTTAAGCATATTTTTCATTATTTAGTTGAAATTTAATTTTTCATGTGATTCATTCTGATTATGATTTCCCCTGGTACAAGTCATTCTAGATCTTCCCCCTTATCCTACTCAAATCCACATCCTTTCTTGGTTTCTCTCATTAGAAAACAAACAAACATAAAAGCAAGACAACCAAATGAAATTTTAAAAATTAAAATTTGTAAAAATTTAAAGAAAAAACAAGAAATACACATACATCAAAACACACAAAGAAAATTGGAAATCATAATATAGAAGTAAAAGACTGGTATATCAAAAATGCCCAAAAAATACAATATAAGACAACAATTTTATAATAATACTTTGATTTCCTTTTGTTTTGGTCATCTACTATTTAATGTGGGGCCTACATTTAAGTATGATTAATATACCCAAGGAAGTCCATTCGAGAAACTGGTATTTTCCTTTGGAAGCGATTGCCAACTGGACATAGATATAGGTTGAGGTGGAAACTTATGAGGATTTTTCAGCACAAGGACCAATCTGTCTTGAACCTATGCAGGCCTTGGGCATGCTGCTACAGTCTCTGTGAGCTAATATATGTATCAATCCTGTTATGTCTGTAAGACACTATTTCCTAGGAGCCATCCTTCCTTTGTGGCTTTTAAAATCTTCCTGCCTCTTCTTCTGAATATTACCCTGATAGCTGTGTGTGTGTGGGGGGGGGGGGGTTGGGTCGATGAAGATATCACATTATAAGATCAAATGTTCCATAATGTGTCATTCTCTGCACATTGTCCAGTTGTCTGTTTCTGTGTTAGTTACCATCACTGTAAGCGAAAGTTTCTCTGAAGATAGCTAAGCAAATCACTGACCTATGGGCATAGCAGAATGTTATTAAGAACCATTTTCTTGCTATGCTTCTTGGTAGAACAATCTTACATGGTTTTCCCCTAAGCTCATAGCTTATTTAGGTCTTGGCAAACAATGTAGCTCAAAGCATGGGTTCCATCTCCTGGAGTAGGCCTTAAATGCATTCAAGTCTTAAAATACAGTTGGTTAATCCCACAACATGTGTGTCACTGATTCATCAATATATCATAGGTATAGGCAATATGCCCAAATCCGAGAAGTCCCTGCAAAAGCCAACAAGGAGACCAAGTTCCATATGTAAAAGCAAATAGCCTTTATTTTAAGCAAGTTTGAAAACTCTGTCTCTCTGCATGTCCAATGTATTTCTTTATTCTTGCATCATTGTTAGCATTTGGTAATGTATGCCTATTGATGATAGTCACCCTGGCTATGTTGAGAAGGAATCTCAATGAAACTTTGATTTTATTTCCTTACTAGAAAAGCTCTTTAGCTTTGAATTTCCTTAAAAAAAAAAAAGTTTTGTATTTTCCTAAGAGTAGATCTCTTGCTTTATTTAATCATCTCAAAAAGAAAATATATTATTAGTTGAGAATATTTTTGTATTTTCCTTCATTAGGTGGAGTAAGTTTCCTTCCCATCTATTATTTTAATAAGGAAATTTTAACCATGAATAGATACAATGTTGCTTTTGTTGTTGTTGATTGAATTTATCTTGCTCTAATTGTGTTTTTCTTTCTCTCAAACTGGATTTTATTACCCATGATATATGACACCTGGTATCTTTCTTCGATTTTTGAATTTTTTTATTTATTTATATGGTGTATTGTGTTTGTGTGTTTATGTCTGAGTGTGTCTATTCACGGAAACTATACAGACAAGTATGGAGATCAGAGGTCAAGTCATGGGAGTTAGTTCTCTCCTCTGCCTTGTGAGTTAAACGGTGACTGAACTCAAGTTGTCAGGCTTGTCAAGTGCCCTTACCTGCTGAACCCTCTCATTGGCTCTGTTTTATCATTATTTTAAGAGTTACTTTATGTGATTTCATGACTTAACATGTATAAATATAAATAAAGTAAAAATTACATGTGTAGGACTTAGCCAACCATGATAAGCTTAATAGAAAAAGACCACCTAAAGGAAGTTTTGAACTTCCAGTTGGTTATCATCTGCCAGTGTAGGACTCAGTTTAATGGAGGCCAGAGTCTCAGTAGTTTACCCTGAGGCAATACCTGGTTGCAGGAAGGACCACAGAGATTATCCAGGCACCACCCAAGAACAGACCACCCAAAGGAAATTCCTATGTTCCAACCGTTGAAGATAGGATCACCTGCTAGCACACATTCACCAGGACACCCCTAGACAAATGTTAGTCAATCAGGGGCCCTTAACCTGAGAAAATCCTCACCCCCACCTTTACCACTCTAAAAACCAAACTCTAACTGAGCTCTGGGCTCTATGATCATTCTAATACGTTGGACATACAGAAAGTCTGAGTTTGCAAACTTGTATAAAATAAAGGCTCTTTGATTTTACATATGGGACTGAGTCTCCTTCTTGGTGTTGGGGGGACCTCATGGATCTGGGCATAAAAGATGTATTAATGGAGTATTTTTCCTCTCTATTCTTAAGGTCTTTCAGAATCCTTTGTAATCTGGCCCTTCTGACTTCTCTACAGTACATGGATATTGCTGCAGTCATTTTATGATTTGGGGAAAATTTTACATCACTATCTCTATAATTGTTTTTCTTCATATTAGGGAACTAATACCTAATGTTAATCTATTGTTCGTGATTTCAGCTCTGTCCTCTGACACTTGAGGCTCATAAAAGGTTTGGCTTTCTGTTGTTGCTGGAGCTATGGTTGATCGGAAATATTTTTATGTTTATGTTAATGATCTATAATTTAATTCAATTGTAGTTAGCGAACATTGTCTTTATGATTCTACTATGTAGTAATTAATTGGAATTTTATGGCTCAATTTATGGATATTTCATGTGAAGTTGGACAAAATATATGCTCCTCTTGATGGGTTGGTGTGCTATAAAATTTTAAATTAGACATATAAATTTATTGCTTTTCTTAACCCTTCTGTAGCCTTTCTAATTTTCCCTCTACTATCACTGTGTAAAAAGAAAGGAATTTTGATACTTCTAGTTAGAATTTTGGATTTCTGCATCAGTATATAAGGCTTTCTACGCATATTTCAAAGCTCTATAATAAATGCTTATACATTTAATATGCTCTGATTGAATTGACTTATTATTAGGAAACAGTTCCTTTCCTAGTCAGTTTTGTCCTAAGATCTATACTTCATCTGATGTTGATGCAACTACTCCATTTCTTTTAGGAAGAGGGCTTGTATAGTATTGTCTGTCTTCATTCTTTAAAAAATTGAAATTATTTTTTAAAATATTCAAAATGCATACATTTGTTTATTGTTGAATCTTTTGAAAATATACTGCAATTATTTTATAGGACTATTTATATAGTTTCTATTTAATATAGTTATGAATATAGTTCATTTTTTAATTACTTTTTTAAACATAACACATACATGCTCTAGAGTATGTCATATAAATTTAAATATACTCCACCACATAGTAATGTATAATATGATATCATTGTAGGACTCTACTTATTACTTCAACAAATGTTATCAATATCAAAATTGCTTTACATAATTTTTATTTTTAATGTTCAGTTATTTCACAAAGAATTTAAAAAATCACCTCCATTACTGCTTTGCAATTTTCTGACTTCTGTGCTCATTCTAATGTAACACACATATCTGAAGCTTTGAAGCTAACAAGTAAGAAAAAAATATGTGTCATTTAGCTTTCTGACTCCGGGTTAGGGCAGAGTAAAGTAAGAAAAAGTCACATGGAAATATATCACTATAGAAGCTTCCTAAAGATATACTAAAGGAAAATATTTTTATGGTCATTATTTATTGACAAAACTATCCATTGATAAAGAGGATGTTGCATATACATCTTGATTCCTAGCAGAAAAGCACTTGGTTATAATAAAGCAAATATCCGAACTGAAAGAAGAAACAGATAGTGAAATGCAAAGCAGTAAGGGGTTTTAATACCCTAATTTCCATGATGGGCAAATAAATCATGAAGAGAAAAAAAAAAAAACCAAAGGAAAAAGTAGACAGGCAGAATACCATAGACCAAATGTACCTATGAGACACCTCCAGAAAAACCAGCACACACCTTTTTAAGTACACATTCTCCAGAACAGGTCAATGCACAATGCAAGTCTTAAACGATTTAAGCAGATTAAAAGTCGTCAAGAATGGTTTCTGATCACAGTGTTATGAAACTGTAAGTAAGAAGAGATGTGTGTCTGTGCGTGCACACACATGTGGATTTAATATAGGAGGCCTGGATAATTGCAGCAAAACAAGGAATATAAAGGACATTGTGCTAAGTGAATAAGCCAGACACAGGACACATGATATTATCTGTAGGTGTGTATCTAAAATTGCCAAGGTCATAGAAACACAGAGTAGTAGTTTTCAGGTTTGAGGGAATGTAGGCATGTTGCTCAAACTATACAAAGATTTCAAGAGATCAGCGAATAATTTCTAAAAATCTTTTGTACTTTTTGTTAACTACAGTCCATAAATAGGTATTATATACTTGAAAAATGCCAGGAGAATAAATTATAAAGTTTCTCAACTCAAAAGAGCAATGAGCATGAGACCAAAGATGCATTTATCTTTGATTTAATAATTCACATTGTTTATATGCACTAACATCCATTACACTGCGTACCATGGGTGCCTATGATCTTTGTTAGTTACATTTTAATGAAGCTGGAGACGGGGAACAGAAACCTAATTTTCTACTCAAAGAATAGCATAAAATATCAGCAGTTCAAGTCTTCACAGAACTCATCCATGAACGGATGCTGAGCTAGCCCTTGTCAAAGACTTGACTGAGACAGCTGATATTTGAGAGTGGCAGTTAGCAGAGCTGGTAACCTTTCATTCCTAAATACTGGCCTTTGCTTTGCTATCAGGATGGCGGTAATGCTCCAGGCCACATTTGTTCAACACCTTGCCAAAGTTTAAGATGTTTAAGCTTAATATTTTCACTTATTCTTTTTTTTATTGAAAAAAATTGCTGCCTCCTCCCATCCTCCCATTTCCCTCCCCCTCTCCCCACTCCTCTCCTCCTCTGCTCAATCCTCTCCCCCTCCCCCTTAAGTCCAAAGAGCTGTCAGGGTTCCCTGCCCTGTGTGAAGTCGAAGGTCCTGCCCCCTCCATCCTGGTCTAGGAAGGTGAGCATCCAGACTGGTTAGGCTCCCACAAAGCCAGTACATGCAGTAGGATCAAAACTCAGTGCCATTGTCCTTGGGTTCTCATCAGCCCTCATTGTCCGCCATGTTCAGAGAGTCCAGTATTATCCCATGCTTTTTTAGTCCGAGTCTACCTGGCCTTGGTGAGCTCCCAATAGATCAGCCCCACTGTCTCAGTGGGTGGGTACACCCCTCATGGTCATGACTTAATTGCTCATGTTCGCCCTCCTTCTGCTCCTCATTTGGACCTTGGGAGCTCAGTCCAGTGCTCCAGTGTGGGTCTCTGTCTCTATCTCCATCCATCGCCAAAGGAAGGTTCTTCTTATTTGGCTTCTCAGGCGCACAAATTATAGGCACAATGCCCTTTATTTATGGCTAGAAACCAAATATGAATGAGTACATCCCATGTTCCTTTTTTGGGTTTGGCTTATTCACTCAGGATAGTGTTTTCTATTTCTGTCCATTTGCAAAAAAAAAAAAAAAATTCAAGAAGTCATTATTTTTTACTGCTGAATAGTACTCTAATATATTCCATACTTTCTTCATCCATTCTTCCATTGAAGAGCATCTAGGTTGTTTCCAGGTTCTGGCTATTACAAATAATGCTGCTATGAACATAGTTGAACAAATGCTTTTGTCATATAATAAGGCATCTCTTGGGTATATCCCCAAGAGTGGTATTGATGTGTCCAGGGGTAGGTTGATCCCAAATTTCCTGAGAAACCACCACACTGATTTCCAAAGTGGTTTCACAAGTTTGCATTCCCACCAGCAACAGATGAGTGTACCCCTTCCTCCACAACCTCTCCAGCAAAGGCTATCATTGGTGTTTTTGATTTTAGCCATTCTGACAGGTATAAGATGGAATCTCAAAGTTGTCTTCATTTGCCTTTCCCTGTTGCTAAGGATGTTGAGCATGATCTTAAGTGTCTTTTGGCCATTCGAAATTCCTCTTTTGAGAATTCTCTGTTCAGTTGAGTGCCCCATTTTTTAATTGAGTTCATTAGCATTTTAAAGTCTAGTTTCTTGAGTTCTTTATATATTTTGGAGATAAGACCTTTGTCTGTTGCAGGGTTGGTTAAGATCTTCTCCAAGGCAGTATATTGCCTTTTTGTCTTAGTGGCAGTGTCCTTTGCTTTAAAGAAGCTTCTCAGTTTCAGGAGGTCCCACTTATTCAATGTTGCCCTTAATGTCTGTGTTGCTGGGCTTTTACATAGGAAGTGATCTCCTGTGCCCATACGTTTTATGGTACTTCCCACTTTCTCTTCTATCAGGTTCAGTGTGTTCAGATTGATATTGAGATCTTTGATCCATTTCAACTTGAGCTTTGTGCATGGTGATAGATATGGATCTATTTTTATTCTTCTGCAGGTTGACATCCAGTTGTGACAGCACCATTTGTTGAAGATGCTTTCTTTCTTCCATTGTACACTTTTAGCTCCTTTATCAAAAATCAGGTGTTCATATGACTGAGGGTTAAAATCCCTGTCTTCTATTGGATTCCATTGGACGACTTCTCTGTTTTTATGCCAGTACCATGCAGTTTTCAATACTGTAGCTCTGTAATAGAGTTTGAAGTCAGGGATGGCAATACCTCCAGAAGTTCCTTATTGTTTAAGATTGTTTTGGCTCTCCTGGGTTTTTTGTTTTTTTCCATATAAAGTTTATTATTGTCTTCTTAAGATCTGTGAAGAATTTTGATGGGACCTTGATGGGGATTGCATTGAATCTATAAATTGTCTTTGGTAGAATTGCCATTTTTACTATGTTGATCTTTCCAATCCAAGAGCAAGGAAGATCCTTCCATTTTCTGGTATCCTCTTCAATTTCTTTCTTCAAAGACTTAAAGATTTTGCCAAATAAATCTTTTGCTTCCTTGGTTAGAATTACGCCAAGATATTTTATGTTATTTGTGGCTATCGTGAAAGGTGATGCTTCTCTGATTTCCCTCTCTGTTTCCATATCCTTTGTGTATAAGAGGTCGACTGATTTTTTGGAGTTTATCTTGTATCCTGCCACATTACTCAAGGTGTTTATCAGCTGTCGGATTTCTTTGTTGGAGTTTTTGGGGTCGCTTATGTACACTATCTTATCATCTGCAAATAACGAAAGTTTAACTTTTTCCTTTCCAATTCGAATTCCCTTGATCCCCTTATGTTGTCTTATTGCTATTGCTAGAACTTCAAGCATTATATTGAAAAGGTATGGAGACAGTGGACAGCCTTGTCGTGTTCCTGATTTTAGTGGAATGGCTTTGAGTTTCTCTCCATTTAATTTGATGTTAGCTGTCGGCTTGCTGTAAACAGCTTTTTATTATATTTAGGTATGACCCTTGTATCCCTAATTGTTCCAATCTTTATCATAAAGAGATGTTGAATTTTGTCAAATAATGAAATGATCATATGGTTTTTTTCTTTCAGTTTATTTATATGATGGATTACATTGATAGATTTTCGTATGGTGGACCAGCCCTGCATCTCTGTGATGAAGCCTACTTGATCATAGTGGATAATTTTTCTAATGTGTTTTTGGATTCATTTTGTGAGGATTTTATTGAGAATTTTTGCGTCAATGTTCATGAGTGAGATTGGCCTGTGTTTCACTTTCTCGGTTATGTCTTTGTGAGGTTTTGGTATCAGGGTGAGTGTAGCTTCATAAAAGGAATTTGGCAATGACTCTTTTGTTTCTATATTGTGAAATATATTAAAGAGTATAGCTATTAGGTCTTCTTGTAAGTTCTGGTAGAATTCTGCTTTGAAACCATCTGGTCTTGCACTTTTTTTTTTGCTAGGGAGAATTTTGATAATGGCTTCTTGTTCTTCACCACTGATAGGTCTATTTAGATTGCTCAACTGGTCCTGGTTTAATTTGGTATATGGAACTTATCTATAAAAGTGTCCATTTCTTTTACATTTTCCAATTTTGTAGCATACAGGCTTTTGTAGTAAGATCTATGGCTCTCTGAATTTCCTCTGTGTCTGTGGTTATGTCCCCCTTTTCATTTCTGATCTTATTAATTTGTGTATTCTCTCTCTGCCGTTTGATTAGTTTGGATAGTGGTTTATCAATCTCGTTGATTTTCTCCAAGAACCAGCTTTTTGTGTCATTGATTCTTTGGATTGTTTTCTGAGTGTCTATTTTATTGATTTCAGCCCTCAGTTTGATTATTTCTAGTCTTCTATTCCTCCGAGGTGAGTCTGCTTCTTTTATCTCTAGAGTTTTCAGGTATGCTGTTAAGTCTCCAATGTGTGCCTTCTCTGTTTTCTTTAAGTGGGCACTTAGTGCTATGAACTTTCCTCTTAGCACTGCTTTCATATTATGTCATATGTTTTAGTATGCTGTGTCTTTATTTCCATTGAATTCAAGAAGTCTTTAATTTCTTTATTTCCTCCTTGATCCAGGTGTGGTTCAGTAGTTGACTGTTCAGTTTCCATGAGTTTGTAGGCTTTCTGGGGGTAGCATTGTTTTTTGCATTCTAACTTTAATCCATGGTGATCTGATAAGACACAGGTGGTTACTATTATTTTTTTGTAACTGTGGAAGTTTGCTTTGTTACCGAGTATGTGGTCAATTTTCGAGAAGGTTCCATGAGGTGAAGAGAAGAAGGTATATTCTTTCCTTTTTGGGTGGAATGTTCCATAGATGTCTGTTAAGTCCAATTTATTCATTACCTCCATTAATTCTCTTATTTCTCTGTAGGTTTCTGTCTGATTGACCTGTCCATTGGTGAGAGAGGAGTATTGAAGTCTCCTACTATTAGTGTGTGTGGTTTAATGAATGTGTTGAGTTCTAGTAATGTTTATTTTACATAAGTGTGTGCTTTTATATTAGGGGCATAGATATTCAGGATTGAGACTTCATCCTGATGAATTGTTCCTGTTATGAGTAGAAAATGTCCCTCTCCATCTATTCTGATTGATTTTAGTTTGAAGTCAACTTTGTTAGAAATTAGTATGGCTACACCTGCTTGTTTCTTAGGTCTATTTGATTGAAAAAAACCTTTTCCCAGCCCTTAACTCTGAGTAGATGCCTGTTTTTATTGTTGGGATGTGTTTCTTGTAAACAGCAGAATGTTGGATCCTGCTTTTGTATCCAATCTTTTAGCCTGTGCCTTTTTATAGGTGAGTTGAGTCCATTGATATTAAGTGGTATTAATGACTAGTGGTTGTTGACTCTGATTTTATTTTTTTTTTCAGTAGTAGAGTTTATGTGTTTCTCTTGTTTGAGTTGTGCTGGTGAAGGGTCACTAGATGTCTGAGTTATTGTGGGCATTGTTTTACTTCTTGGTTTGTGATTTTCCTTCTATTACTTTCTGTAAGGTTGGATTTGTGGCTACATATTGTTTAATTTGTTTTTATCCTGGAAAATTTTGTTTTCTCCGTTTATAGTGAATGAAAGCTTGTCTGGATATAGTAGTCTGGGCTTGCATCCATGGTCTCTTAGTTTCTGGAGTACATCTATTTACGACCTTCCGACTTTCATGGTTTCCATAGAGCAGTCAGGTGTAATTTTGATAGGTTTACCTTTATAAGCAACTTGACCTTTTTCCTTCGCAGCTTTTAATATTCTTTCATTATTCTGTATGTTTTGTGTTTTGATTATTATATGGTGAGGGGATTTTTTTTTTGATCCAGTGTATTCGGTGTTCTGTATGTTTCTTGAACCTTTATAGGAATATCTTTCTTTAGATTGGGAAAGTTTTCTTCTATAATTTTATTAAATATATTTTCTTTGCTGTTGAGCTGTATTTCTTCTCCTTCTTCTACTCCTATGATTCTTAGGTTTGGTTTATTGTGTCCCAGATTTTCTGAATGTTTTGAGAGTTTGTTGGATTTGCTGTTTTCTTTTATCAGTGCATTTATTTTCTCTATGATATCTTCAGAATATGAGATTATTTCTTCTATCTCTTGTATTCTGTTGATTATGCTTGTCTCTGTCATCTCTGTTTGTTTACGTAGATTTTCCATATCCAGCACATCCTTGGTTTGCGTTTTCTTCCTTGCCTCCATTACAGTTTTCAGGTCTTGAACTGTTTCCATTATCTGTTTAATTGTTTTTCTTAGAATAGCATTCATGCATTTACTCAATTCTTCAAACTTTTTTTTTATTCTTCTCATCCATTTCTTTAAGGGAGTTTTTCACCTCCTGTTTAAGGGCCTCTATCACTTTCATAAAGTCATTTTTTTCTACTTCTTCTTGATTAAGGTGTTCATGTCCTCCTGTTGTAAATTCGCTGGGTTGTGGTGGTTTCATGTTGTTTTTCAGATTGCTGCATGAATTCTTGCATTAGCACCTGCCCATTTCTTCATCTGAAAGCGCCCCTATGGATCTTCTTTTACAGGATCAGGTTTCGTTGTCCAGTGATGGATCTTCTGGTACTGAGATCAGATCTCCTTGTTGGCCAGGTAGCTCACAAATGAAGGGCCTACCTAGTTTGCTGCAGGCAGGGTATTGAGACAAAGGGACTCCCGCCTGCCTGGTTGCCCTCATGACTGGGTCCCAGTGCCCAAACAGGCTGAGCTGGGTGATGTTATGGGCCCTAAAAGGGGAGGGAGGCAGAAGGGAGGAGTTTTCTGAATGCAAGCTCAGTGGGGTAGGAAGGGAGAGGAAGTAGCTGGGGATTATAACCCCTGCAGGAAGACCAGGAAGTATAGGGGGATGAGGAATGTCTGCTCTCCATGCCTGGGTGCTGCCCCAGGTCAGGAACTCACTCACTCCACTGCTGGCTCTTCTGGCACTGAGATCAGGTCTCCTTGCTGGCCAGGTAGTTTGCAAACAAAGGGCCTAACTTGTTTGCTGCAGGCAGGCTATTGAGACAAAGGGCAGAAAAATATTTTAAATTAAATAATTCTGTTGGTTCATCAATAACTTGTCATTTTCACAGCTCTTTATTCTGTCTGGAAAATTTCTAATGCTTTCTATTTCATGAAGATTTGGTGTTTGATGTTCACTATTTCTCTTCACATTTTTTTTTTTTGCTGGACAAAGTACTTTTGCCTTCATATTTGAAGGCTATATGTACAAAATATATAATTAAATGACTCTATCTACTGTCTTCTATATTGTGAATGTTCTAATAAACACATGTTTTATGCTTCTCTGATGGAGGAAGGTCATTGGTTAATTAATAAAGAAACTGCTGGGCCTAATAGGTTAGAACATAGGTGGGTGGAGTAAACAGAACAGAATGCTGGGAGGAAGAGGAAGTGAGCTTAGATGCCAGGCTGCTCTTCTCCGGGGCAGACGCAATGAAGCTCCGACCCAGGATGGACATAGGCTAGAATCTTCCTGGTAAGTGCACCTTGGGGTGCTACACACATTATTAGAAATGGGCTATTCCAGGTGCGAGATTTAGCCGAGAAGAGGCTAGATATTATGGGCCAATCAGTATTTAAAAGAATACAATTTGTGTGTTGTTATTTTGGGGCATAAGCTAGCCAGGCGGCCAGGAGTCTGGCTGTGGGAAGAGGCCCACAGCTTGTACTACACTTGTCCTTCTATATATTCTCTACAAGTAAATTTTACTTTTTTTAGAACTTGCTTTAGAGGCAGTTATATTACTTATATAATAACTTGATCATGTTCAAGCTTTGTCAGAATGGTTCTAGTATAGCCTTTACTTTGTTTCTAATTTAGGTTTTTTGTGGACTGTGACTTTACCTTGGTCCCGCAATACTTCCCTAACTATTTACTTAAGATTCTCCTGTTTTCAGACATCTTCAATATACAGCTTCTTCTCTCATTCATGATCTGTTTTATCTCATGTTGTTTGGCAAT
Organism: Alexandromys fortis; assembly: GCF_014885135.2. NCBI lineage: Eukaryota > Metazoa > Chordata > Mammalia > Rodentia > Cricetidae > Alexandromys > Alexandromys fortis. The sequence goes on along the minus strand of NW_026068143.1, from coordinate 1,984,459 downwards.
ATGAATAATATTAGCAACAACAATGAAGAGCAGAGCCCTGTACAAAAATGGAGCTATTTCTATTAATCTCTCTACTTTAATCCAGCCCTATAAATCTCAGTTCCAGCAGTCGCTCAGATTATGGTTTTTGTGTCTCTCTGTTCATGGAACTTGTCTTCTTCTCTGTTGAGTTTTTGTTTGTTTTGTTTTTCCCTTATATATATGGTCTGCAAAGTTCCTCTCTGAATCAGAGTCACCATGGTCATAGGAATCATCTTCTTGTTTCCTGGTATCTTGGATCTTAGTCTCTATTGTGCTTTGACATATTTCTAAAACTTATAATTGAATATATTTTGATCAGTTTCATAGTTTATTTTAGGAAACTAAGTATAGCTCCACTTAATCCACTCTGACTTAAAGCAGATTTTTGGTTGTTTTGGGTCTGTGTTAGAGCTCTTTGTTTTGGCTAAACATCTTTCAATGCATGAGCTTAAGCATCTGTATTAAGATTTCATCCGATAACAATTCGTGAGGCCACCTGGAAGTAAAATTTGTCTTTAAGAATATAGGTCTTATGAATATAGTCAAGAATGATAGTGAATAAGAAAGTATTTTGGAAGACTGAATAAAAATGTTGAAAAGTAAGATTTATATACATTTTCAAACCAAAAAAAAAAAATCACAGTTTAGAACAGAGGGTGAAAACTGATTTGATCTTATAAGCTGAATTCAAATGAATAACATTTCTGTATTTGTGAGTATGTAAGAAAGGAACTGGTTTGGATTTATCTTCATCAGTATCACAATTGTGTTATTTTGATTACATGATTATCCATGGCACTATCTGGTTCTAATATGCTACAATTATATGAAGTGTTCTAATATATTTTATATTCAAGATGCTGACCTAAATTATTCATGAAATAAAATTAAAAATGTTATGTCTGTGCCTTTTATTTGATTACAACCTAGTATGGTTGAGCGAAACAAAAATACAAATACACTATGGAAATGGGTAGCTACTGTAAGTAATTAAGAGATGATTAGTGGAAGAAGCATAAAAATTTTGTAGATATGGGGCTAGAAAGACTGCTCAGCACATAAAACAAGGTCACTAAAAAACTTTCTAGAATAAAATATTCCTTTCTTTCAGCCAGTATTAGTGACTACTGATTTTTGTAACTAGTCTTCAGTACTTCCTACCTGCTAGAGATGATAAGGGGTTGGAGAGATGGCTCAGTAGTTAATCACAGTTGCTGTTCTTGCAGAGGATTAGAGTTTAGTTCTCAACATTCTCATGGTGGCTCACAAACATCTGCAAATCAAGTTCCAGAGGATCTGATGCTCTCCTTTGGTCTCTGCATTCTCCAAATGCACACATGGTATGCATACTTATGTGCTGGCAAAATACCCATACACATAAAATAAAATTAAATAAATATAAAAAGCATACAAATGACATTTTTGTGGAGCACCATATATAAGGAAACATCAATGAAAACTTAGTTTTGTTATCTTGGTTCTGAAAACTGGATGACTAATATTTAGATGAATATTAATAAAAAGGCATTTTAGGTAGAAAATTTTTCTCATAGCTTTAGATGATACTGTATTTTGTTCATATATTTTAAAGATGATGGCTCCATTTTGAGAGATAGATGGGCTATTAAAAATCATATGAACTTATAGGTAGATTTGGACTATGAAAATGTGTCCCAAAGAGTCTATGAATAAAGATGTTTGAACAGGACAGATGTCAGTACATTTGATCTTGTTCTTTGTTCATGTTCTTTTAATTCATTAAACTTTAGCTGGAAGTCTTTTCATAGAAAATTATCTCTATAAGGTGTGCATTTCTTTTAAAAAAATGCTGTTAACAATTTGATTCATCTGAATGTGGTGTTTTCAATGCTATTTGGTGTCTTACAGCATATGCCACATATAAATTTTGATAAAACAATAAAAGAAAAAATGAGACTGCTGTATTTGAAGAAGGCAATCCCTGAATTACTTTATGGGCACCTATGGAAGACAAGTAGAAATGCTGAATGGTTTATTTCTACCATTATATCCCACTTTATAAGAAGTTTAGGTGTCTCAGATTCCTTTTGATTGAGTCATAATATATTTATTGTACAAATAACTGTAAAAGTACAGTACTGATAAACAAATGATTGTAACTCAGAGAGAACGTCATAACATTTTTGAATTATCTTGCCAGAAATATTATTAAATTTACTACATTCATCAAAGACAATATAGTATCCCGATATTTACATTTCTGACTAGATTAGTAGATTTCCCTTTATAATTAAATATTCTCATAAAATTCCAATACACGCACATGCAAAACAAAGTCAGTTACAATTATACTGGTAATTCCCAGGAATCATAGACTCCAATTTGTAGGATTAGGTTAAAGATGAGGTTTTCTTCAATTCTCATGTCAATTATATACAACTTTGGTGTATAAATTTATTTCAGGTATAAATTGATCTAGTATTTGCAGAATATTATGAGAATTTTTTGTAAAGGGAAAAAATTCCATGCAAATTTACTTAGAAGACTCTTAGAAATTTCAAAAGATTTTGAGCAGTTTTGAGTTTCTTGCATCAATTAATTTTTATTTTGGGGTTGTTTTATCTTTAGAGATGATGGCTACAAATTAAAGTTATTTTTGTGTTATAGGCCTATTTAATTTTAACTATATCTTTAAAATATTTTACCATTAAACATAGAACTCTCAAATACTTAACATTCTTGATAGTAAAATGTAAATTTTATGCATATCAGTCAAGATTTAGGTAGGAATGTTCGTATAGCTTGAAAGATATTTAGCACATGTGTATAATAAATAAATATGTCAACTTAAATTTTTATGGTATACCAGCTGGAAAAATTAAATAAGACCAAAATAAGCAGTATATTTACACTAAATTAACAACCTACTAACAAATTTCAGAATAACATTTTAGTGCATTTTATAATAACACAAAATATAATCACATAAATATATATTAAAGCTTAAGTAAAGTGCAAGAATTTGTCTCTGAATTACATTTAATAAATGAAATGTTCAGCTTCCTGCAGGGCCTCTACTCTCCACAAACTACCTCTCTCTTCCTATCCCACCCAGCTTGCATCCAGAACCCTACCCCCTTCTGCCTCCCTTCCCTCATCAGGCACATAACATCACCTAGCTCAGCCTGTCTGGGCTCTGGGGCCAAATCCTGAGGGCAACCAGGCAGGTGGGAGTTCCTTTGTTTCAATAGCCTGCCTGCAGCAAGCAATGTAGGCACTTTGTTTACGAGCTACCCAACCAGCATGGAGATCTGATCTTGGCACCGGGAGAGCCAACATTGGGCTACCCTCCAGCAGAGAGATCTGATATCGGGACCAAAAGACACATAACTGGAGTACCAGGAGAGCCATCACTGGGGAGTGCCATCACTGGGAAGGTACACCAGTAGGCAAGGAGACCTGATCCTGTAAAAGAAGATCCATAGGGGAGCATTTGGAGGAAGAGATGGGCAGGAGCCAATGCAAGAATTCACCCAACAAGCTGAAAAACAACATGAAACCACCAGAACCCAGTGACCTCACAACAGAAGGACATGAACAACTTAATCAAGAAGAATTAGAAAAAAATAACTTTATGAAAGTGATCGACACCCTTAAACAGCATGTAAAAAATGTCCTTATAGAAATGGATGAGAAGTATAAAAGAAAGTTTGAAGAATTTAATAAATCAGTGAATGACACCCTAGGAAACCAAGGAAAAACAATCAAACAGATAATGGAAACAGTTCAAGACTTGAAAACTGAAATGGAGGCAAAGAAAAAAACACAAATAGAGGATCTGCTGGACATGGAAAATCTAGGTAAATCGATAGAGACTACAGAAACAAGCATAACCAACAGAATACAAGAGATAGAAGAAAGAATCTCAGATTCTGACAATACTATAGAGAAAATAAACACACCGATCAAAGAAAAAAGCAAGTCCAATAAACTCTTATCACAAAACATTCAGGAAATATGGGACACAATAAAAAGACCAAACCTAAGAATTATAGGAGTAGAAGTAAAAGAAGAAGTGCAGCTCAATGGTCCAGAAAATATACTTAATAAAATTATAGAAGAAAAATTTCCCAACCTAAAGGAAGATATACCTATAAAGATTCAGAAGCATACAGAACACCGAATAGGCTGGATCAAAAAAAAAAAAAAATCCCATCGCCATATAATAATCGAAACACAAAGAATACAGAATAAAGAAAGAATATTAAGAGCTGCAAAGGAAAAAGGCCAAGTTACTTAAAAAGGTAAACCTATCAGACTTACACCTGACTTCTCTATGGAAACCTAGAAAGCCAGAAGGTCCTGGATAGATGTACTGCAAAAACTAGGAGATCATGGATACAAGCCCAGACTACTATACCCAGCCAAGCTTTTGTTCACTATAAATGGAAAGAACAAAATTTTCAGGATAAATACAAATTTAAACAATATGTAGTCACAAATCCAGCCTTACAGCAAGCAATAGAAGGAAAATCACTAACCAAGGAGTCTAACAATGACCACAATAACACAGACATCTAAGACCCTTCACCAGCATAACTCAAAGAAAGGAAACACACAAACTCCACTACTAAAAAAGTGACTGGAGTTAACAAGCACTGGTCATTAATATCACTTAATGTCAATGGACTCAACTCACCTATAAAAAGGCACAGGCTAAGGGATTGGATACGAAAACAGGATCCAACATTCTGCTGTTTACAAGAAACACACCTCAACCACAAAAACAGGCAAGAATCAGAGTTGGGAAAAGGCTTATCAAGCAAATGGACCTATGAAACAAGCAGGTGTGGCCATAGTAATATCTAACAAAGTTGACTTCAAACTAAAATCAATCAGAATAGATGGAGAGGAACATTTTCTACTCATAACAGGAACAATTCATCAGGATGAAGTCTCAATTCTGAATATTTATGCCCCTATTATAAAAGCACCCACTTACATAAAAGAAACATTACAAAAACTCAAGGCAGCATTCAAACTGCACACACTAATAGTAGGAGACTTCAACACCCCTCTCTCACCAATGTACAGGTCAATCAGACAGAAACCTAACAAAGAAATCAGATAATTAATGGAGGTAATGAATCAAATGGACTTAACAGATATCTATAGAACATTCCACCCAAATAAGAAAGAATATACCTTCTTCTCTGCACTCATGGAACTGACCACATACTCAGTAACAAAGCAAACTTCCACAGTTACAAAAAAAAAAAATTAGTAAGCACCTGTGTCTTATCAGATCACCATGATTAAAGTTAGAATTCAACAACAATGCTTCCCTAAGAAAGCTTACAAACTCATGGAAACTGAACAGTCAACTACTGAACCACACCTGGATCAAGGAAGAAATAAAGAAAGAAATTGAAGTCTTCCTTGAGTTCAATGGAAATAAAGAAATAACATATTCAAACTTATGGGACACTATGAAAGCAGTACTAAGAAGAAATTTCATAGCACTAAGTGCCCACTTAAATAAAACAGAGAAAGCACACATTGGAGACTTTTAACAGCTCATCTGAAAGCTCTAGAGAAAAAAAGAAGCATACTCACCTAGGAAGAGTAGAAGACTGGAAATAATCAAATTGAGGGCTGAAATCAACAAAATAGAAACACAGAAAATAATCCAAAGAATCAATGAAACAAAAAGATGGTTCTTGGAGAAAATCAACAAGATTGATAAACCCCTATCCAAACTAATCAAATGGCAGGGAGAGAATACGCAAATTAACAAGATCAGAAATGAAAAGGGGGACATAACCACAGACACAGAGGAAATTCAGAGAATCATTAGGTCTTACTAACAAAGCCTGTATGCCACAAAACTGGAAAATGTAAAAGAAATGGACACTTTTTAGATAAATACCATATACCAAAGTTAAACCAGGACCAGGTGAACAATCTAAATAGACCTGTTAGTCGCGAAGAATTAGAAGCTGTTATCAAAAACCTCCCTACCAAAAAATGCCCAGGACCAGATGATTTCAATGCAGAATTCTACCAGAACTTCCAAGAAGACCTAATACCTATACTCCTTAATGTATTTCACAATATAGAAACAGAAGAGTCATTGCCAAATTCCTTTTATGAAGCTAGAATTACTCTGATAACAAAACCACACAAAGACCCAACCAAGAAAGAGAATTTCAGGCCAATCTCACTCATGAACATCGGCGTGAAAACACTCAACAAAATATTGGTGAACCGAAACCAAGAACACATTAGAAAAATTATCCATTATGATCAAGTAGGCTTCATCCCAGAGCCTTTCTTTTTTTTGTTTAAACAGAAAAAGGGGAAATGATGGAGGTGGGTCTTGTAATAATAAAGAAACTGCCTCGGCCCTCATAGGACAGAAAATTAGGTGGGTGGAGAAAACAGAAGAGAATTCTGGGAGAAAGAAGCTTAGTGAGTGAGTCGCCATGATGCTCGCACTCCAGACAGACGCAGGTTAAGATCCTCTCTGGTAAGCCAGCTCATGGACTATACAGAATATTAGAAATGGGTTAGAACAATATGTAAGAGCTAGCCAATAAGAAACTGGACCTAGCCGGGCCAGGCAGTGTTTGAAAGAATAC
>NW_026068143.1:1970578-1972139 GCF_014885135.2 Alexandromys fortis | reverse complement strand
ATCATATAAATAAACTGAAAGAAAAAAAAACATACGATCATTTCATTAGATGCTGAAAAAGCATTTGACAAAATTCAACATCCCTTTATGACAAAGTCTTAGAGAGATTAGGGATACAAGGGTCATACCTAAATATAATAAAAGCTATTTACAGCAAGCAAACAGCTAACATCAAATTAAATGGAGAGAAACTGAAAGCCATCTCACTAAAATCAGGAACATGAGATGGCTGTCCAGTCTCTCCAAACCTCTTCAATATAGTGCTTGAAGTTTTAACAATAGCAATAAGACAATATAAGGGGATCAAGGACTTTCGATTGGAAAGGAATAAATTAAATTTTCATTATTTGCAGATGATATGATAGTTTACATAAGCGACACCAAAAACTCCAACAAAGAACATTTACAGCTGATAAACACCTTTAGTAATGTGGCAGAATACAAGATCAACTACAAAAAATCAGTCACCCTTTTATACCCAAAGGATATGGAAGCAGAGAGGGAAATCAGAGAAGCATCACCTTTCACGTTAGCCACAAACAGCATAAAATATCTTGAGGTAACTCGAACCAAGAAAGTGAAAGATCTATTTGACAAGAAATTTAAGGCATTGAAGAAAGAAATTGAAGAGAATACCAGAAAATCGAAAGATGTCCCTTGATCTTGGATTGGAAGGATCAACATAGTAAAAATGGCAATTCTACCAAAGGCAATTTATAGATTCAATGCAATCCCCATCAAGGTCCCATCAAATTTCTTCACAGATCTTAAGAGGACAATAATCAACTTTATATGGAAAACCGAAAAAAAAAATCAGGATAGCCAGAACAATTTTATACAATAAAGGTACTTCTGGAGGCATTACCATCCCTGACTTCAAACTCTATTACAGAGCTACAGTAATGAAAACAGCGTGGTACTGGCATAAAAACAGAGAAGTCAACCAATGGAATCATATAGAAGACCGGGTTTTTAACCCACAAACCTATGAACACCTCATTTTCGATAAAGGAGATAAAAGTATACAATGGAAGATAGAAAGCATCTTCAACAAATGGTGCTGGCACAACTGGATGTCAACCTGCAGAAGAATGAAAATAGACCCATATCTATCACCATGCACAAAACTCAAGTTGAAATGGATCAAAGACCTCAATATCAATCTGAACACACTGAACCTGATAAAAGAGAAAGTGCGAAGTACCCTACAACATATGGGCACAGGAGATTGCTTTCTATGTATAACACCAGCAGCACAGACATTAAGGGCAACGTTGAATAAATGGGACCTCCTGAGACTGAGAAGCTTCTATAAAGCAAAGGACATTGTCACTAAGACAAAAAGGCAACCTATCAGCAGTAAAAAACAAGGACTTCTTGAAGTTTGCAGGCAAATGGATGGAAATAGAAAACACCATCCTGAGTGAGGTAAGCCAGACCCAAAAAGAGGAACATGGAATGTTCTCACTCATATTTGGTTTCTAGCCATAAATAAAGGACATTGAACCTATAATTCGGGTTCTTAGAGAAGCTAAATAAGAAGGAGAACCCAAAGAAAATC
>NW_026068143.1:1913518-1969617 GCF_014885135.2 Alexandromys fortis | reverse complement strand
GGGATCAACCTACCCATGGACCCAGCAATACCACTCTTGGGAATATACTCAAGAGATGCCCTTTCGTATGACAAAAACATTTATTCAACTATGTTCATAGCAGCATTATTTGTAATAACCAGAGTCTGGAAACAACCTAGAAGTCCTTCAATGGAAGAATGGATGAAGAAAGTGTGGAATATATACACATTAGAGTATACTCTGTGGTAAAAAGCAATGACTTCTCGAATTTTGCATGCAATTGATGGAAATAGAAAACACTATCCTGAGTGAGGTAACCCAGACCCAAAAAGATGAACATGGGATGTACTCACTCATAATTGTTTTATAGCCATAAATTAAGGTCACTGAGTCTATAATTTGTGATCCTAAAGAAGCTAAATAAGAAGGTGAACCCAAAGAAAAATATATAGTTATCCTCCTTGCTATGGGAAGTAAACAAGATTGCCGGAAAAATATTGGGATCTTGGAGGTGGGGCAGGATGGGGGTAAGGGGAGATGGGGAGAGAAAAGTGAGAAGGGGAGGATGGGGGGAACTTGGGGAAACAGGATGATTGGGATAAAGGAAGGTTGGATAGGGGAGCAGGGAAGCACATATCTTATTTAAGGGAGCCACCTTAGTGTTGGCAAGAGACTTGAACCTTGATTGGCTCCCAGGTGCCCAGGGTAATGTCCTCAATTTGTTCCTTGGGCAGCTGAGGATAGAGAACCTGAAATGACCCTATCCTATAGCCATACTGATGAATATCTTGCATATCAACATAGAACCTTCATCTGGAGATGGATGGAGATAGAGACAGAGACCCATATTGGAGCACCTGACTGAGCTCCCAAGGTCCCAATGAGGAGCAGAATGAGGGAGAACATGAGCAAGGAAGTCGGGACCACGAGGGGTGCACCCACCCACTGAGACAGTGGAGCTGATCTATTGGGAGCTTGCCAAGGCCGGCTGGACTGTGACTGAAAAAGTATGGGATAAAACCGGACTCTCTGAACATGGCAGACAGTGAGGGCTGCTGAGAAGCCAAGGACAATGGCATGGGTTTTTGATCCTACTTCATGTTCTGCCTTTGTGGGAGCCTAGCCAGTTTGGATGTTCACCTTCCTAGACCTGGATGGAGGGGGGGAGGTCCTTGGACTTTCTTCATTGCAGGGAACCCAGACTGCTCTTCATACTGGAGAGGGAGGGGGAGAGGAGTGGGGGGAGGGGGAGAGGGTCGGGAGGAGGGGGAGGGAAATGGAAGGCTGGGAGGAGGTAGACATTTTTTTTTAATAAAAAGATTAAAAAAAAGAAAAAGTCCATGATAGTGACAAGCAACAAACTACAAAATTATTCACATTAAAAAGAGTAATGGGCAGATGGCTGCACATGTATGGTAAGAGCTGAGCACACCAGCTCAGCTTCCCTATTGTATTGGGATAGAGGATCTGTATGTGCTGACATTTAACATGCTCCTGTTGGGAACAAAAATCAAACTGCAGAGCACAATTTCCATATGTGTGAGAAAGACGATCTTTATTGAAATATCTGTGTGCACGCACGTATACAAACACACGTGTACCCATGAAAAAGAGTATGTTCACAGTACTAGCCATGTTTTTACTGAGAAAGAGAATGGGGTCTAAGGGAGGATGACGTGGTTGGTATAGGAATGACAGAGTTCTTTTTTAGCCCCAAACATTCCTGTATATGTATTTTAATCTCTTCCAGCATGCACACGTTTTCATGACATATTTACATTTGCACCATACATTGGCTGCCAGCATATGAGCTCTGAGGCACAATCTTGTTGTATTTGGAGCTGTGGGCTATGTTCCTGCCTGGATCCCACACAGCTAGCTTAGCCCCAGAAATAATTACACGGAAACTGTATTCTTTTGAACACTGCCTGGCCATTTAGTTCCAGCCTCTTATTGGCTAACTCTTACATATTGATCTAACCCATTTCTAATATTCTGTGTAGCCCACGAGGTGGCTTACCAGGGAAGATCTTAACCTGTGTCTCTCTGGAGTGGGAGAATCATGGCGACTACCTGACTCAGCTTCTTTCTCCCAGCATTCTGTTCTGTTTACTCCACCTATCTAAATTCTACCCTATCAGAGGGCCAAGCAGTTTCTTTATTAATTAACCAATGAAAGCAACAGATAAGATACAAGTCAAACCTCCATCACAATCTTCTTGCTGTAATATTATATCACCCACTCCTTTTTCTCCCACCACTACTAGAAGTCACATTCATGCCTCAGCTTAAACAGATACTACAACAGGCCTGGCAGGAATGCAGATGTCCAGGGATGCTGATGTCCAGGGATGCAGATGTCCAGAGATGAAGAAGTCCAGGAGGGCCTGCTGCTGCTGTTTCTCTTTGGCTATCAGACCATTATTGAAACAATGGACCCAAGAAACCAGAATTCCCTCGGGAGTCCCGGGTTGGGAAAAAAAGAATGCCTAAAGCCAGGGCCAACTGGAGGAAAACTTTTCTCTGGGGAAAAAAAATATAACTTGCCGGATCATCTTACAGAAGAGACAATGACCTGCGAATGTGGCCTTCTACTTTTACCTCACTTAGAACCCCCAAGGACTTGGGGGGCCTCACTGAACCTCACTCAGAACCCCCGAGGACTTGGGAGCCTCACTGAACCTCACTCAGAACCCCCAAGGAGGACTTGGGGGCCTCATTGGATCTCTGACCCTCTTCTGCATGAGGCTACACCGGCTATATCTCCTATGGTCTTCCATGTTAACTGTTTTAAGCGGCTTATGGAGCACGAGTGGCCAACCTGGCTTGTTGGGACACAGGCTGTGACCCTAAGTCCAGTGACAATACTAAAAAATTTTATGAGCTGAGGCCCAGCCAGAGCACAGAGTCTCATGTACTTCCATCACCAGACCTTGGGGTGTCCCTGGGAACAATGTCTAATGAGATCTGAGAGCTTCCTCTTCCAGCTTCCAGGGAGGGGGCATTAATATCCAACGACCTCCATGGATATGGTTAAGCATAGCACTACTGTTTTACTCAAAAGAGATTGTTGCTTATAAAAATTATTGGATTTCCACGAGTTTATTCTGTCCTCACCTAATAAATTTTAAATTGTCTCCATTTAAAAAAAAAACAATAAAAAGAATGAAATGTTAAATTATATAGCATCTTATATAATAATGTGAATAATAATAATAATCACAAAGGTATGTAAAATTTTGCATTCTCAAATATCAGTAATATCTGCATGAAGAACAAGTTGCCTCCTTTCTACAGTCATGATTTATGCAAAGACCTTGAAAAAATATCTTCATAGCTTTAGATAAGATTCCATGTGTGCCTCCTAATATGTTCAGATATGTAGAAAACAAGGTGTTTACATAAAAACAGGAGGGCACAAGAAGAAAATGGAATGAATTATTACAGAATTTACATTAAGTCAAGAATGTTTTAAAGTCAAGTTAGTATTATAGAATTATAATCAAATATCAGTCTGCTGTCTTTATACAATATACAGAAAGATACCTTAAGTCTAATTGATGAGAAGATATTTGAGGTCTTTGGAAAATTAGCAGATAAAAACAACAGGAATAATTAAATATTTGCCTATTTTAGAATAAACTTTTGTATCTCCAATATGCCATTCGGTAAAGTGTACTGTTATTATGAGTGGCAGATAGCCAGGTTCACAGAAGAAGTTGCCAAGGTAAAACTTTAAGTCTCCCTAATAGCGTCATAGTAATATATTCTGGCAAATTTCCTCCTAACCATCATTTGATTTGGCACATGTTTGGTAACTGAATAATGGTTTATTCAACACAGGTTATACACTTTATTTTGAAGAAAATATACAAATTGAAAATTGGCTTCAGGATAGAAAGCTAGATTTAGTACTAGCTTCTTTGGATTGTTACTGAGTATGTAAGGTTTGGTACACAAAGATTAACATCTAAATAGCAGAATCCATCATTTTCATTGTGATCTTTAATTCCTTACTTCCTAATACCATTGATGAAAATTGAACTATTTTATTCTTACAACCATCTATTTTATCTCAGGGATTTATTTGATTTGTTCCTTTACATTTTGTTTATATATATTCATGAAATTATGTTTATTTAGTTTTTAATTAGTTTATATAAATATTTTGATCTACCACAGTCTATAAATTTTATAAGAACAGAGATCTCTTTTGTTATTCTTAGCACCTAACACAATAGTGACACATTTTAAGCAGTGAATAAGTATTTGGTAAGTGAAAGAGTTGCACATAGAAGCTGCATGAGCAAGAAGCACCAGGGTGGCTACTAAAAATAGTCTACAATATTGTGTCAGTCATATTTTGTACATACTTAATAAAATTTTTAGTCCAAATACAAAATATTTTTACTTCCTCATAAAATATGAAATTATAGTATGTGTACAAGGTACCAAACATTCTTTTGTCCTTTTTCTTGAGCTATCACTCATGAGTTTATGAATTTAGTAATTACAGTCAGCATTTGGCAAGAACTGCGATAATATCTAAGAATAAATGTCTTCTTTTTCCATTTTGCTCTTTATCTTAACATTATTATGCCTCTTAGCTCAACACTTTCCTTTTCTAATACAACTCTAATGTCATGTGTTTCCCATGTTTCTAATCATATATTTATTTTCCTTTTTGTGGCTTGTTTGTTTGTTTTTCAAGGCAGGGTTTCTCTGTGTATCTGTCCTGAAACTAGCTCTGTAGATCAGACAGACTGTCCTTGAACTCAAAAAGATCTGGCTGTTAGAATAAAGGCATGTACCACCACTGCCAGGCTCTAATCCAATATATATTTTCTTCAAATAGCTATAGTCCTTGTAAGCCTATTTATTCATTCTGGCAGGTTTTTTTTTTTCTAGTAACTTGTATCTTTTTAAATAAAGTCCCAGTCTTCTTATGAGTTCCCTTGCAAATATGTCTATGCCACATGCCTGCAATTCTACATACTTGGGATGCTGAAGCAGGAAGGTGTGGGTCTTCCTTTTCCTCATGAGGTGTTGACCACCAGCCCAGGAGGGCAAAGGGAACAGAAGCTGTGAGCTTGTCAGAAATAACTACTGGGTGTCAGCTTCAGAGAGACAGCTAGTTTATTGAAGCAACAACAGGGCTAGCTTATATAGTCCTGGGGTAGGGGAGGACAAACGAACAAGAATGGGAATACACCTAATTTGCCTATGTAGACTTAATAGAAGACTGACAAATGTTAACTACTCATTCATTCAAATACAAGAATATACCAAAAGGAGGAAGGAAACTTACATGTTGAGTCATAGTGTTTGCATGGAGCTCTGTGCAGTTATCCTCCAAATAAGGTCAGGTATCTGGGCCTAGAGACACTCTCCAAATAAGCTTAGGCAGAGAAAGGTAGTGATGCTGAGAAAGGAAGTCCTCCATATGTAGCTGAGCTCAGAGAGTTATCTGGACATGGTGAACTGAATGAAATCTTAAATTCAGGTTATGCCTACAGAAGATTTTGATTTGAAATACTGCCTGGTTTACAGAGTATGATCAAGACTAGCTTGAGCAGCTTAGTAAGCTTCTGTCTCAAAAAGTAAAGATAGGGCTGGAGATATATCTCAGTGATAGAGGACTTGCCTAGCATTTCATGAGGTTCTCAGTTTAATCCTTACCATTGCAAAAGCTAAATAAAAATTAAAACAATAAATACTATTTTATTTTATTTTATTTTATTTTGGTTTTTCAAAACAGGGCTTCTCTGTAGCTTTGGAGCCTGTCCTGGAACTAGCTTTGTAGACCAGGCTGTCCTCGAACTCACAGAGATCCCCCTGCCTCTGCCTCCTGAGTCCTGGGATTAAAGGTGTGTGCCACCACGGCCCAGCAAACACTCTTTATAAGATTAGAGGAACTTATTTTCTTATTTTACTTGTTTCAGAGAGTTTTCTGTGAATAACTTGTAAATTTTTACTGTATAATTTTTCAAATATTAATAATAATAGTAATTATTATTGTGTGTGATACATGTATGTAAATGTAAGAATATCTGTGCCAGGGTGCTTCTGTGGAAATCATAGGACAACTTTTCAGAGTCAGTTTTCTCATTCTCTTGAAGAGCTGAGGTCATCAGGCTTGTGCAGCAATCATTTTTACCCACTGAGCAATCTTGTTGGCCCTTTTTTGCTTACAATTTTTAGAAGTTTAACTTAACTTCCCATATGAAAACATTTAAATATAAAATTCAGTGAGGATATTATATAATAGCATATTACAAGGATCAACTGCTACTGTTTGTTGTGCCCAGATTACAGCCCCCAAGGAAACCACCAGAAACCAGAGAAGTCCATACTGCAATAAGAAGATTTAATTAGCGTAATTAGAGCTAGCTAGCTCGGAACTCCAATACTCACCTGTCAGTGAGGCAGGAAGGAGTTCAGAGTTTCTTTGTGGGGTTAGCTTTTTTAAAGGCAAAAGAAACACAAGCAGCCCTTCAGGGCAGTCAGGGGGGTTTGGCAGGGTGCAACTTCTTGAAGGTCTTTGCTTTTTTCTCATATGGCTTTGTTAGCGAGCAAGGCCACACTGTCCCTAATTCAGGACATCCTTAACACCAGATGATTGGGCAGGCATCCTGACTCTATGCTTTGTATTCTCCTGAGGGGTGGCGGAGCACTATTTTTTCTGGGAACATGAAGCTAGTCTGGGCTTTTTTTATTTAAAAACAATCTGCTAGGGAATTTCTTCTCATCCCTTTAAGAATAAGGAATGAGGGTTTAACACTAATGAGCTTCTAGGAGTGTAATAATATAAAACATGCATAAAAGTTTTCTTTTTATTTTTTAAAAACTATTTACAGCCTTTTGGTTACTTTGGATAAAGTCTTGCTATTGTAGGGTATAGAAAACATCATATTGAGTGAAGTAACCCAGACCCAAAAAAACAGTTATCACTGTACTCACTCATAAGTGGTTTTTAAACATAAAGCAAAGAAAACCAGCTTACAAATCACAATCCAAGAGAACCTAGACAATAATGAGAACCCTAAGAGAGACATACATGGATCTAATCTACATGGAAAGTAGAAAAAGATATGATCTCCTGAGTAAATTGGGAGCATGGGGACCATGGAAGAGGGGTGAAGGGGAGGAGAGAGGCAGAAAGGAGAGCAGAGAAAACTGTTTAGCTCAATAAAACCAATAAAAAAAGAAACTAAAAATATGCATATCAAAACCTACCATTATACTAGTGAAGAGGTAGACTGTGGAATGGTGCTGGGGAAAGGATGAGAATTCTACATCTTGAACCAAAAGCAACTGGAACTGAGCTAAGATACTGGTTGTGGCTTGAGCTTATTTGAGATATCAAATTCCACTTCCACAGTAACACACTTCCTCTAACAATGTCACATCTACTCCTATAATACTATAACTTGTAATAGTGCCACTGCCCTTGGGCAGCATTTTCTTTCAAATCACTACATCTTTGTTTCTATTTTATTGATTTCAACCATTAGATTGATGATTTTCTGGACATTCTTGCTTATTTTTTTGTTCTAGAGCTTTCAGGTATGCTGTTAAGTTGCTAGTATAAGAAAGCTCCAAGTTCTTTTATGTAGGTATTCAGTGCTATGAACATTCCTCTTAGCACTGCTTTTATTATGTCCCATGAGTTTGTGTAAGGTGTATATACATTTTCATTGAATTCTAGGAAGTCTTTAACTTTCTTCTTTTGTTCTTTCTGTGTTGATCTAGTAGTAATTCAATAGAGAGTAGTTCTGTTTCCATGAGTTTGTAGGCTTTATATTTTTGAAATGCAGTCTTAATCCATGGCTGTCTGATATGATGTAGGGATTATTTCAATTTTCTTCTTTTTCCAACATAATATTTTTATTGATTATTTGGTAATCTCACATAATGCACCCTCATTACACTCATTTTCTCATTCTCCCAGGTCTGTCCTCCAAGCTTCTGACCTCTCCCACCAAAAATGTCTAATTTATGTTGTCCATATAATCACTGGAGCCTGATCACACTCCCAGTGGTTAGTCCCTTAAAGAGAACTGAGTCCTTATGTCTACCCTGCCAGGAGCCATCAGTTTTAAAGAGCTACACTTCAGCATCCTTATCCCATTTTTTTTAAATCTTCAATGGCTTCCTGTTGAGGCTATTTATTCTTTTTGATGTTCAGTGGAATATGGGTAGGTGAAAGAGTTTGTCACAGAAGTCTTTGCCTCCCATTCTGAACTGTGAATCTACAGTAAACAATATCACTGAAAAAAGAAGCTTCCTTACTTTTTTATCTCTAATACAGTAAAATTATATGCAATAAGAACAATTATAAAATAAGTTTTATACCTATACCATTTCTAAAATAATTTATATTATCATCCTAAACATATCCTTTTTAAACCTTAAAACATTCTCTTAGATAAACAACTTGTTTTTAATCTTCTCAACCTTATAAACTTTACATTTCTTATGTAAGTTATTCTTCTGAATTTGGTAACAAGAAAAGCCGTACCTATAACTATCTCATCTTCTACTGCTCAGAGACCTGAGAAGGATAAATAGGAAGTGCAGAGCAAGAAAGTTCCAAAACTACAGAAATGACAGAAACAGCTGGCTACCTAGATAGTCATTCAAGGTTCCTCTGCAACATTGAGGCATCAATATTCATCCTACAGACCTAGAATATCAAACAGACTTTTTTGTGATATAGGAAGTTTTGAAGGACTGTTTTATATGGTCTTGGAAAAGTGTAGCAGTTGGCTTCTTTTGTGTTCTGCTTTTCCAGTTTAGAGAGCATATTGTCATTAGTTGATACAACGGAAGTTTTTTGTCACGTAGAAAGCAAACTCCAAATGGAGGTTCTTTGATGCCATCAAAGTAGCTCAAATAATAAAAATGCAGAGACAGATTTGGGGTTCAACCTGAAGACCAGAAAAGCAAAGCAGCTACCCAATGGCTCTTACCTTGACCTCAATCAGAAAATGGCTACCCTGCCTCCAGGAAGCCTCAAAAGGAGACTAAGAGTGAGAACTGTCTCCTCCTGTTTTTATAATACTCTCTAGTTCTGGGATTAAGGGCATACACCACTACTGACTGGTTTTTATGGCAAACTAGTGTGGCTACTAGGATTAAAGGTGTGTGTTAACACTGCCAGATCTGTATGGCTAACCAGTGGGTCTGTTTTATTCTCTGATCTTCAGGAAGGTTTTGTTTATTAAAACACAAATTAAATGCCACTATACATTATCCTTTTTTGGTGTAAATTATTACTGGCAGGAGTAGATGTGTCTTTTCGTCATGAAAAACCTTATGATATTAAAAAATTAAATACTATATTACGTATATCTTTGAAGTGTTTAAAGTATTTGTCTATTTAAAATATTTCTGTTTGACCTTGAAAACATATGTAGCATTACTATAATTTTGATTGCTATAGATGACTAACTACTAACCTGTTTTTATTATCTTAAATAACTTTCAAGGACTAGACATTTACATCACATAGTTAAAAACTCTATATCAGTACAAATCTTTAAACAATAGTAGAAACATTATATATAATTATATAAAATCATACCAATGTAAAATATTTGAGATTAATAGTTGCTTTTCAGTTTAAGTAGATTTAATAATCTACCCCTTTATGTTATCATTCTTTTCAGAAAGAGATCCTTTGTCTTAACTAACCTCCCTTGCTTAGTTTTCTCCCTTGCAATGGCCAGTAGCAATTTGCAACCAAATTCCTAAATGAAGTCAAACATCCATAACCCACTGAACAACCAAAAACTACCCACCCTGCCTCTTGTGAATGTGGTCATCATATTTTTAAAATTAATTCTTGTTGTCTGGGGGTGATGGAATCTTTAGGAGACACCAAGAAAATGGGGATAATGGTCACACTCTGGGAGAGCTAGTTGTATTATTTTTTGTTTAGTCTCTGTGTGATGGAAAATAGTGAATCTTGTCTGGACAGTCCATGAGGCTGGAACATCTCAGCTAGTTTTGAAGTTTCTCTGGATGCAGAATTTTGAGGAATCTACAAAAGAGGCATGCTGAAAGGCTAGGCCACCTAGGCTACTTCTCTTTATTGATGTCTAGTCCTTTTTTTTCTGAAAACATATAAGGTTTTAAAAAATTTAAATATAAGTAAGGTACAGTGTGAACAAGTCATCTAAAGATGATTTCTTTGTTGTTGTTTTTTGAGCAGATAAAAGGCATCTGTTAACATTAGAAGTCTGTTTGGATTGCATAACCAAGCAATAATATAATTCTCCATCTAACCATATAAAAGAATAGCATGTAATAGTAAGTCATAAGGACTCAGTTGCCAAAAAGATTTGTCATGTCTCACTAAGTCTCTGAGCTTTTCCTATGTAGAGGGATCAGCATTTATGTCACGTGTCTTGTCCTTCTTGGTTTCTTTTTTTATGTCTGTAGACAAGATTTTCAGGAGGTCTCTGTCCTGATCAAATCTGAAACAAAGGCATAACTTATTCCCTAACACAATATATTTTCTGGTTCCATTTTGAAGTTAAGATATTCTTGAAATATTTTAGTTGGGTCAATTTAGCAGTTTCCAAAATCTAATGTCGCTCAGCAGCCATTGTTTTTGTGCATTAGCATTTAAATAATTTAAAGTCAACAAAGCACCATACAGGATCTAGACATACTGTGTTTCCCATCTTTATGTGGCTTATACTTTTTATATTACTTTATTTTTATTTAAAGACTTTAGTATTTTTAAGCTATTTATTTTTATAAGGATCTATACCCATTTTTCTTTTTTTTTTCTTTTCCTTAGCACCTAAACCTATTCAAGGATATTGTATCTGTTTAGAGTTTGTTTCAGTCTGGATCTGACTTTACTAAAGATTTGCAGCCTTTTCTAAATGTGTCAGACAAATCTTAATCTGTTTGGCTAGGACCTCTCCTGTTTGGCTTTGGCTTATGACATTGGCAGCTGGCTCCAGCCCCTTTGGGTCCCCCTAACAGTCCCAACTGTACCTAATGGTACTATAAGCAGAGACTGCTCTTTCATTCTCATCTGCCCACACCTAAATAATCACACAAAAAATATTATTTAATATTAACCTTCATCAGGCGATGAAAGGAGACAGAGACAGAGACCCACATTGGAGCACCGGACTGAAATCTCAAGGTCCAAATCAGAAGCAGAAGGAGAGAGAGCACAAGCAAGGAACTCAGGACCGTGAGGGGTGCACCCATACACTGAGACAAGGGGGATGTTCTATTGGGAACTCACCAAGGCCAGCTGGCCTGGGTCTGAAAAAGCCTGGTTTAAAACTGGTTTCGCTGAACATAGTGGACATTGAGGACTACTGAGACCTCAATAACAATGGCAATGGGTTTTTGATCCTACTGTACCTATTGGTTTCGTGGGAGCCTAGGCAGTTTCGTGGCTCACCTTACTAGACCTAGATGGAGGTGGGTGGTCCATGGACTTCCCAAGGGCAGGGAACCCTGACTGCTCTTTGGGCTGACGAGGGAGGGGGACTTGATTGGGGGAGGGAGAGGGAAAGGGGAGGCGGCAGTGGGGAAAAAAAGAAAAAAACAAAGAAAAAACATACCACTAAAAAAAGTATTATTTACAACATTGTTTGACCTATTAGCTCAAAGTTTGTAGTGATGAGTCAAGCGGGCCTGCTTTTCATCCCACCCGGCTCCCGCATGGCTAACTTAGCCCCGGAAATAAGAACACACAAACTGTAATCATTTAAACATTGCCTGGCCTATTGTTCCAGCCTC
This sequence comes from Alexandromys fortis, assembly GCF_014885135.2. NCBI lineage: Eukaryota > Metazoa > Chordata > Mammalia > Rodentia > Cricetidae > Alexandromys > Alexandromys fortis. The sequence continues at coordinate 1,957,881 of NW_026068143.1, read as the reverse complement.
TGATTGGCTAATTCTCACATCTTGATTAGCCCATTTCTAATAATCTTTGTAGCATCACGAGGTGGTGGCTTACCAGGAAATTTTCAGCATGTCTGACCTGGTGGCTGGCTCCATGGTGTCTGCCTGACTCTGCTTCTTTCTCCCAGAATTCTGTTCTGTCTTCCACACCTACCTATGTTCTGACCTATCAGGCCCAGCAATTTTCTTTATTAATTAACCAATGAAAGCAACAGATAGATAGAAGACAGTCCTACATGAAAACTTTTTATTAACAAATTCTTACATCTTAAATTAACCCATTTCTATCAATCTGTGTATTTCCATGTGGCTGTGCTCTACTGGTAAGGTTGTCCTTCTCCTTTGGCAGGTACATGGCTTCTCTCTGATTCTACCTACTCTCTCTCTCTATTTCTTCCAGTTTGGCTATATTATTCTAAGATTGGCCAATAAAAGCAACACATATGCTGGGTGGTGGTGGTGAACACCTTTAATTTCAACACTTAGGAGACAGAGGCAGGCAAATCTCTGTGAGTTTGAGTTCACCCTGTTTCACAAGAGCTAGTTCCATGACAGCCTCCAAAGGTACAGAGAAACCCTGTCTCAAAAAATCAATCAATCAATCAATGCAACATATAAACAGAAGGACATACAACATCACTGTAACAGCTCTGGGAAGCTGCTGTGTCTCCACTGTTATAGGCATTTCTATCTAGCTTCACACTATAGAGTAGCACATCAGATTCTTAGAACAGAGGCTCTTAAATAAGCCATGTCTCTGTGCACTGCAAGCAGCGGGCTCTAGATATGTGTCCCATGTTGGGCACTTAATGTATTCTGATTTTTCTTCGGGACACAGACTCAAAAATAATGACAATGAAACTTATTATTAACTATGAAACCTCTGCATTAGCTTAAGCTTGTTCCACTAGTTCTTGTAAATTAAATTAACCCATTTATTTTAATCTATATTCTGTCACCTGATTCTACATAGAAATGTTTAGGGAAGAAGAAATGTAAAGATTGAGTAAATGAAATAAAAGAAATAGTTAAAAGAAAATTATAATAAAAGGCTGAATAATTCCACTTGTAGAAGCTATTGGTTACCAAATAAAATATTCCCATACTGGTTGTGGGAAGCTTTAGTAAGAATTATGGGTCATGAAGTTCCCAGAAGCTGTCCAAAATGATACAAGCTGTTGCTATTCCTCTTGTTTGCACACCAGACTGGATAATAAGAACCAACTAATGAATATAGAATACATATTGATTATAAGATATAGAGAAATGAAGTTGGAATGGAGCTAAAAGTTTTCCTCCCTGCTGGATAGATTTTATGGCTTGGGAAAGTGCCATCAGTACAACATGTAAGTTGGGTTTGTCACTTTGGGGTTATTGTGATACAATATCATGACCAAAGCTATTTACAGAATAGATAATTTATTTGGGCTTATGGTTCCAGAGGAAGAAGAGTTCACCATTCTAAAAATGCTTAGTAGCAAATGGTGGGCATGGTTCATTCATGGCAGCAGGAACAAGAAGCTAAGGGCTCACCTCTTCAAAAACAAGCATGAATGAGAGATCGAACTGGAAGTGGTACTGAGATTTTTAACCTCAAACCCTGTCTCCAGCTATATACTTTCTCCAGAAAGACTGAATCTCCCAAACTTCCTGAAACAGCACCACCAACTATTAACAAGTGTTAAAATCCCTGAGCCTGTGGGGAACATTCTCATTCAAAGTACCATACAGACGGCGAGGGAGATAATTCATCAATGGCCTTACCCAGATGTTAATCCTGCTAACTAAATGCCAACCTCCCTGCAAGATGTGCCGATATATAAACAGTAGTATGACATATGGAACTATTCTACAGCTCTTGGAATTCATGTGAGTCCTACTCCACAACAGTGAATACATGCCTGGTACTATAAACCTCGTTAAAAACCCATGTTTAGGGAAGTCATAGGCTTTAGAGATATAAAATACTACTGTCGTTCAGCAAATTGACATGGCACCAAATTGCATTCTAAATATTTATGTTGATACACACATGCAAATACCATGCTTATCCTTAATCAGAGAAGCTCCTCTTTGCATTGAACTGTGGAGAATGCAGATACTTATGGCTACTCAAAATGTGCTCTTTTCAAAAAGGACATTTACACAAGTTCCCCTCAATGCTCAGAAAAGCCACAGAAAGTATTACTTGAGTGTTCTGATTATTTCATTCTTCTATGCATTATTAAGGTCAAAGTGTTATATTGGTTTGCATTAGGATTATATGGGTAATGACCAGTTTGGATAGACAGTATAGCAATGAGTGACCAATCTGTTTTATTCTTTGATCGTCACATAGATTGTGTAGTCAAATAATAACTAAAGACTCAGTACTTTAAACTTTCTGAAAGTAGCATTGATCTTTAAAATTCCTTTGTCTGGTATCATTTTTCTTTATTCTGAAATAGAAATATGAGAAATAAAATCAGAGGAAAAGCTAGAACTGAGCTTTATGTGTATGTTATTTGCAAGGTATAGCATTATTCACTTTTCATGAAGTAAAAATACTATGACTGTGTATTGATCATTAAATAACACTGTAAGCCTCAGCACAATAAGGATCTAAAGGTTCCAGGCAAAGTTACAGAGTCAGATTATTCTGTGCAAATGCTCTACCACTGTGCTGCATCAACAAAACCATAGGCAGATTTATTTTAACTTGTTGTGTAGCATAACTATTATCCACAATAAATTATACCTCAGAGAACCTTAATTACAAAATTAAATGATTAAGTAGAAGTGTAGTACTAGATAAAGGAAATATTAGGCTACAATATCATTTCATTTCCTACCTGATAATTTGAAAACAACTTGAATGAGAATTAAAAAGTATTATATTCAATGCAATTTTATTGAAATGCTTTAAAGTTTTTAAGATTTCACAGCTATTTTTCCAGCATCCAAGGAAATTATTGATGAGTTTTCATAAGATTTTGCAAGTAAAGAACTTGGAAACTAAGAGAATTTTGTAAAGAGACCATAATAGTTAGTATCTAGCTAAAGTAAGGGAGAAACACATATATTAGATATATTGTTTGTGTCTAGTCATTATATGATTGACGATGAGAAATATATGATGGATAAAACAGACTTTTTAAGAACACACATTTTTGTAATGGGGGTCACAATGTCATAAATTTAGTTAGCTCATTTCTCAAAAGATACATCTTATTCTATGCTTGTTAGTTTTCATTGTTCACTTTTCATCAATCTAGTGACATTTCCAGAGTCAGACATTGTTTTTTTAAATATTTGTTTCTTGTTAAAGAAACCATGACTATAATCCATTTAGAGGTCACATTTACTTCACTTAATTTTTTTCATCATAAATTTATATAATATTTTGTCTTCTTTAGCTTCTTTTATTATAAAAACAAAAATCTTTGGAGTTTAAAAATAAAATTACTTTTGACATTGTATTTCAAACATGTAATGAATCCACACATAAGGAAACTCAGCCAGGAGTATCACAAGTTTGAAGCCAACCTTAGATATTGTAACAAGTTCCATGTCATCTTGAGATATAGTGTGGACTGTCTCAAGAAAAGAAATCTCAAAAAAAAAAAAAAAAAAAAAAAAGCAACAACCAAACCAAAGGCTAGGCTCGGGAGAAGGCTCACACACAAGTTCAAGGACCTGAACTGAATCTCCAGAATCCACATAAAAATACTTGGGAAAATGATGGTAGAAAGTTACATGGAGCATGATACCCAGTTATTCTTGTTGAATTAGTTGGCATGAGGGTAAGAGATCAATTTTCAAAATAAAGATGAAGCAATAATCGTATAATAGTAAAGGGAGGAGTCCAGAAATATTATTTGCTCATTGTTTAAATAATTCAGAAAAACAAAGATGAGTACCTAATTCTCAGTTGAAATTTAGAACTTCCTTTCTTTACTCACTTTTCAGGGTTTTTTTTTTTTTTTTTTTTTTTTTTTTTTGCCACTGTAGCAACCCGTTTTCATGGCTTTGTTGATACAATAAGCATATCTTCTTATGGATTATACTCGGCTCTTACTTGTAGAACTGCTAATTAGTTATTAGTCACATCCTTTTAGCTTTAAAATTTGGGCATGGAAACACTCTTAGAGGCACGCTAAAGTCCTCTGCTTTCTACCCTATTTTTCTATTTTGATGGCTAGCAACTGTGCTGATTAGCTTTTTTAAACTTGACTCAAGAAGAAATTTAGACTGAGAAAATTCCTTCATTAGACTGGCCTATAGGTAAGTGTGTGGGATATTTCCTTAATTTATTATTGTTGTGGAGAGTGTTTAGCCTAATGTGAGTGGTGTCTTCTCCCAGGCAGGTGGTCCCGTATCATATAATAACAAGTTGAGTAAGCCATGAGCAATAAGCCTATACAGTGTTTTTTCTTGGCCTCTGCTTCAGTTCCTGCCTCTAGGTTCCTGTTTGAGTTACTGTTTTAATTTTCTGTTCTTACTTTCCCCAAAGATGGGCAATGGCATGTAAAGCATATCAATTCTTCCCTCTCCCAAATTGGCTTTGCTCAGTGTTTTATCGCAGTAACAAAATCAGGTTAGAGCAGTCACCTGGCCAGTAATACATTTATTAATTTTCAACAATGCTAATCATGACACTTACATTTTCTTTCCATTGTGGTTCATGTGATGCCATAACATTCATAGTGAATATTGAATGTTTCTGCTTATGATAGGTAAAGATCATTTCATACACTGTTTTTAATTTAAAAATAATTTTGTTAAAATGTTCTACTTGAACAGATGGTATAGTAGCATTAAATCCTTCAAATTTCAGACTGATAAATTTTCTCTGAGCCAATGAAGGGGGAAATTCGCTTGCTAATATAACATACTTTTTTATCTGCCAAAAATAAAATCTTGAAAGATTGTCTTTTTTTTTTTTTTTTTTTTTTTTTTTTTTTTTTTTTNTTTTTCAAGACAGGGTTTCTCTGTGGCTTTGGAGCCTGTCCTGGAACTAGCTCTGTAGACCAGGCTGGTCTCGAACTCACAGAGATCCGCCTGTCTCTGCCTGCCAAGTGCTGGGATTAAAGGCGTGTGCCACCATCGCCCGGAAAAATGGCACAAAATATTTCTTGTTCACATATCCCTAAAGTATCCTTTGTATTATACAGAGGAATGAGAAGGCATGAGTATGAATTTTGACAGTTGCCAGGTTTTCTTACCCTCCTTATTCCCTAGGGAAAGGTGAGTATGCTATCCACCCCATTCCACAGCCTCATGAAGCAGGAAAATCAGATCTATAGCCCCGCAAACCAGGACAATCAGATGCCATAGGAAGTCAAGTCAAAGCAGGAACTCAGTTTAGTACTGTGAACATCAGCTTACATAGGTTAAGTGACATGGTGTGATGCGGGGTGCGGGGGGGGGGGGGGGGTTACCTCCAGTCAATGAGAGACAGCCAAGCCCTCCCTCTGGCTGGAGGGAGTACTGCCTAGATTTTGCTGTCTCATCCTCTCTCAGTTCCCTCAAACTCGAGCCAGGCTTTTCTCTGTCTTACAGGCGAGGAGGTACAGGGCCTGAATTCCAGCCAGGCTTTTTGCTGTCCTACAGGCCTAGATACAGGCCCTGAGATTATTTTGGCCCAATAAATAGTATGAAGAAAGTATCAACTGCAATTTTCTCTTCTCAAATGACTGCAACCTGAGACAGTTCTTTACAAAGACCTCCGACTGAGATTAACTAGCCTTCCTCTTTCTCTTCTCCTATTGTATACAATAAAAGCACTGGATTTCCAGAGCTACTGTTGTTACATCTCTATCAGAGTGTAAGGTCCACATGATCCCAGATTTTCTGTATGTATATCTATAGGTTTTTCATTCTCTATTGCTCTTGTCAGGTAAATCTCAGTGCCATGCAGGTCATAGCAGAGCCTAGACTGGGGTATTTATGCACAGTGGGTCTTAAATTTGGCAGGTGTATGTATTATTTATAAGTTGAAATATGTAATATTTAGTAATTAGCAAATTGAATTGCTGGATATCCAAGACATTCACTTGGAAAATGATGAATAGAATATTGTAATTTTTTCCTGTTGAATAAGATTGTTTTTTTTAAATAATCTATTTATTTATTAAAGATTTCTGCCTCCTCCCCGCCACCACCTCCCATTTCTCTCCCCCTCTCCCAATCTCAAGAACAATGGCAATGGGTTTTTGATCCTACTGTCCATACTGGCTTTGTGGGAGCCTAGGCAGTTTGGATGCTCACCTTACTAGACCTGGATGGAGGTGGGTGGTCCTTGGACTTCCCACAGGGCAGGGAACCCTGAATATTGTAAATTTTTATATTGCTCTTTGAGTCTGCTTTTTGACCTATCAACCTAAATATATCAAAGGTACTTTAGAGTTTATTCAAGAAAACCAAAGGTCTCTATCATGTATTGTTTTGTGCCTATTACCATATGAATATATGAACATGTCTAGCCTTTACTCAGCTTTTCAAAACAAACACTGTAAAGGAAACTCTAGCAATGGTTTCCAAATGTGGTTCTATCCATAGATGTCCTATAGCAAAGCAATACTTGAGGAAGTTGCGTACTTCAGAAGAATTCTTGATACTTGAATCTGAATCAGCATCAATTTATGAAGCCCAGTAATGTGTATTTGAAATAAGTAGCCTAGATATTTATGCCCAGACAGCTTTGGGAACCGGAACAATGTGATGAGTTTAATATATGAGTATTTGCTTTCTGATGTCCATTTAATCTGTGACTGCTGAAAGAATGTTTTATTTCAGTGATTTTCTTCTTCCAGCAAAAGTGAAAGGACTAGGACCAAAAGTTTCATCTCATTGATGTTTCTGCTCTCTTTAACTGAGATGTACGATCAAGTAGAATCAAATGAGAATGTGCATTTAAAACGGGGACTGGATTTATAATTTTCCATTTCCTTACATAACAACTTCAATTCTTCATTCTTTTTCAATAATCTTTCTCAAATCTAGTAGCTGGCTCACAATGAAATACTTTATGCGTGGTAACAATTGCATAATTAAAGAATGTATAATTGCTTATGTTAACTCAAACAAAGAAAGGAACCTTTTGAGGATGTTTGGAAGTATTTTGCTCGTAAAGATTATGTATATCAGCTACTTTGGTTATGCCTATCATTTATTGTGATGAGTGCTTATAATTATCAGCATAGCTCATATATTGTTTTAGTGATTAATTAAAGTCACCTAATTAGATAATAAAATATATTTATTGAATAATATTTCTTTTTAAATGTATAAAAGTTGCTAATTATTGACACAATTTTTGAAATATTATTAGCACCCTTTCCTGAACATTATCATTTCATTTCATTAGTTACATAAACTAGGGTTTGGGGTATTTTTCTCTTTTATTATTTTTTGGCAGTTTATTCTACATGTTTCCTCTATTCTTTAACATTTAAGAGACATTTGCTAATTGCAGGATTGGCATGGATTCTAGCTCCTGAGAGTGTAGCAAGAAATGAGCTTGAGAGAATAAATGTATACTGAATGAAATTCATCAAATGAATGCTTTGCATTGAGTTTTTCTTTACTTTTTACATTTACATTTGAAAGACCAGCATGAACATATCTGTTGTGTGAAGCTAAAGCTGTGTGTTCAAACCCAATCTCTGTCTTCATTTATGTTGTTATGTAATTTTATATGCTAGGATTTTATGTGGGTCATTTAAAACATTATACAATACTCCAAGTTTTAAAATGCATATAAATTTTGGTTCTTAATACTGTGGAAGAAATGCTTAAATGTTTAGGTGTTACTATGAATTTCTTGATTACCCCCTTACTATCTAGCCTGCTATTTTCTGTATACTTTCCAGTTGTGCTTTTCACACTGAGATCCACACTTCATCTGTAATTATTTTGTGGGCTTGCTTTGTTTTCTCTTACTGTAATAGAATAACACAGACCAATGTGTACATAATAGCTTATTGACCCATGATTCTGGAGGTAAGAAATCCAAGAGTGTGACTTTGGATATGTGCAGAGGACCTTGGTGCTCATCATAACATGGTAGACAGTCAAGTGAACCTGGGCAAGAAACAGATGACTAGAGGGGCAAGGTTGTCTTTATAACAGCCTGCTTTTGCAATAACTAGCTTAATCCCAAGGTAATAAATGGCATTGTATCCATGGGAGCTCTGTCAATATGGCTTCTTTCTGGTCTCACAGCATCAACTCCATTGGAGTTCATGCTTTCAGTATATAAATTTAGAGCACATATTCTAATCCTACCATATGATATAATAGCATTAATCTGAAATCCACTAGTGACTAAATTCTTTCTTTGCAAACTGTGAATTCTGTGATATCACAATGGTGGCTCCAGGACACAGCTTTGAATCTTTTCTCCACAAAAACTATCAAGTCCTATAATTAAGACTTCTAAATCCACCCCAGAGATGTGTTGTTAAAAACTTCCTAGCACTTCACTTGAAGTTAGGATCTTTTCCATACCACAATATCATTTAATGAATAATTCATCATTTATTCACCAAGTTATAATACCACTTCAGTTAAGTACCAAAATCTGCTTTGTATACTTATGTAGATCATCATGTCAGTGCCTCTGGCTGAGATGAAGAGAACTGATTTGTTAGCACAGATGCTCCTGTAATGGTTAGTTTTTATGAACTTGACACAAACCTAGGCAACTCCCCAAAAGAGGAAATATCACCCAGGGAATTGCCTCTATCAGAATGACTTGTGGGCATGTTATGGTGATCTTCTTGATGGATGATAGATGTGGGAGGGTTCACTGTGGGTTGCGGTCACCATTAAGCAAGTTTCTGAACATGAGACTAGGAGCCAACTAGTAAGCAGCTGTCCTCCATGATTCGTGTCTCTGTTGGTGCTTCAGTTACTAACCTAACATCCCTCAATAAAAGTCTGTGATCAGGATGTGTAAGCCAAATAAACCTTTTTTCCCACCCAAGTTTCTTTTAGTCATAATATTCATCATAGCAATAGAAAGCAAGTGAAGATAGCTCCTTCTTATAGGGCACATCTGAGTAAAATATTACTGTGCTTTCTCGATTCAAGGACTGTGGGAGACTGGGAAGAAAGAGGTTCAAGTGAAAAAATCTTGAATTTTAAGTTAGAGTGGAGTGAAGTCACTTCTGTTCAAACTTTATCTCCTTGGGAAAACCTTTGCTGTGGTCACTAGTAAACAGACTGCTAGATGGAAGCACACAGGCTAGGAGCACGATATCTCAAGGATGATGGTCTTCGGTGGATAGGAGTTCCTCAATTGGTTGCAACATTTTAGAGAGATAAGGTATTTATGTATCAAGCCTGGAATGGGAAGTTAAAGACTCTATGATTCCTTATAATCAAGACTGAAACACACACACACTGTGTTTTGGGTTAGGAGCTATATTTTAAATATATTCCTTGGGTTATTATTATGACAATTCTCTCTGCTAATTTGTGAATTGTAAAGCCTATATATTTATATACATTTATAGTCTAGATAACTTCTCCTATTTTTCTTAGGCTGTATCACTTACTTACAAACATATCATTATTTAAATGTATTTTCTTCTATATAAACAGCATGAAGAAGATCCCTGAGAGAGGTTTAAGCATTTGTATCTGCCATGCTTCATTATCTTCCATGTAGTTTTGAAGACCAATTTTATAGTGATATCTCAGTTGGTGAGCCCCTAGGCCATACAAGTAATATAAATCTGGATTATAAATCCTCCTGGGATAAAATATTTAGAGTTTTTATATATCAGCAGAAATTCCTATTCTTACCCAAAGCCCAGACTTTCTCTTATCTGCCTCTGCAGATGGAGAGGGTTTTCTAGTATGCATGTTCTAGAAGGATATAGTTTTAGAATGATGGTTCTCAACCTTCCTAATGCTGCAACACTTTAATACAGTTCCTCAAGTTTTTGGTGCTACTTCCTAATTGTAATTTTGCTAGTGTTATAAATAATAGTGTAAATATCTGTATTTTCTGTTAGTCTTAGCTAACCTCTGTGAAAGAGTCATTTGACCCCCAAAGGAGTCAGACTCACAGGTAGAGAACTTCTGCTTTAGAGGGTGTTGGCTTTGTAAGAGCCCCTCACTTTTAACTCTGTGTCATACACCATGCCTGAATCTTGTCTCTTGCTTCCACATGAATTATAGGACATGATTTTTTCTTTGCAGATCGCAATGCTATGTTTTGTTTTCTTCTTTTCCTTTTTTAACTGTGTTGTAAGATGGGTTTCCTAAAAGAAGTCTCAAGTAAGAATTTGGCAAGATAATAGTTTTTAGAACAAAAGGTTTCAAGGTAAAAAGCTGAAGAAATGTAGAGAGCAGGATATGGAAAAGAGAAAAAGACTAAGCATGTGTGTAGTCTTAGTTACACTCTAGCTTTAGCTTGGTCCTCCATAGAGGGCATTAGGGATGGGATAGAGCAAAAGATGAAAGTTTCAGAGCACAAACCACACTAAGGGAGCTGTCATGTACTCCTGGATGTCAGTCTCTGAGTTATGAAGATAATGTCTATAATCTTCTAGGTGAGGCAGTTCCTATTAGCCAAAGGCTGTTTTCTTAAGACTAGAAGGAGCTATGAACAGTGATCAGTCACAGAATGTTGGGTAACTTATACAGAGGCCAAGTACCTGATTGAAAAACAGCATCTGCAATAATGTATGAAATGCATAACTAGTTTGGAGTACCAATACTGCATCATTCACACACAATTTCTTCATTTATAAAAAGGTACCTCCCTCTAGAAGCCTCTTTTTTTCTGGATCAATAATTCACAAAGAAAACACACTGTTGAAATATACGCCAAATACATAAAGAACTGAAAAATTTAATTGCTTCTGTCTATAGATCATCAACTTGTAAAACCCACTGAATATTCACTACTGTGGTGATGGTCCTTTTTCCGTCACCAGTCATCTCTTTTCTTGTACTGTGTGCCCTAAACTCACACTGAAAATAAACAACTATTTCAGTTTTTATTACATGTTTTCTTCTCATAGTCAAAGTATACCAGTCTTTGGAGTTGGCTAAGTACAAAGGAAATTCTATATGCATCATTATGGCATATTTCACATAATTTTATGCCTACTAACCTAATATTAATCCTAGTATAGAACTAAATGAGTTAGCTCAATGAATTTTTATTTTATAATAAGATTATGAGCTTATGTAATTTCCCATCTAGACTTGAGTTTCTCAACCTTGCTGCTACTGACATTTTAGACTAGATATTTGTTTGTTGAAGGAGAAAGGATATTTGCTGTGTATTATTTTTTTTCAGTAGCACTTCTATATATCTGCCCACAATCTTTAAGTAGCATTGTTGCCCATCTCCCCATTGTGATAACCAAAAGATTTGAAGACCTTGTCAATTTTTAAGAGTCTAAATTGACCCTGATTAAGAACCAGTCATCTAAACCTAAAGGGAACTGCATGTCCATAAAAGTTCCTTGTCAGTATCTCATTATACATTTTATAGTCTTCCTTTAATTATGTGGTCTAATGGAGGCAAGTGGCTATGTGATCCTCATAGTACTTAGCATAGTACCTTGTGCACCTTAGTTGATTGCACATTTGCATATATTAATCAACTTTCTATTATTGCTTGTTCTTAACATGAAATCAATTCACTTGAGCTTTAAATTCATAAAACATGTGCTGCTTAATGAATTGAAAGCTAAGTTCATTCAGGAGAGAATAGCTTATTCAAATATTCTAATCTAGTCTTCTGAAATACATGATGTGTTTTTGTTAATTTCCCAGCATATGGATAAATTTAACAAAAGAAAATGCTTTAAAATCAGAATCTTAACTTCTATATTGATTTTCTTTCATGAAATCTATGTATTTGAGTGAATTTATTTATATAAAGCAACAATAAATGATTTATTCTTAATTGTGGATTGCAAAGATAATTAAGTCATTAGTAATCAAGCAAAATTAGATATGATGATCTATAAATGATATTCTGCTGTTATTTTCTTGGCAATAGAGAGGTAAGACAGACTTGTTAGTTATCATAATGCAGCAGGCAAACATGTTTATTGAACATGATGACAACATGAGGAATGAATTTAAAAGTGAGAAATAAGTAAATAAAAATTATTGTGTTGTCATCATCTTCAGTTAAAGAATGGTTAGACTAGCAAAGTAGCTGGTTAATGCTGTTAATGAATGTTTTGCAAAGGGAATAGAACATGTTTGCAGAAGTCTAAGAGCAATCAGAAATAATGAATAGAGAAATGAAAATTCTCAGTTCAAATTTTTCTCTTTTAACATTCACCATGAAGAAAAATTTAAAGTATAAATTATGGATGTTTATTAAATATTCTTTAAATCTTTATCAAATCTCCATTAAATATCGAAGCACTTGAAATAATAATAAATTATATTGTGTTTGGTCTTAATGGGACATTTATGAGGATTCTATGAAGATTATATTTAAGAATGAGACTCATGAAATTGTATAAAAATGTGTAATAGATAACTGAGTTAAGATAAGTTATAGTCTAGTATAACCAAATAGAGAAACATTTAACATACCTGTTAAGTGGTAGAATATGTAACTGTTACTCATGAATTAAAAAGTAGTTTATCATGATTATAAATGGAATTGTGTCATAAGCTTTAAGATTTTAATATAATAGAAAAAGCTTTTGGCTGCAGTTAGGAAAAATGTTTCCATGACACCAGCTAACTTGTATGTGGTACTAAACAAAATAGCTCACCCTTCATACACACCTTGCTGTTTCTCATTTGTAAGATGAAATATAAGGTTCTTTTTATGTAACTGTATTTGGAAATTTTCAAACTTCCAAAGATTAAATTCTATTTACATTTGAGTAATAAGCACTTATTTGGAGCTTCCTATTCATAGAATCATTCTATTAACATTTTAGAAACCGTAGTAAATTTCCCTGCTGGGTTACATGCCAAAATCACCAGTGAAGTGTTTTAAAAATGCAAATACTTAAGCCCTATTCTAAATACTCACAAAACTTTCAAAGGGTTTTTTTTTTTTATCTGTAACTGGTTTGAAAATGACTTTGTAGAGCATACACACGAAAATCTACATAGTTGGTGGTATGACATTAATATTAGATGTTGTATTAGTTACATTTCTTGTTGCTGGGACAAAAAAACCTGACAAAATCAACTTATGGAAAGGTTTATTTTGCTGCAAAGTTAGTGTTGGCGAAGGTATCTATTAGTCAGAAAGAGAGAACTTCTGGAACTCAGCTCAATTTTTCCTTTTTATTCAGCCCTGGACCTTAGCCCATCTAGTTGTCCCACCTAGATTTAGGGTGGCACTCCCTTCTCTGTTAAATCTCTTTCCATCAGAGACAGGGGCAGAATTTTAGTATCTATTTCGTGAAATAAATCTACTGTAATTTTTTATAAATGTTTTTGCTGTCCCTCTTTATGGTCATTATGGCCACATTCTGTGTAATGTCATTAGTTCTCCAGTGATCTTTTGTCACAGTAGGTTGACATACTGCCTTATGAATTTATGTTTGTGCTAACAGTTTTTCTAAAACACAAATACTATTATTTGATTAATGTAGGAATGATACAAAATTAATGCAGTTTGTAATCTCCATATTTTCCACTTACTGAATTGACTTTCTCTTTATTTAATTTTTTTTCCTGAGAATTTCTTATATGAGTACTATATTTACATCATTTTGACCCCTTCTTTCCTATTCAACTTCTACTATGTCCCCTTATTTTGTCTGAAATTCATGAACTCTTCTGGAGCTATTATCACACAAATCATACAAACACACAATTACTGAGTCCATTTAGTGTTGTTGTGCTTATATACATGTGCTTAGGGATGACCATTTGGAATTGGCTCACCTGTCAAGGGGTGTTATCTCTGGAGAATTATTCCTCTCTTTTTGGCAGCATTTCTTCATCTATTGGTAAGCCCTTATGAAAAATTTTCTGTCTACATTAAACATTTTTGAAGTATGATACTAAGTGACCTATTAAAACATTACAGACATACATGCACAGTTAGTTCAATAAATTTTAAATTAAATCAGTGTGACACTAGTGTCAGGAAATAAAATGTCAACCTCTGAAAAAATTCCTATATGTTCCATTCTGATTATAAATGTCTCTAATTCAAGAAGCAATTGTTTTCTGAAGCTCTTTTTCTGTCTAATTTTTTTACATATTTAATATTAGTGTACTTTTTTTACAATTTTATAACCTAGATTTGTCTATATTAAACTTTCACTGAATGCTATCATAGTATATGAATTTTTGTGTTTCCCATTTTTTGTTTAACATTATACTTCTGAGATTCACCCGTGCTGTTCCAAATAGCTATCGTTAGTTCATTTTCTTTGCTAAATAGCACTCAATTGTCAACTTGACTAAATCTAGAATCACCTGAGAGTTAGGTCTCTAAGCTTTTTATTGGAAAATTTTCTGAAAGATTAGGTTAATTGAGGTGAAAAGAACTGCTTGTTAAAGGTGGCATGATTGTTTGGGGCAGGAAATCCTGGACTGTATAAAATGGAGAATGTGAGCTAAGCAAAAATATTTGTTACTGTGCCTCTTGACTACAGATGCAGTATGCCTTTTTTCAATAACCAGTTTTTTAAAATTTATTTTACATACCAAATGCTTTCCCCACCCTCCTCTCCTCCAATATCCTTCCCCAATTCCCATCTACCACTTTCCCATCCCCTCCTCCTCAATCTCCATTCAGAAAGGTACAGGGCTCTGATGGTCTTGAGCAAAGCATGGCACATCAAGTTGAGGGAGGACTGAGCTCCAGGAGGGCCAGGTAATTCAGATTGGGGAACAGGTTACCAAAACCCAGCTAAGCACCAAGGAGAGGTCTTGCTTTTACTGTTGGAAGCCTTACTAAGAGATCAAGCTGCAGGATTTTCACACACATGCAGAGGGCCTGGGTCAGTCATATTCTGGCTCCCTGACTGTTGGTCCAGCATCCATGAGCTCCTGTGGACTCAGGTCAGCTGTCTCTGTTGGTTACCCCATCATAATTCCCCTCTTTCTCAAGCTTCCACTGCTGTGATTTCACCTCTGTGATGAACTATAACCTTGAAGTATTAGTGAAGATAAATTCTTAATTCTTTAAGTTGCTTTTTTCACAGCATCAGGAAAAGAAACTGTGACAAGGAGTTATTTCTGATTTACTTACATTAGTGTCTTCACACATTTTACCATTTCTCTGTTATATGTAATTTAGTCTAAAAATTAGTTTTCTACTCCCCTGAATTAGTCAACCAGTTTAAGTGAAATATTTGATTTGATGCTAGTCATTTACACTAAATTTTTGTTTTGCTGGCTAGAGACTCCTGGAAGAAGTAACTCTTCCATTTCCTGGAATATTTGCTTTTAATTTAATAAAAGCAATGATGTTAGAGAAACTTACCTATTTTAAATGTTGTACAAGAGAGGAAATTTCATTCTAATGCTGAGACCAATAGGATAATAGCAATGGCATTTAAGTTTGATAGTAACTAATTGTCACAAGGCTACATCATATCCAGGTTGTAAAGAAAATAATTCAGTGTTGATACTGAGCAACCTTCTGAGAGAGAGAGAGAGAGAGAGAGAGAGAGAGAACTTTTAATGGCAAACCATCTGCCTGTTGGTACCTTCCTACTCATTTAACCAGTGGTTAAATAAGTGACTTTATCCTTGATATAATCTTACACAGACCTTTTGAGTATCTGGGACTGTTGAAAGTGTTAATTAGGGAGCAAATATACATTTTTATACTGCATACATACTTGGAGAGTAATTGGCCTGATTATCTTTTTTGCTCTGACATTTTTGTTTTCATTCCGTAAAAACTATCATCTTCCAAGTGTCTATTCCATTTCATGAAGGGCTAGAGATTCCCTGTAGCATCCTCCATGCCATTTGTTTATCCAATTGATTGCAGCTGTATCCAGAATAAACGGAACAAATGTTTTGCTTATTATACAGCCAAGAAGCAGATTAAATTTGGAAACAGAATGTTGATGGACAATAAAAACTCAGAAATATGGGATTTGTTCACCAAAGCCAGGAAATAAAGACAAGAGATGCTCCTGGTTACTCATGACTTTTATTTAGGTGATTGGACTTTGAGCATTCTGATTTAACATTTAGTAAAAAAAAGGTTAATTTCGATGTAGCTTTTGTTCATTTTCTAAAAATTTGACTTCTTCTTATAGTGACATTTAAAAATGCTCTGCTTTGCCAAAGTGATAACTTTTATATTTTAAAAACATCTGTTTGAAAAAATTTTATACCTGAAACCTAGGCATACACTTATAGCAGAGAACAAGTGTACTCAAAAGCATACTTTATGACATGACATTAGTTTTTCTGAATTACATTTTGTGAAATAGGAATGAAAATCTTAATTTTTGAAAACAAAAATCATTGTTTTCATTCCTTGTTTTCCATTTGTATTCTGAACTCTGGGTGTCATTCATTTTGGGATAACTAGGTCACAAACATAGGAAGAATCTCTATGATCTCCTTTGGCCTTATTGATTCTCTTCCTTTATTGTTGATTTCCCCTAATCCAATAGAAATGCATTATCTCTCTTTGAAGGACTGCTTTTCTAGTCTAAAGACATCTGCTATGGATCAGTGTGCTGTCAGAAATTCATGCCCCTCCAGTTTGTTGAAGGTACTGGTAATATGACTGTGTTGGATGTCAGTTGAGGCTAGATGGATCTCCTGGAGGTTTCTCAGAGAAATCTGACAAATATTTGGCAGAGTAGTCATTGTCTCGCACAAAATTGGCAGCAGCACTGTCAGATGAAGGAGCGTATAACCACCAACCCAGTAGACTGAACAGCAGATCCCCAGAGCTGGCAGCATCACACACGTTTGTGAGAGAACACTGAGATGAACTTGTAACAATCATCAAACAGCTGCAATCAACGCTGGTGTCATAGGAACTCATTTTTCTCCAGACTGCAACATGTCAGAATAAATACCCATTGTCAGAGGCCAGTGGGAAAACTGTATGGATGCCAGCATTTGGTTAATTGGTTGAGATTTTAAGAGTGCACATTTTAAGGAAAAGGTATTGAGTGTTTCATATGTGCATGTCTGTAGTGACCTCTCTCTTCTACATTAGTTACTGAATATCTTTTCAGTAAATGCTTTTGTTCTAAAGCTTCCTTCTGACCTCTGTCTTCTTTCTCAGCCACTTGGGCTGTTTTTCAAGGCCAGGTTGGTGTAAACAGAATATAATTATATCTTTCCCCTGAAATCAGTGTTGTAATTTGACTTCTGTGATTTGTCGATTGACCCGGCTTTCAAGGTCAGAGAATAGTGCTAGAAGGCTCTGAAGACAAGCTGGCAGGCTGCAGGTAATAGCTGATTTCTGGAATGAGCTTATTCTATCTGTTCTAATATCCTTTGGAAGTGCTGCATCAAAGTGAGTTGGGGAATAAAGAATAAATGATAAAATAGTTAATATAATTCTAAATAATTTACTTCTGCCTGAATTGCTTAACAAATCAAGGAAAACTGACTTGATTTTTTTAAAATCTGAGTTGTTCATCTAAATATTCAACTATACATAAAATTTATTTCTCTAACAAAGAAATGTGCCCTTGCTTCTGCTTATTTTGATTCTCACCTCTCTCTTTGCTAATCTATTTGTTTCTTGATATGTAGTTTTAAATTCCTAGAAATTCATACAGAAATATTCACAAAAGATGGCAAACTTTAAAAAGTTTGATAAATAGCACCAATGTTTGATAAAGCTTCAAGAAATCTTTTAATTTTATATTTCCTAAAGGTATACACAATATGTATTTTCTCAGATATACCATACCAACTGGGATGACAATGCTCCCCAAAATAACCATAGACAAATGAAAACCATAGTACAAGAAACCTTTTTTAGAATGGGAGGATGGGTGGTCAGGGTGGTCCCAATGACTCCCAAAACAACATAGACTTTTTGCTGTTGCTTTTGATTGCTTATCAGAGGATGAAGGTAAGTCATTTTCTCTGTAGACACCACACACTCAGGGCACAGGATTTGTATTTTTCAAGTTGGATCTAACCTGAAAGCCTCCTTCCTATGGTGTAACTTCCATGGTAGGAAAAAGTGCTATGCAAACTACTAATGGAGGTAAAAATTAAATAGACCTGCCTAGCTGAAATACCTATAAACTGCAACAAATCACCATCATGGCAAGATACCCAGAAACAACAAGAAAAAAAATCAATATTGTTTGAAACCAATAGCTGTCTAATTTGGCTTAAGGCCCATTCTTGGAGAGGAGATATCATGTCTGGCAATAGAAACACAGCTTGTTTCCTGGGTCTAATAAAGTTGTGTATCTTAAAAGAGAATCTACTACCATCAATTTGCTAGACCAGCATAATTCCTTACTACATTCTAAATCTTATCTTTATAACTAAAAATAACTGTAGCTACCACCCCTCATGAAGGAAGTTTCTCTTTACATCCAAAGGAAACCATCACAGAAATCCACAGCTGGAAACAATTCGAAGATCAGTGGGTCATGGGAAGTGCAGCCCAAGTTAAATGTATACAACACAACTCCTGCATTTCTGGCTCAGAGAACATCACAGAAGAAGGGATAGAAAGATTATAAGCCAGAATACCAGGAAGGTTGCTCTGAGACTTTCTCATCAAATGGCTGCATGAACAAAACGGGAACTATAGCAATACCAATAGATATGCTAATGCAGAAGGGAGAAAATTTCATGTGATCCAACTCCTAGACAAAATGCAATAGGAAACCAATGACTACTGAGATAGAAATTAACTTCTCCCAGGAATGTACCCTCCTATTGGTTATTCAATACAAAGTGGTCACTCCAAGTCCAGAATTCAACACACACACACACACACACACACACACACACCAAAATAGTAAGAGTAGGTTGTATTTCTATATTTCTGAATGCATTTAGAGATGTATAAATGCAACAACAATAATCAAAGAAAAGGAAGTTATCAATTTGAGGGTAGCACATGGAAGGAGTTGAAGGGAGGGAATCTTGGAAAGACTAAAACGAAGAAAGGATGCAATTCTATTTTAACTTAAAATGTATAAAAATAATACAAAATTTAAAATTTTCTAAAAAGATAACTTAAGAAAATGACTCAAAATAATTAGTTAAGGATAAATATAAAAAAATGTTCAGATTACTTTGCTTGCATTTAGGTACTCAGTAAGTTTTTAATGTGTACCTCTTAAACTCAATCATGATTTTTAAAAAAGCCCACCTACTTTCTGTATATACATATATAAGATATCATATATAATGCTGTTACTTTTACATATTAAGGATGTTTATATATTCTAGCATGTTATATAGGAATACTAGTCACTAAGCATGAGAATGTAAATATATTAATTTTTTTCTACTTCTGAAACCATAATATACAAGTGAATTGTACTAATGACTATTTTCTAAATTAGTTTATGCCATTACATAGAAAACAAATGAGAAAATGACTCTCAGGTGCCTAAAGCAGTGTAAAAATGAGAAAGAACACAAGTTTGATATTCTTGAATCTCAAAAAATAAGTTTATTCACAAATCAAACTGTGGAGAAAATCTTAATAATAAAAATGAGATATTATCTTTTCAAAAAGTTAGAGAACAGGTGATAAATTAAACAATCATAAAATTGAGACATGGATAACTATCACACATAATGAAAAGTCATATAAATTATTAAAAAGTATGTTGGAATAAAGTACAATTTAAATATTACTTGGACTTCATCTCTGACACACATGTTCTTAAGAGGAAAAGAGCTGATGAGTGAATAAATGTTGCAAAGAGAATTTATTAGATTGGCTTATATGATTTGGATCGAGTAGTCAAACCATGTCTGTATGACTAAAAGAGAGGATGCTAACCGGAGGTTTGTTGGCTCAGCAGTCCCAACATGGCACTCAAGGTTTCCTTTAAGGATTCTTTGGGTACTGATGATCTTCAGCATGTTTTGGAAGGACAAAAAGACTGGATCCTAATGTCAGAGAAGGATAGAAACAACATGGGTGGCAGCAAGAAGGTAAGTAGATGAATTCCTCATGAGGGAGAAATATCAGGTAGGTGATAAAACAGCATTTCCCCCTCATATTTCCTTGTGTCTGGACTATCGCTGGGAGATAATACTACTTGCCAGTATTGTTGGAAGGTCTGAGCCTTAGCTAATCCTTCTGGAAAATACCTAAGACATATCCAGAGGTGTGTCTTAATTGATTCCAGGTCTAATCAAGTCTTTAACTAAGATTAATCAATCAGATCAAGTAACCATGCCCTCTCAATGTTAGTACTTAAAAATAGACCATCAACTGCAATTAATGCTCTCTGAGAAGTAACCTATTTTACAACACTGTCAAATATCTGGGACTATTTTATTGCAGATAAATCAATATGAAATAAAGCTTAGAATTTATTAAAACTGGGTATATTCCCTCACACCTGTTAATCAATGGAAACCGAAATGAATCTCATGCCAAAGATTTCAGGGTTTTCTGAAGCTCCCATTATTTACTTCAAGAATTTAAAAAGAGTTATATAAAAGATACATGAACATATTTGGATAACTTCCTTTGTTTATCTAGAATTTAATAAAGTAATCAAGTCATCACATTTCAGATATGGAAGAAACTATAGTAGGTATTTTAACAGTGAGTTAAATTGACTAGAAACCTGAGGACATAGAACTTCACATTTGAGTTATATGGCCATATGTTAAGTAAACATACACTACTCATCTTGCCTCTCAGATAAAAAGTACTACAGATGAGTAAAATAATCTTGCTAGGGATAAAGACTTCTAAGTCATTAATTGGGTCATTTAGACCAAAGTATACTTCACAGTCTGTCCTTCCCAGTGGCTGTGCTAATACTAGTTTCTCACATGATGTATAGAGGATAGTGAATGACTTTCAGTGACAACTCTTGGACTTATTCTTACATCACCATATTACACAACTAGGTATTCTGCATGGGTTTTTAATCATGTTTGACAATGGTGAAGATCTAGATTTAAATGATGATGAGTATACAAGAAACATCCACGTTAACTGAATAGTTAAATCATAGCTATAAGTCAAAGATAAAATAGTACATCGATTTTTTAACTAGAAACTGGCAAGAAAGTAATTTGAAAATGGATAGTATCCAAAAATACAATTCATTTAGTTCATAATCAGACACCTAGATCAAAGGCTTAATCTATAGTCCTTATCTCAAGCCATCTTTTCGGGGATCCCAAACATTTGACTCAAGGTTTTTAAGACCATTAGTTTAGAATAGTAGTTTCTTTAGGTATTGAGAACTGGGCAGATCTTAGATTGAAACCATTTTCTCAGTTTTATTATTTATGAAAGTGTGATGAGTATACTTCATATACACTGGAAAATTTAAAAATACTTGCATAACTATGGTATATTTACAATAAGAAGTATAGATTACAATAAGAAGTATAGAATAGTAAATAGTCAGGTATTCTTCATTTATATTTGACAAATACAAATGTTTTTAAAAAACACATTATTGGTACTCATTTACAATAAAAATATTATTACTCCCAAATCTCTTGCATTTCTTACTCTATATGTAAAAAAAAATAACTTGGCCTAAAGATGTTATAAATTTATTCAATGTATGAATTTGTGCATTTTACTGTGCTAAAAAACAAAATTTAATGCATTAACCATGATTAATTGTATGCTTCAATTCTGAGGAGTATATTCTCATCTTTGCAAAATAGAGATCTATAAATATTTTATCATGTATATCTGAAGTTTTCTACTCATTAAGAAAAAACATTTTTTTCTCCTTCTCTAATTCCCTGCTAGCCACCATTCTGTTTTCTACTAAATTAGTTATTTAAAAGAGTTCATATAAGTAGCATGTGGAATAGTACAATATTGGGATTGCATGTATGTGAGTTTTTAAAAATATTATAGTACCTTCAAGTTTTCATCTTTGTCATATAGTGAATTAAAATTTCCTTCTAAGTAGTGAGATATCTTAAAAACATGTACTACTTGTGCCATGCAGAAATTATTCTTCTTTTAAATATTTATTTATTTATTTATTTATTTATTTATTTATTATGTATACAATATTCTGTTTGTTGTATGCATGCAAGGCCAGAAGAGAGTACCAGACCCCATTAAAGATGGTTGTGTCTTTCGTCAGATGTACCATATTCCTTCCGTGGTCTCGCAGATCCCTACTTTTTTTTAATATTTATTTATTTATTATGTATACAATATTCTGTTTGTTGTATGCATGCAAGGCCAGAAGAGAGTACCAGACCCCATTAAAGATGGTTGTGAGCCACCATGTGATTGCTGGGAATTGAACTCAGGACCCTTGGAAGAGAAGGCAATGCTCTTAACTTCTGAGCCATCTCTCCAGCCCCAGCAGAAATTATTCTTAAGTAATAAATAATAATACCACATTATAGACATGTATTTTTTTCATCTGTTCATGAAGTGAACTTGCTTGTTGCCACTTTTTGGCAATAGCAAGTAGTGCTTCTATGGAACTGGGTAGAATATACCTCTTTGAGACCACCTTTTTAGTTCTTATAGATTTATAATTAGAAGTATGATATTTGAATCATATTTATAATTTTTAACACACTTGCTATTTTCCAAAAGTGTATTTGGGTACTGATTTCTCTACTTAAGCTGAACTTACTATCTTTTTGTCTTTTGATATTAGCTAGTCTAACATGATGACACATGATGGTACATGATGATAACTCACTGTGGCTTATTTTCTTTTTTTCTCTATTGGATAATAAAATCCAGGGCCTTGTCCTTGTTAAACAGACTCTGAATTCTAAACTCATCTTAATTTTGGTTTGAGTTTTCTCAATAAAAAAGAAGTTGAGCTTCTTTTGTAGACCTGTCAGCTGTTTGTATATCATCTTTGGAGTAATATCTTTTCGAATCATTTTCCATTTATTTGTTTACTTTTCTTGTTTTTTTTTTGTTTGTTTTTGTTGTTGTTGTTTGAGACAAGTCTCATAATCCAGTCTGTCCTCCAATTCATTTTTCTGTAGCCAAGGATGTTCTTGAACTTTTGATCAACTTGTCATCACCATCTGAGGGTTGATATTACAAGCCTGGATTATTTTATTTTCTATTTCTGAAAGCTACGAGTTTACTTAAGTATGCTGGATATTAAAGGTTTATTGGATATGAAACTTGCAAACATTTTCTGCCATTTGGGGGTTGTCTTTATGAGACTGATTGTGTGTGTGTGTGTGTGTGTGTGTGTGTGTGTGTGTGTGTGCTTGAATTATGAATGTGCACTATGTGTGTTCATTTTACCCATTGAGGTCAGAAGAAACATTCATTCTCTTGGAACTAGAGTACAGGCAGTTGCTAAGCTGACATATAGGTGCTTGAAATTTAAGTCAGGTTCACTGGAAGAATAGCCAGTGCTTTTAACCATTTATTTGTGTTTCCAGCCTTCCAAATATTTTTCTTTCTCAGCATTTTGATTTGTTTTATTTTGGTTTTGTTTTTATCTTGCTTTTTGGATATTTTTGAAGTCCCTTAAGATTCTATAGGAGTTTTAGGAAGAATTAATTTCTGAAAATAAACATTGACTGCATTTTGGTAGAGATTATGCTGAATATGTAGATGTTTTTCATGCCTTTGATTACATTTATTACTAGAAATTTTATTCTTTTGATACTACTGGAAGTTGATTTGTTTTTGATATAATTTTCAGATTAAATTTTGCATATGAATTTTGTAACTTGCAACTTCATTAAACCTTTTGTCTTAATAGTTGTTATGGAACCTTTAAGTTTTGTTTATACACACACACACACATGGTTATGTTGTCTGTGAACAATCCTTATTTTCCAAGTTCCATGCCTTCCAATTGTTTTATGAAACTATTTGGTATGGATAAAAACTTCAGTATGATGTTGCAGTGTAGTCATCTTTGTCTTCTTAATCATCACCGAGCATAGTTTGGAACTCTTCAAATCTTCATTATATTAAAGTGCTTTTTATAATTCTAGGTTTGTTAATATTTTAACCATGAGAGATATTGACTTTTATCAAATTATCCTTCAGTATCAATTGATATGTACATATACGATTTGTTCCCCATTCTCCTTATTTAGTGTACTATATTGACTGGCTTTTGAATGTTGAGTCATCCTCACATTCTAGAAATTAATGTCAGTCAATATGTTTAATTTATTCAGTGTGTTTTGTAATATATTTTTACATCAAAATTTACTATGGATATTGCTCTATATTTTTGTTCTGTTTTTAATCTGACATTGAACAGGGTGATAATGAACCATAAAGTGAATTTAGAATTATTTTCTATTTACTAGTTTTTGGAAAAGTTTCAGAAATATTGCTACCTTATCTTCTTATATTATCTGGAAAAAAATATCCAATGAAAATATCTTCTCCTATAAATTTTATTGTTTGGAGGTGTGTGGGTGTGTGTGTGTGTGTGTGTGTTTGTATTTGCATTTCATGTGTAAGAAAACCTAGAATAAATCTACCTCCTCAGGAAAGTTTTATGTTTTCAGGAAAGTATGGTTAAATTATCAGCAGCCTGGTGTAGTATAGTAGATTTCTAGGTACTACTTCGTGTGTATAATTGAAGCATTACTTATTGAACTGTAACTCCCCATTTCTCACTCATCAACCATGAGTAAATGCCATGCTAATCTGAATATGTGAGATTGACTAGTTGAGGCACTACTCAGAAATAGATATCATACAATTAGTTCTTCTTTGACAGCATAATGCCTTCCATGTTCTTCAATATGTACTACATATAGCAAGCGATCCTTCTTTCAAAGATTACACAGTATCTCATTGTAGGTATGTGATATTTTGTTTATCCATTTATCTATAAATACTTAAGTAAAAGACATTTTCCTATAACAAAGAGGGTGAATTTTTGGTCTATTTCAGATCCTCAACAGATTGCAAACTTGGTCTCAGGTTCAATAGGGAAGATCATTATTTTGTTTGCCAATTTATATGGTAATCTCTATCAAACACACACACACACGCACACACACACACACACAGCCTTTCCAGAAATGTTTTGAGAAATGTCTAGTCTAGGATTCAAATACATCTAATATATGTTGAATTTAGATACAAAAATGCCAATAAAAAACTTAAAAGCTGAATTCCAGAACATATCAAAAATCAGTCACCATGAATATGCTGACTTCATTCCAGAAATGTAAATTACTTAATCATATATGAATGAGTAACTATGGTTGTCACATAAATGAACTCAAAGATAGAAATAACATGATTGTCTCAATAGATGCAATAAAGGTCTTTGACAAAAAAATCATAATTTCTTTATAAAACATTCCAAGACACCAGAATGAAGGAAATATATCTCAAAGAAATAAAGACTATATTGAACCAATCTACAGCCAATAACATGATAAATGGGCAAAAAGTGAGGCATGTCAACTAAGATACAAAAACAAGAGCGTCTACGTTCTCAATTCCTATATGATATTATGCTTTAAGATAAGGATATAAAAGTGATACAAATTGGAAAATAATAAGTCAAAGTGTATTTAGTGTGAGGTTATTTTATTCTAATCATAAGAGTCCACAAAGACTACAGAAGAACACGTATACCAAAACCTCAGGATATAATATTAACATACTGAAATCAATAACCTTCCAGGATACCCACAAAAAGCATGCTGAATAAATATCAGATGCATAATCTCATTCTCATTAGCCTAAAAATACCATGGAATAAACTTAACCAAGAAAATAGAAGAGTTTTATAATGAAAGGTTAATTCCTAAGAAAGAAAATTAGGAAGATTCTAGAAGACAGAAAAACGGTGCATGCTCATAGATTAGAAGAATTGATATTATGAAAATGATCACCATATCATTGCAATCCCAATCATCATCATCATTACTGGGCCATTATGTACAAGATTTTTTTTAAAAAAATACTAAATTTATATACACACAAGACATTGGTTAGCCAAAGAAATCTGTAGCAAAAATTATAGTGTTGAAGTTATGTACCTTGTTTCAAGTTATACTACAGAGTCATACTACTATAATGAGCATCATACTGGGAAAAATCAGACTTATTTATCAGTTGAATGAAATATAAGATTTAGGTATAATTACACATAACTAAAACCACCTAACTTTTGACAAAGATGTCAACAACTATGGCTGGAGAAAAGACAGGGTTTTCAACAAATGGTGAGAAAATTAGATATCTACATGTAGAAGAGTGAAACTAGATACTTATGTTTCACCTTGTCCAAAAATTCAGCTCCAAATGGGCCAAGAGTTTCAACATAAAATTTGAAACACTGAAACTGATAGATATTGGATTAAGTAAGGATTTTCTGAAATAGGGTTGTGGTTGCCCAGAAAATAAGATAAAAATCATCAGTCACACTGTCTCAGTGGGTGGACACACCCCTTGCGGTCCTGACTTCCTTGCTCATCTTTTCCCTCCTTCTGGTCTTCATCTTGGCCTTGAAAGCTCAGTCCAGTGCTCCAATGTGGGTCTCTGTCTCTATCTCCATCTATTGCTGGATGAGGTGGTGTGACTGATCTAATGGGAGCTCACCAAGGCCAGCTCGACTGGGACTGAACGAGCATGTGATCAAACCAGACTCTCTGAATGTGGCTGACAATGGGGGCTGACTGAGAAGCCAATGATAATGGCACTGGGATTTGATTCTACTGCATGTACTGGCTTTGTGGGATCCTAGTCTATTTGGACGCACACCTTCCTAGACCTGGATGGAAGGGGTAGAACCTTGGACTTCCCACAGGGCAGGGAACCCTGACTTCTCTTAGAACTGGAGAGGGAGAGGGAAGGAGAAGTGGGGGAAGTGGGAGAGAAATAGGAGGAGTGGAGGAGGTGAAAATTTTTAATAAATAAATAAATAATCAACATGAGTTTACATATGTTTTGCACAGCATAGGAAACTTCCCATCAAGTAAGAAAGAAAGCCCACAGATCTGAAATAGAATCTTTTTTCCGTTATGTACCTGATAAAGAATTGAATATTAAATATTCTAAAAATTAGAATATTAAGAAATTGACACCAAACAACCCATTAAAAACAGTGGACTATAGAAGCAAAAACAGTGTTCAAAACACCCTTATACTTGGATATCCACAGGAATCATGTGGTAAGATTTTATTGGTGAAGACATAATTTTGTTGCAGAGAATAGGGAAATCCAGTTCAAAGTGTGCTGGACACATCTGCTCTCATGGCTAGCTTTCAAGGTGGTAGAATGTGTATGTAGGCTACTGAGGAGAGAAGTGATCAGTAGTGTATGCATGTGCTGTGATATTGATCTATCAGGTAAGAAATAGCCACTAGTGCACTAACAGCATGACCCTTAGGAAATAATCAACCTTTATTTAATTGGAGTTGAGGCCCACTCATAGGAGAAAATTCATGTCTGGTACTACAAGTCCAGTTTCAAAAGCATGTTGTTGTGTATGCATAGGGATCTAAGGGGGGAAGATATTATTGTTGTTTGGCCAAATGGACATGTTGTCAAACTGTCATACATATATATGCACTTGTAGTCATATATTTACTAATCTATATTCATAGATTAGTGCTGTGCAAAGCCTGGGTTACAAAATTTTCTTTTCATGGTGGGTGGTATTTGCTCCAGAGACTCATAACTAAAAATTCTAAGAACCTGTTACTATTGGATTCCCTATATCATCCCCCTCTAAGGTCTAGCCAACATCACCAAAAATGGTATAGAAAGAATGTAAGTGCAGGAAGATGGTGAGCCACCATATGAAATATTTTCTTCTGGTTTTGTTGTGACCATTGCACTCATAAATTCACAACAGCAGTGGTTACCCACACAAGATTGGGTCTATAAGTAGTCTGTCAAGGATGGTGGAGGAGATCATGAGATTTCAGGGCTCCCTGAAAAGCTATTGGTTTTTTTTTTTTTTTTTTTTTTTTTTTTTTGGTTTGTAATAGCAGCTTTTCTCCAACTTAATAGACTCTGGTAAATTGCCATAATTCCATCAAATACCCAACCAATCATGCTCATTCCAGCAACCTTAATTAAACTCAATGGGTCACAAACAAAAGAAAAAAAGAAAAAAAAATGAGAGTAGGAAAGTAGAAAGGGATTTACTTGAAAGAAAACAAAATTTGAGCAGGAGAGGATGGAGAAAAGAAAGGGTAATGTGGGGTAATTACATTCAAAATAAACTATATACGTGCCTGAAATCGTCAAAATGAATATCATACTCAGAAAGCATATTCTATTCAATTTTAGAATAAAGAGATAAGCAGATATGTGGAGCAAACTGGGAACCATTTTCTTTACTATAGAAAAGATAGATATAACCATCCCATAGTAGTTTATACCTTTTAGTTTGGGGTGTGTTTTAGAAGTATTACTGAACATATATTTTGGATTATCTCTATGGAGCTAGAAGCAATTCTGTGCCAATAACAATGTACTCAACTAGGGATCAAATCTTGCATTCTAAACATTCTCTATTGAAATGATGATGGATTCATGGGGAATCATTAATTAGAGAACAGGACTGCAGAAAGTATGTGATAATCATTGTTTCAGAATGCTACAGGCAAACTTCACATGGCAATGAAACTACTTGTATTTTCTACTGAACAAATGTGTAGTGATATAAAAATCAAAGTTAAAGAGTTCTCACTTCTAATCCATTTAAAATACAAATCTATAAATCAATACTGAAATACTGAATCAATATTGACAATAATCGCAGTGAATGAACAAGAATATCCCTTTATTACTTAATAATATATAATACATTCAGTAATCCATTTAAAATACAAATCTATAAATCAATACTGAAATACTGAATTAATATTGACAATAATCGCAGTGAATGAACAAGAATATTCCTTTATTACTTAATAATATATAATACATTCAGGAGCATGATGAAGGAAGTCATTAAAATGCTGACATAATTGTAGGGGGATTTAATGCAGATTAAATGTTTACATAGCTTTATTATATCTTACAATTATTTATCAAATTCAAATACAAGAATGAGAAATTTACAGTGATGAGATTTGGCATTTAGTGCCTTAACTAAGTATATGTAGTCAGGCTTATTTTGGACAGTCAGCTCCCAGAAAATGACACAGAAACTCCTTATTAATTATGAAAGCTTGGCCTTAGCTTAGGCTTGCTCCCAACTAGTTCTTAAAACTTACATTATTCCATTTATATTAATCTACATTCTGCCACATGGTTTGTTACCTTTCCTCCATACTGTAAAGTCCAAATTCCTCATGTCTCACTGGCAAATTCCATCTCACTTCTTCCCAGAGTTCTTTTATTTATTTATTTATTTATTTGTTTGTTTGTTTGTTTGTTTGAGACAGGGTTTCTCTGTGGCTTTGGAGCCTGTCCTGGAACTAGCTCTTGTAGACCAGGCTGGTCTCAAACTCACAGAGACCTGCCTGCCTCTGCCTCCCGAGTGCTGGGATTAAAGGAGTGCGCCACCACCACCCAGCTTATTTATTTATTGAAAAATTACCGCCTCCTCCTCGTTTTCCATTTCCCTCCCCCTCCTCCCACACATCTCCCCCTCCCTCATTCCCCTCCCCTTCTCCCCTTCCCCTCACTCCATTCCACCTCCCTCTTAAGAATGATGAGCAGTCCAGGTTCCCTGCCCTGCGGGAAGTTCAAGGTCCTCCCACTTCTATCCAGGACCAGGAAGGTGAGCATCCAAACAGGCTAGGCTCCCACACAGCCAGTTCATGTATTAGGATTGAAACCTAGTGTCATTGTCCTTGGCTTCTCATCAGCCTTCATTGTCCTCCACGTTCAGGGAGTCTGGTTTCATCCCATGCTTATTCAGTCCCAGTCCCGCTGGCCTTGATGAGCTCCAAATAGATCAGATCCACTGTCACAGCGGGTGGGTGCACCCCTCGTGGACCTGACTTCCTTGCTCATGTTCTCCCTCCTTCTGCTCCTCATTTGGGTCTTAAGAGTTTAGTCCAGTGCTCCAATTTGGGTCTCTGTCTCTATCTCGATCCATCGCCAGATGAAGGTTCTAAGATGATATGTAAGATATTTATCAGTATGGCTATAGGATAGGGTCATTTCAAATTCCCTCTGCTCAGTTGCTCAATGTTAAATGAGTTACATAGATACAATACCTTATAATATGTTGTAACAAAAATAACTTTAAATTTGTATCAGTATACAAAAATCCACACCAGCATAAAATATTTGAGATTAGTGGTTACTTTTTAGTCTAAAAGTGGGTTCAGGAATCTACCCTTTTGCCCTATCATTCCTATACACCCTCTTTTTTTTTTCTTTTCAGAAAGAGATTCCTAAATATACCCTCCTTTGTTTAGTTTCCTGCCTGACCACGACCAACAGCAACTTGCAACTAACTTCTCAAAAGAATGGCAAATATCTATAATCACTTGAATGTCCAAGAACCACGTAGCCCACCTCTCAGTAATGTGTGCATCATGTTCTTAATATTACTTCCTGATATTTTAGGAGACCCTGATCATTTAGTTCTAAAAACAGACAAGCTTTTAAAGGTAACATATATATTAATCTAGATAACTTCTATAAAGAAGCTTCTAAATTTTATTAAAATATAATATATAAATATTAACAGATAACTGTAGTGGTATCTAGAGATTCATCACTGTTTTGAAGTCACAGTTACATAGATAACTTAATAATTGAAGTGAAATTTAGAACCTCTTCTCTGCCTGACAGTTCTGAAAAAATGTATCGAAATATTCCTCCTGAAACACACATATATAAGACATCTGGCATATAAAGAACCCTGGAATTCACATTAGATTTTGATGCTATTGTAGATCTGTAGCTACAATACTCTTTTTATCTCTTAGACCTCCTAGAATCCTCATTTACCTTCTGCTAAGAATATGACAAAATTTTAAGCTGTATTGTTTGGTGCTCCTATTGTTACTGTTGAGTAACAAATCACAAAAACAGTAAATAATAAATATTTTTGTTGTGGTCAAGAGTCTTTGAGACTTGAAAGGTAGCACAATGGTTAAGAGTGCTTGGACTCTCAAAGAGGATGTGAATTCAATTCTCAATACCATGTTTGTGGATCTCAGCCACCTGTATATAAAGCTATAGGGGATCTGATGCCAATTTCTGTACTTCATAGGTATCCACACACAAATATAGACACACACATGTATACAGACACACATAATAGAGTGTGTTAATCAATGTTTTGGAATCACTTTTGTACAACAATGGGCATTCTCATATCACCCTATGCCTTGTTTTAACATGAGTGGCACAGTAGCAGTATTATGTCACCTGGTGATGTGGTTAGGTTCTCAGGGTGAATATTTTTAAGTTTTTGTGCCAGCTGGTGTCATGATTTGTAAGCATTAGAAAATTTAAGGGGTATGGCTTGATTTCTGGAAGGAAGGATATTAGTGATATGGCCTTGAAAGGTTAATTTGGATCATATACCCTTTCTCTATTTCTGCTCTTTTATCCTAATGAAATAAGCACCATTTCTTCATTGTGTGTTCCCTACCAAGATGATATCCTTTATTATAAGCCCTTAGAAAATGAAACCAATGGACCATGAGTTGAAATATCTGAAACTGTGATATTAAATTCTCCTATTAAATTGCTTATTTGTAGAATTTTGTCACACGTTTAGAAAGGTAACTAAAGTACTTGGGAACTTAAAAAGGTATATTCTGTGATGATATCCCAAACTCATTGCATCAGGAACTCTAAAGATGGAGCTTGGTGATCCTTGTTTTATCCCATTTGGCTATTCTGACATGCACTAATGCAGGAGACCAGCTGTAGCTATTAATATTTAAGTGCTATTCTAAATGGGATTAACAAAAGATGATTTACTTTCCAAATGGGTTTGTGCTTACATTAGAGGCTTTCATGTATTTTTCCAATTTTTTATTACTTACTTTAGAAAAAAAACTATCAACATATTTTTGTATCCTGCTATTATTTTTATTAGCAAACACACATATTGCACAATGTACAATTTTATTCATATTTTGAAGTACACATTGCCATTTTGTATATTCAATAAATAGCACAAGATATTTTTGCATAACTCATTTCTATTACGCTATTTCACCATTATAGATGAATGCCATTTCCAGCCACTTCAAATTATATGCAAGTGACTGGTATCCCACCTGTCCCATACCTATTGTCTACCAACTGTTCAGTTGTCACAATCATAACAGCCTGTCTGACAGTCTGAATTGATATGGTGTTAATGAAAAAGAACACCTGGGCTAAACAGTTTCAGACTTTTGCTCTGTCAGTTTAAACAGCTGTGGTCTACAGCCTGCCAAGAAACGGTCAAGAAGGGCAAACTAGCTTTACAGAGAGAAAGAGTAAAAACAGAACAAAACTTATGTTTCTCTAAGTATTCTGACCCCAGTGAATGTGAGAGAATTGACTGTAAAAGGGTCCAGTGGATTTCTCTGGAGATCAGGTTTAGAAAGAAACATAAAACTCCAAAGTAATGAAACCCATTTTTTGATAAGAAGAGGTTTTTATACCATGGTCCTTCTGCTGTTTTGCTGTAACATTATCTAACTCAATGCTGTTCAACGTTCTAGATTTTGTGAAATTCTTTCTGTTCTGCAATGCATCCATAAACAGATACAAATTTCTTTTGTTAAATTATTTGCCTGATGGTTATGATACTCAAAATTATGAGAGATGGCTATTCCTGTGAAGAAATAAATACATTATTTGAAAATTTGATAGAAACTGAGTCAGTTGTATGAAGTCTTCTAAATATGACTGATAAATCAAAAGAGAATGAATGATAGTGTATTCATATCTATATTTAAACAACATACCAACATACAATGAAAAGAAAAAAGGAAATCTGATCAGATGTTAATAATTGTTATATCTTGGTGGTAAGTTTATATTTATTTAGTCTTTCCACCTTTGTGGCTTTTCATATTGCTGCTAAGAAAACACATGTCTAAAACTTAACTTTTACAAGTTTAATGATGACTTAGTTAATTTGATTTGAAAGCAGATTGAAATTGTAGATACTTATTGCTAAAATAAATGCAATGGTTTTGCTACTACAGTGTGGTATTGAATCCCCAGAACAGCATCAGTTGGGATGCTCAAATTGCACCCAATATCGACAGAGCTAGTATCTTCTGTTTTACAAGAACTTCAGATGATACCATATGTGCATAAAAAACTGGAGGAGAGTTCAGAGCATTAGTCCAATGAAAAGGAATCATCAACTAAGTATGTTAAATTTCTCTATCAGGAATTGCATTCAAAAAATTTTATACGATGTTTAAAATTGGAATGGAAACAATCTTTTACTAGGGCCAATCTAATATAAATAGTACATACACACTGGGATACATAGGTGAAGGGAAGGAGTTTCTGAAAAAGAAATTTTATTGAGAAAAAATAAGACTAAATGCATTGTGTTTCTCGTTCGGTTTTCTTTCTCATTAGCATCATCTTGGTTTACAGAAGTACAGTATCTGGAAATAAACTTTGCTTGCAAGCAAAAATCATGGTAAACATATAAAAGTTGCAAAAATTTTTAAGGCATCACACTTTCTGCAGTTGTAGAGAAAATAGCCTTGTGAAAGTTTCAATTGTAATTATTACAGCTTGTGGATTTCTAAATCTACAGTCACTCAAAAATCATTTGCGATTGCTAGTGCACTTATCAGCAAGTGAATCGGAGCAAACCCAGACTTGTCTGTCTTTTTACATTGTTCATCTCTACTCTTTCTTCTTTCATACTATTTTATAAACTGTTATAAAATGTAGTGTTTTATTTATCACTTCAGAATTCTAATGATATACACGCTATTTTAAAGAGTTCAATTAACAGATGAATTCAAAATTTGAGTAAGTTGTTAAAGAGGAAGTTGTATTTACTTTTCTACATTATTTGAGATAGAGTTTACTGTAGCCTAAGATAGCTTCCAACTTCCTGTAACTGAGGCTAACCTTGAACTTCTAGTCTTAACTGCCTTCGTGTCCAAATTTTACAGTACAAACATGAGCCAAGAAGTCTTGCTTAACTTCTTAAATATATAATAATTTGTGTGACTTCTCTTTCATTCTCCAGTATCCTGTTTCTCTCCCTCTCTTTTACTTGTACACAAACACGCAAACACACATGCACACACACACACACACACACTGAGAGAGACAGACAGACAGACAGACAAACAGACAGAGAGAGAGAAGTGGGGAGGGCTGAACCACTGATGAGAGAAATAGAAGGAAAACAACGTGAAATGTAATTTCTCCAATTTCCAATTTAATGTGCATGTAAATGATCTGGGAATCTTGTCGAAATGCAAACTGTTAATATTTACTAAATTCAGAGTAGCATTAATTCTTTCAGTAGCAGAAATGTACAAAATCTAGCCCATTGATCTTAAGTAAGTTAATTGAATTTTGGGAATCTTGCATTTTGTCTTCTGTAATGCAGAGCTGAAAAGTGTGACGCTTCAAACAATAAAACATTTGTACAGCATCTGGTGCCTAGAGCAACTTAATATTAGTATTGTTTCTGTTAAGAACCTGACATATAAAATATATAGGAGCAAAAGAATTATTACATAAAATGGATTGCATATATCATGATGTGTAATGGCAAATCTGCTTAAGTAGAACCTGTTTCACGTCCTTTGACTACAGAGATTGTCCGCTGGGTTATGAACTGACAAGGAAAAATGGGATATCAACACCATTTCAGCATTCCCAATTTCAGTTCAGACCAACTTATCTGGATTATACCTCTTGTCAGTTTGGTTGATTTTTCTGCTTTTAGCAGTGGATAGTAATATCCTTTTGGACTTCCCTGTCTTACAGTTATGCTGCTTTTAAACCCACATCTATTAAAAACTTCCAAGATTCATAATTCTCCCTCCAGCTCCATTGCACAAAGCTGTCTTGAATTTGCTACTTCAGATAATTCCAGTCCTTTGATAGAAACACAGACAACTGCCAATACAAACTTTGCTCTACACTTAATAGCATCCTTAATCAAATATTTTAGTCCTGGGTTATACACCAATATTCCACCACAATATTCTCTGCATGTACACAAAATAATTTCTTCATGCTTGCTCTGTTTTTGTTATTATACTAGAACAATCCACTCAATACATAGAAACAATTGGAAAAGGAATCTCAGCCTCTCATGAATGTAGGCAGTTTGTTTCCCAGGAGTCCCATCCTCCTGGATATATTTTCTATAACATATGCTTAGTTCACAAGTACGCTTCTCATGCTGTTGCATTCTGAGTTGCCACAGTACTTTTTTTTTTTTTAATTAAAGTCGAGTGTATGAATTTTTCACTGATGCTCTGAGGAAGTTTCCCATTTTATGTTAAATTTTGAGTATTAGAAGCTCTTTAAACTGTTGAAATAATATGCCAACTCTAATCTCCAATGGTTGCTGGCATTGGTTCTTTTCCTAGAGTATAATTGAGGAGTTTAACTTGTTCCCCATATAAAGGTACTTAGAGCAGTCAGCATTAATCAAGTAATTCCCAAATGTCTCCACGATGAACAGCTCTAGTCTCTTTAGGAATTCATCCTTAGCCAGATTAGAATTTTAATTATTTGTCTTATGGATATTGGCATTTTCAAGTTGCATTTTATTTTTAATTTGGTGAATGTGTCTCTGAATCTATGGGTAGGCACATATGTATGAATGCAGGTGACTGCAAGGTCAAGAAGAAGGCACTGAGGTGTCCTGTCAGATTCCTTGGATCTGAAATTACAGGTTGTTGAGTTTCCCAACTTGGGTGCTAGGAATTGAACTCATGTTTTCTGCAAAATCAGTGGGTGCTGTTAACTGCAGTACCATTTCTCCAGCCTCAATCCTGGCCTTTTAGCACATATACAATGTTAAATAACAATGCAGTATTGTAGATATTAATTAACACTAGCAATACTTGTTAGAATAGGTCATAAAAGGTCACTAAGTTTTGTCTTACTGAATGGCAGGATATATTGTATGAATCATACTTGTACTGAGTCTTAGGTAAATGAACAATACAGGGTCCAAGAGTTTCACTGTGTATGACTACTGCAGGAATCACACATTCAGCTTTCCCCAATTGCAAATCAAATACATGCACTCAATTATTCTATTGAAATCCATTTTGAAACAGCTATAACATGTATAAAGCTCTAGGCTTGATCTATGTCACTCTAAAGAATAAAATAAAAGTAAACCAGTAACCAGATTTTTATTGGTTCAGATTCTCCTTAAGAAATTGAGTTGTTTTTATGTGTTTCTTGTAAAGTAAGAGGCATATGTGTTTGGTATGATTTTCAGTGTGTGTTTCAGTTTCAAAAACAGATCATGAAATTTTTAGATTTATTCTTTGGAATGGGGTCATTTCATTGTCATATGATTTGCCAGGAAGAGACATCTCCTGCCAAGAAATGCTTCTAAAGCACATCTTTATGAATTTATACAACTACAGCCATTTAGATTTTAACAGGGTTTAGTGAATCTAATACTCACATTTTAGAAACTCTCACTGCCCCTTCTTCCCCAAACTAGGAAGCAAAGAGGGTTGTAAGGACCTTAAAGTAAGTGAGGGTACCAGATAAATAAAGGCATGTTCGTATACTTACGAGACATAGGCAGATACATCTGTGTGTAAGGAATTTGGGTTTTACTTGTATAGATGGTACTCAAAAGACAAACTGTAGTGTATGTGGTAGCTGGACATAATATGCAAATATGGGAGACACTGAAAAACCTGTGGATTGGAGATATGTGTGTGGTAGTGGTTAGGTTAGTTTTATTTGAGTAGATAAAGAAAGAGGCAGAGAAAGGCTGCCTGTGTTCAGATATACAGACTGAATAAAAATCCAAAAGGGTGATTTTTCAGGAGGGCAAAGTGGTAGATACTGAGACTGGAAGGAAGTCTCCTACAATAAATTCATCCCTTTAGCTGGAAAACATTCATTCCTTTATTCATTATTCATCAAATAATAACTGGCTGTCCACTGTATGCCAGTACCATAAGAGAAACAGGGAGGTGAATGCAAACAGACAAGTATCTCTCTTTGAGATCTTCATAGTTTAGACATGGAGTCTGATACTATTTAAATAACCACATACATAACTATTGACATAACTGTACCAAAGGAAAAGATCAATATGCTATGCAAGAAGAGTGTAGTGTATTATGTCATTTTATGTGTTTTGGGTATTATCTACTATACCCAGAGTCACCAGTCAGTCACTGCTTAAGACCTTGGTGGCATCACATTTAAGAAACTGCTGTTTCCTCTGGGGCCTCGGAATGCTCAAGTCATACATAATTTATGGCACTTAATGAAAGTCAGTGTGATTAGCCATTTACACATCTGTCTCCCAAGTAGCATGTGAGCTTCTTGAGTGTAGAAACCCAATTAATCTATGTTGTACCTTTTGGCACCCACAGAAGAGGCTCAGTAAATGCTAGATAAATTACTAAATAAACCCCATTGTAATATATGTTACAATGATATCCTGAGTCAACATTTTTCAGCAATAGTGCAGGATTGACTGCAGCACCTCTTCTTGACAATTCTCTTTTAATATTCCTGCACATCAAATGGCACTGTATAGTCAAGTAAAACATTGTGTCTGCTATATTTTTTAAAAATATATGCTCATTTTAAAGAAATACATTTTAAACTTAAATGTGTATACATGCATATTATCTGTGTATACCTATACTTTTTCACATCTGTATTTTAAAAATATAATTTTGTATGGCAATATAAGAGACATGTTAAAGAGCAATGTAATAAAATGGTTTGTTTTTTTTTTTCAACAGTAGTAAAAAAATTCAGGTGCTAGAACTCCTCCTGCCAGGACAAATCTAAAAGGAATAAACTACATTTTTAAAGTAGGTTAATGAGACACATACAGATATTTTCTGTATATCTTTTTCTATATGAATATATATATATATATATATATTGTCTATTTAGACACATGTAGATACTTAATAGCTCATTGTCAATATTAAAATAATAAGCTCTCTGCATGAGAAAGAATTCTCTGCAATTCATGCACACACACACACACACAAATACACACATGCATGTTCATTATATTTATGTGTTTTCCTTAGTTGTGGTCCCTGGGCCTCCCTGCTGCTACTATGGTCTCAGGAGTGGCAATAACTAGAAAAGTATGTATACATATATACGACTTTTTAAAAGGTAAAATTTAGAAAATACATTTAGTATTTGGCAGTCAAATCCAATTATTGATTTGGGAGCAAAGAATGAAAATAACAAATAAATTCTAATGTACCATCCATAAATGAACGAAGCAACTTGTGATGTCACTAATTCCAAGCTTAGTTGACACCATGATGAGGAACTTCAGAATTGTTCACTATTGCTCTTTCGTTTTGTAAGTGGGGAGAGCTCAGTACTTGTAATATGCATCCACTCTCAGCTTCTTCATTACTTTTACTTCTCAGTTTTACTACTAACTTCTCTGCTTGACCTTTACCAGGGTCTAAAATTTGTTTTCATACACTTGGGATATCTAACTTTTACCCCAGAATGGGATGGGGATATTGTAGAAGCAGGAGTGTGAAAAGAATTTAGAAAGATAATTTTTTTTCTGGTTGACCAGCCATAATAAATATGGGTAATTCTGCAGATGATTATAGTGGAATAAGTATGCTAAAAGATAACTCTGAGCCAGACAGTGATGTTGCCTTTGAGACACTCTTGTGCCTAGAACTGGAAGGCCTCAATTTAGTAGCTATCTTAATTCTGGTCAAGGAAAGGGTGACTTTCCACAAAAGTGATGTTCTCCTTAATGAGCTGTTAATTGTTTATATGCAGAAGGAGGTTGCTTCGTGCTATTTCTCCTAATTTTACTAATGTATTCTTAACCTGCTGCTACTATGGCCTCAGGAAAAGTACCATAAAAATGCAGGTGTGCTTAGCAGGTATAATAAAAGTATAATAAAAGTGCAGATGTGCATAGCAGGTTTGTCAGTTGATCTGCTCGTATGGTTTTAAAAGAACTTCACATTTCTATAAATTAAGAAATGAATCACTAGTGCCTTGATTCTCTGATTGCCATGTCTTCATCATTTTCTCCCCAGGCCCAGACTGACGAGGCTATTTTACAAGAGTTGAAGATGACTCATTCCCCACAGTACTTTGTCTCACAGATGGCATGATTTTACCTTATGCACAAAGAGACTGACAAGTGACATTGTTGCACTGATTTTATTGTATGATGTTATGAGAGAGCATTGACTGTCATGAATATATAATGTGGTACAGGCCTTTGCATTTGGGACTTGGGACTTTGGAAGGCTAGACAGATAAAAAGGCAAAATTTCAAAAGATGCCATATAGAGGATGCAGAAAAAAAGTATCAATAGACACTGTAAGATATGTTCTATATGTCTGAGAATACTGAAGACCAGTTAATGGTTCTTAGGCTAATTGCTGAAAAGTAATTTCAAAACTGCTAAAACTGTTGACTTAAGGCTTTTCAACATTTGCTCATAAGTATACACTTAACTGATAATTTTCATTAACCAAAGAACCCAGGGAAACAGTCAGGCTGAGCAAATGAAGGGTTTCTTGCCAATACCAAATCGATAAGGCAACACTGTCTCCCCCCCAAGAGAGGTAATGATTCTCTGCCACACATGCACATATGAACATGTGGAAGTATCTATTGTGTATTAGTTGTGTTCCCTAAGTGTAGATGTGACAGGAGTCAAAATGGCTGTAGACTTGACTGCAGACTACTAGGTAGTAGTTTCACCCTACCATGAGGATGAATCAGGAATAATTTTGTAGGATTTATTTATTTATTTATTTATTTATTTATTTATTCATTCAATTATTCATTTTTGACAAATTCGGGGAGAGAGGAAAAAAAGATGTTAACTGAGTAAAACCCTGTGTCAATTTCTTTTGCCAGAAAGCTACATGCTTTGTTATAGATATCTGCCATTGTGAGGGTCAAATTATCAAAGCTTGTGGTGATCAAAGAAACTAGTTTCCACTCCTACCTAGATAATATTGCTCCTTGAATCACTTGATGGCATCTGTTAAAGCTCAGGATATCTAGATCAAAGCCAGAAGTACATTTTTGTTTGTCTAGCATGTTAATTTTACCTTGTTATAAATGCTGGAAACAAGCTATATCACATTATTTCCTAAGCCAGATAAAATCTTGAGGTCTTGGGGAAGATTTAATGCAGGTCACCATAGGGTCTGCCTTCACATCTCTCAAGGACATACATAGTTCACACTGTCAAATGCCTGTGCTAATATGCTTATTCGCTAAACCTTGCAAGCTTGGCACAGTTTGCAACTGAGGCTAGCTTCTCTTGTGCTTTTTATATAGAACTCAGGTGTGGTCTGTTTCTTCCCCAACTGAGCACATGTTTTCATATTAAATGTCTCACAATTTGTAGACCACAGAAAGAGAGTGACCTTTTCAGTCCTGGGACTCCCTTGTGCCTCTACTTAGTTTTTTTTTTTCCACTGTCTCTATTGTAAACAACTTCTCTCCACCTAGTCTCTTCCTGGATGGTTTCATATAATGCCTTCCCTGTGGACCTTTGAACAATGAAGTTGCCAGTCATTCTTGTGGGAAAGTCAAAGAGGTAAGGCTGAAAATAATCTGTTCTACCAAATGACTCTGTCCCCTCAGCAGTAGTCTTCATTAATGAAACAATACATGCTCCCTGGCAGGAGAGGGGATACACTGAAGAGTTTCACTGCATTGTTCTCTTTAGTTTTCAGACTATTGAAGCAGTGGCCTGCTAAGAACTAAAATTCTCGCAGGAATCCAAAGACTGAAGCCTTAGAACCAGACAGTGGTAGAACTTGCCTCTGGGGAAGAAACCACACAGTACTGATAACAACATATGCATATTTCAATGGTTCTTCTTTCTTCTTTTCTGTCAAATTGTAAATCTGGTTCAGAGAAGGCAGATAGAAATTTGGAGTCTTTCCTTTGTGGGACCAACATTAAATAAATCCATTTGCCTTACTATAATCCAATTTTTCTGAAGATGTTATTTTTGTTTTATTTTGTTTTGTTTACTTGTTTGTTTTGTTTGTTTTTTTTTGTTGTTGTTGTTTTGGGACAGGTTTCCTCTGTGTAGTCCTGACTGTACTATGTAGACCAGGCTGGCCTCAAACTCACAGAGATCTATATGCCTTTGCCTCCCCAGTACTGGGATTAAAGGCATGAGACATGGTTTTATAAATCTAAATGCCCCCACATTCCTACCACAAAGTGAATCTAAGGTCCACGTAGCTACAGTCTGGTATTGATTAACAAACCACGAGGATAGAGGAACAATGTTAGGATGGTGTTGCGGGAGGTCCTTCTGCTCCTCCAGCCAATAGGAGCTGAGAAACCAGCCCACTGGGGCATGGTCACTCTCTTTTAAAAAGCGGCATCTCCCCTCCTCACTCTCTCTTACTTCCTGCTCTGCTTCCATTGACTAGACTCCCTTCCTGGTTGCACAGAGGGCTGTTGGCTGGGACGGTGATCTGTAATTTTTTTCGCCTTTAAATAAATACCACCCGATTAATCAAAATTCCAAACTGGTGTGGCATTGTTTGTGACTTACACCTTCATCTGGTGCCCAACTTTTGGTTTTAGGACCTCTCCTTCCCCTGCTCAGCTGCCGGCTGCGAGTTTGGCTTGGCATGAGCCCTCCCTTCCTCAGCCACGGCCTGTGCCTTGTGGAGGCCTTATGGCCTGTGCCTTGTGCGTGGAGCCAGCAGTTTAATATAAATTATTATGCACTGTCTTTTCTTGCTGCAGTTCTTTATATTTTTCTTTTAGAGACCTCAGATTGACTTTAAGTCCCCCCATACCCTATTGTTTGCCTCCCCACGTGGATTTAAACTCCACAGGCCCGCATAGTCTCTGCCCATGTGGTTTGCTCTTTTCTGAGTTGTTTTCAAATCTCCCTTGCAAGCGCAGCTCTTAAGCGGAGAGGACCAGAGCAAGCGGTTGCCAGTTACCAAAAGCTGCAACCCCTCAGGGTGACTCTGTCACATGGAGGCATACACAGCTTCCAGGTTACTCTTCTCTACCCCTGGATTCTGGGTTTATAGTTCAGTGTACAGATTTGATTTAATTACATTTACTTCGTTGAGGAACTTGCATTTCCCAGTTTTTAACAAATACTAGGCAGATGCTGAAACAGGACCCTGTTTTCATCGCAACTTGGCAACAGCGCCACCTGCTGGATAATAGGTAATATGGCAGTTTTCGTTTCCAACATGAATTTTACTGTTTTGGTTACCAATACAATGGGTTATATCATGCAAGGTTTATATGACTATGGGGATAACTTAATTTACTGGTTACTAGGTTTCAATATTCGTTTGCATATTCTATCATTTAGGAAGAATATGGCACTCCTAAGAAACATACAATCTTTACTAGAAACTCATGGAGGACAGGAGATTCAGGATTCAAAAGAGACAATAATAAAAAGACTTGAAATGCTTGAAGAAATTATTGGAGCTGGTGAACAGAGTAAGAAGGCACATGGACAGGATACAATGCCAGAACCAGCTATTAGAACTGGCTTACCCAGGGTTTTAGTGGCATACCCTATACTTAATTCTGACAAAGAGTCAACTTCTAAAGGCTCAAAGGGACTCAGAGAAGCTAGATATATGCCAATATCAATGAATGATCTAAAAGAAATTAAGCAAGCTATTGTTAATTTTGGCTTGCACTCTGCATATGTAAAGGAAATGATAAGGACTTGGGCTTCTAATGCTAGAGCTACACCCCATGATTTCCATCAGTTAGTGTCTGCAGTTTTAGATAAGGGACCTTCCTTGATGTTTGGAATTTATTTCAGAGAAGAATCCAAACATATGGAACAGCAAGGAAGAGCAAAAGATGTCAAGGTTTCCCAAGATCAAATTCTTGGTACAGGAGAATATGCTGATCCACAGGTCCAAGCTCTTTATGATGATGAAGTACTGTGTCTATGTCACCAAGCAGATTTAAATGCTTGGAATAGGATACAAGATCCAGAAAAAAGGGTTGAATCATACCAGAATTAGGCAGGGACAGAGAGTACCCTTTATTGACTTTTTTGCAAAGATTAATTGAGGCTCTGGACATAGCCGTAACAGACCCAGAAGCTAGACGAATATTTCTTGAATCTCTAGCTTTTGAGAATGGAAACATAGAATGCAAAAAGATAATTGGAGCTTTAAAGTCTAGATCAGCACCTATGGATGAATGGATTCAGCATACAATGAATGTTGAGACGTTTAGCTATAATGATGAATCGTGGGTAGGAGAAGTGATTTCCAAAGCAATGAGGAGACATCAAACTGCCAGGTGTTTTAATTGTGGTAAATTAGGACATCTGAAAAGGGATTGCAGGCACAGAATTTCTAGGAATAATATCTCCTCTGGGAATGACAAATTAGGAGACCTAGGCCTTCAGGTATATGGAGGAGATGCGGTAAAGGTTGACATGGGTCCAATGAATGCAGGTCAACAACAGACAAACAAGGCAACCTGATACCATTGGGAAACACCCTGAGGGGACTCTTGCAGGCCCCCAAGCCAACAGTGGCCCAGTCATTCCCAGTCACAGTGGAGAACGTGCCTCACCAAGAAAATTAAAAGATCCAATTTCTGCTGAAAAAAGTAATACTGGTCTAAATGATGAATTACGCATAGAAGATGAGTCAAAAATCCCAGTAGGACAGAGTAAACGTATATTATGGCAGACTCCTATTAACGATTAAAGACCAAAGCTAAGAGTCTGTATAAATGGCACATTTATTGAAGGCTTATTAGACCCAGGTGTGGATATAAGTATCATTCCTCCAGAATCTTGGCATCCAAATTGGCCTCTTCAAGAGGTAGATGTTCAGTTTCTGGTAATTGGAATCCTATATTGTGTAAAACAAAGCACAAGATGGGTTGAATGCATAGGGCCCGAATGGCAAATAGGAAGACTAAGGCCATATATAGCCAATATTGCCATAAATTTATGGGGCCGTGACCTGCTACAGCAATGGAATACCCAGATTAACATTCATGTAGTTCCAGGAACTCATAATTCTGGGAAAGGTATGATGAAAAAAGGTCACCAGCCATTCAAGCTGTATAAGAACATACAGCAAATACCAAACCTTTAGAGGTACCAACAGCCCTACCTTTAAAATGGCTAACTGAGAAGCCAATATGGATCAAACAGT
>NW_026068143.1:1905228-1907651 GCF_014885135.2 Alexandromys fortis | reverse complement strand
GACCAGCTGTTGGGATAACACCTGATCTAATAGTTCATTTAAACAAAACCTTAGATGGTGATAAAGATTTGAATAGTCCAAGAAAACTGACAGCTGAAGCAGAAAAGGAACTGACAATGATTGAGGAAAAATTACAGGAGGCACATGTGGATAGGGTGAACCCAAATCTTAGCTGCATCCTAGTCATATTGCCTTCCAGAATTTCTCCTACAGGGATTCTAATGCAGAGGGAAGATATTATTTTAGAGTGGATATTT
This sequence comes from Alexandromys fortis, assembly GCF_014885135.2. Lineage (NCBI taxonomy): Eukaryota > Metazoa > Chordata > Mammalia > Rodentia > Cricetidae > Alexandromys > Alexandromys fortis. The sequence continues at coordinate 1,907,394 of NW_026068143.1, read as the reverse complement.
ATACCTAATAAACCAAGTAAAAAATTAAAAACTTATGTGGAAAAAGTCTCTGAATTAATTTTAAAAGTAAGCTGAGACTTCGTCAAATAGCAGGTATAGACCCAGCAGAAATTATAGTGCCTTTTACTACTGAAGAAATAAAAAAAGTGGTAGACATTACCTCATAAAGAGAACTTCTTGGATTCTTCCTAGAATTGTATGAGATGCTCCAATAACTGGAGCCTGTATCTTCTATACTGATGCAAATAAATCAGGGAAAGGAGGTTACAAGTCGGATGAATTGAGTAAGGTGGAACAAAGCCCTTATAATTCTGTCCACAAGGCAGAATTATATGCCATTCTTATGGTGCTAAGGGATTTTAAAGAACCTCTTAATATAGCTACAGATTCACAATATGCAGAAAGAGTTATCTTGCATATTGAAACCACTGAATTTATACCAGATGACACAGAGTTGACTTCATTATTTATCCAGGTACAAGACATAATCAGGAACAGGCTTTGTCTGATGTATATAACACACATCTGGTCCCATACAGGTCTGCCTGGTCCTCCAGCACAAGGTAACACTGAGATTGATCAATTATTAATTGGAAGCGTATTGCAGGCCTCAGAATTTCATAAAAAGCATCATGTCAATAGTAAAGTCCTAAAGAAAGAATTTTCCATTACTTGGCAACAAGCTAAGGACATTATAAAGAGATGTCCTACTTGTTCTTTCTATAATCAAACACCGTTGCCTACAGGGAGTAACCCAAAGGGTACTAAGAGAAATGAAATCTGGCAAATGGATGTGTTCCACTTTATGGAATTTGGCAAATTAAAATATGTACACCACACCATAGACACGTATTCAGGTTTTCAATGGGCTACTGCCCTGAGCTCAGCAAAGGCTGATTCAGTAATCACACATTTATTGGAAGTTATGGCCATCATGGGTATACCTGCACAAATAAAGACAGATAATGGTCCAGCATATGTATCTAAGAAAATAAAATGCTTTTTTGATTATTATAATATAAAACATATTACAGGTATACCAAATAATCCTACAGGTCAGGCAGTTATAGAAAGATCAAATCATACTATGAAGGATATGCTGAACAAATGGAAAGGGACAGAAAATACCCCAAGTAATAGATTGCATAATGCTTTATTAACCTTGAATTTTCTTAACACTAATGAGAAAGGAACAACAGCAGCAGAAATACATTGGGTAATGAAAAGTCTGCTGAACTAAATCATCCGATTTATTTCAAAGATGTGCTGACCTCTCAATAGAAGCCAGGAGATGTGCTATGTTGGGGAAGGGGTTTTGTTCTTGTTTCCACAGGAGAAGAAAAATTGTGGATACCATCAAAATTAATAAAGTTTCTATTTGAAGAGGAGAAACCTCTTGGAAAGGAGAAATAACAGCTCATCGACAATGATGATATTTATACAGGTGGTAAGAAAAACATATAGAATGGAGGCAGGGTTCTCTTCTTTTTTGTTTTTTTGTTTTTTTGTTTTTGTTTTTTCGAGACAGGGTTTCTCTGTGGCTTTGGAGCCTGTCCTGGCACTAGCTCTGTAAACCAGGCTGGTCTCGAACCCACAGAGATCTGCCTCTCGAGTGCTGGGATTAAAGGCGTGCACCACCATCGCCCAGCTCAGGGTTCTCTTCTTATCTCTGCAGGAAAACACTCATCTTCAGAAAAATTCAAGGGACCCTGGATGTTTGAATACTGACAGATGGAAACTATTTACAACCCAATAAATTTCAGCAAGAAAATCAAATAGGTCTCGTAAGTAAAATTATTCTACTCTTATCTTTAAATATGTATTAATGTGCATTTATTTATGAATATATATAGCTGGTTTTGAAGTTGAAGTATGGCTCAGTCCCTCTCCAATTCCAAGCCTGTTGGTAAGAGAAAAACCCAGAGTTTCTGTCTCATGTCAAGAGCCATGATATGGGACAGAAAGAAATATGAGTTTAGAAAACATCTTTGCTTTTCTTCATATCTATCATACTTTTCATTGAATATATCTATCATGCCTTTCATTGAATATATATATATATGTCTATATATGTCTATATGATTAATGTTTAAGTTTTTTACAATAAACAATGAGTCTTTCCTGAAGTGACATTTGAAGTTTCCAGGAAGAAGATGGGGCCCCACA
>NW_026068143.1:1901008-1904570 GCF_014885135.2 Alexandromys fortis | reverse complement strand
ATTATACTCAGTATAGATAGATAGTCTTCAACCTCTTCAAAGAGCTGTAGAAAATGGCCTGTAATCTAACTCAGAGTTTTATGGTAGTGAGACACAATTGCTCCTGGCAATACCGCTCTATTCCCGAGAGAATGTTGAGCACCAAAGACACTCCACCTGGAGCCTTTCTTTTTGGCAGAACTGGCCTTTGGGGCAAGAAATGCCCATACCTCAACCACTGACAGAGATACAGAGCATGCATCAATGGATACAACAGAACTGTCATATCCTGCCAAGACAGGGTAAGATAGTTTTGAAAAGTTGCTTGCCTTTCAGCTGCTGTGATCAAAACAACTTGTTTTCCTCTGCTCTGAGCAGCCTGCAGCTGCTCTGCGCATGAGACCTTGATGACAGACAGGTTGGTGAGCCTACAGCTGAAAGATCCCAGAGCTGGGGCATGGCCAGAGCCCTATATAAGCTGCCCCTGAGCACAATAAAGTTGTCATTCTTAAAAAAAAAAAAAAAAAGTTGCTTGCCTTTGAAAATAGTATGTCAGTTATGTTAAGCCTTAGCCAAAGTTTGTTGCTTCAACACTGCAAACGTGACTTTGGGTGATTACTCAGGTAGCTAGTTGTCTCTGTGATTTATTGCATGTTTTGGAAGTTGTTTGATTTCACTTTCTAATTACCCAGGTACCATTATTTCTTATTTCCCTTCTCAGATCTTTGATGGGGTTGAAGACTATATAAATGTAGTTACTTTCCTCTCATGACTTGGTCAAGCTATTTATTATATAAGACCTAAGCTAGTTAGAATAGGATATTTGTGCTTACTGTATATAATTTCGTAGTAGGTTTAGAACTCTCTTACTTAAACAAAAGGGGGAGGTGTTATGGGAGGTCCTTCTGCTCCTCCAGCCAATAGGTGCTGAGATACCAGCCCATTGGGGCGTGGTCTCTCTCTTTAAAAAAGCCCCGTCTTCCCTCCCCTCTCTCTCTCTTACTTCCTGCTCTGCTTTCGGCGACTAGATACCCTTCCTGGTTGCTCAGAGGGCTGTTGGCTGGGACAGTGATCTGTAAGTTTTTCCCCTTTAAATAAATACCACCCTATTAATCATAATTCTAAACTGGTGTGGCATTGTTTGTGACTTACACCTTCAGGATGGAAGCTATTCTAGATTAATCTTTCCTAAAGGAAATATGACCCCATTCTTTTACTTCCTTTAAAACCTTGTAGCTTTTTATTGACTATCAAGCCAAATAAAATCTTTTTTGTCATTATGGCATAACCTTGACAAACCTTTTCTGTTTGCTCTCTTATAAATAACCCACATTTGGGCCAAACTGGATTGTGTTAAAAGAGGACTATGGTTTCATAGCACCTACAGGACTGACAGGTTTGCCTCCCACCCTTAATAACTTTTGAGATCTGACTCAACTAAACTCACAAATTCTTTCCTCCAGGAATATTTTTCTTGATTCATTTTATTTCTTTTTCCTTTTCTCATTTGAACCTCAAAACATTATATTTCTTTTTCTTTATTTATTTTTATTCTTTTTTATTATTTTTTTATTAAAAATTTCCGCCTCCTCCCTGCCTCTCTTTCCTTCCCCCACTCCCTAGCCCCCCTTCCCTCCCCCTCCCTCTCCAGTCCAAAGAGCAGTCAGGGTTCCCTGCCCTGTGGGCAGTCCAAGGTCCTCTCCCCTCCATCCAGGTCTAGGAAGGTGAGCATCCAAACAGGTTAGGCTCCCACAAAGCCAGTAAATGCAGTAGGGTCAAAACTCAGTGCCATTGTCCTTGGCTTCTCAGTAGCCCTCATTGTCCACCATATTCAGAGAGTCCAGTTTTATTCCATGCTTATCCAGTCCCAGTCTAGCTGGCCTTGGTGAGCTCCCAATAGATCAGCCCCACTGTCTCAGTGAGTGGGTGCCCCCCTCATGGTCTTGACTTCCTGAGTGAAGTAACCCAGACCCAAATAGATGAACATGGGATGTACTCACTCATAATTGGTTTTTAGCCATAAATATAGGACATTGATCCTATAATTTGTGATCCTAGAGAAGCTAAATAAGAAGGTGAACCCATAGAAAAGCATACAGTTATCCTCCTGGATATTGGAAGTAGACAAGATTGCTGGGCAAAAATTGGGAACTGGGGGGTGGGATGGGATGGGGGAAAGGGGAGATGAGGAGAGAAAAGTGAGAAGGGGAGGATGGGGAGAGCTTGGGGAATGGGATGGTTGGGACAATGGAAGGATGGATATGGGAGCAGGGAAGTATATATCTTAAATAAGGGAGCCATTTTATGGTTGGCAAGAGCCTTGACTCTAGAGAGGTTTCCAGGGGTCCAAAGAGATGTCCCCAAATAGGTCCTTGGGCAGCTGAGGAGAGAAATGGCCCTATCCTATAACCATACTAATATCTTGCATATCACCATAGAACCTTCATCTGGCGATGGATGAAGACAGAGACAGAGACCCACATTGGAGCAATGGACTGAGCTCCCAAAACATTATACTTCTGCTTTTGACTTTCTCATAGTCTGCCTTGGATGCTGGTTCTTTATATTCTAGCTTTAGCTTTTAAACTGATTTGCAGAATTCTTGAGGGCAGTGTCTGTGAACAAGGGCTGAGAAGTCTAGTGGAAAGCTTCAATGCCTGGATAGTAAATAAATAGTAATTTTGAAATTAGTAGATCAAATCTTAACTTAGTTTTTGAACAGACACCATTTTCTTCCTCCTTATAGTGCCTCCAGGGGTTTGAGACTAAATCTGTTTTTATACATGTGAATTTCTCTCTCCAACAGTTCTCACACCTTGGCCTCCTAGAGAGTAAACACTTACACAGCTATTTGTTTCTGGATGCTTTTGTTTTTAGTTTTCCTTGTAACTTCTTTTCTGATCTGTAACTCACATTTCTCTGTCCACTTGGCTCTTTAAGTTACATTAGACTATTTGGAAAAGTTGTAATTACTCCAGGCTCTACATTTGTCTACTTTACTTAAAAACACAAAAAATAATTCTAACAGCACAAAATTGACTTTTAATTAAAGGGAAAAAAAAACTGGTGAGGAAGAAACTATCCCAACTAGGAAGGACCTTATTCTGACCCTGGCAAAGGCTTATTCCTATCGTTCGTGCTATTCTCCTCTAACCTAGATATGCTTTGTGACCCAGCTAAAGCAACTTTTTAGTGGAACTAGTTCTACTTTGTTCTGGGACTCTACTTTCATAGCATGTATCTCATCATAATCGTCCTTCAAGACACTCTTTACTATTATCATTTTATATATAATTAAACTCTGGCATCCTCACTGTTATGATTTTCATCTTTTTAAGAGACAAGCAACACCCACTCCCTCCCCCATCCGCTGAGACATTCTGATCTTCAGCTTCCGGCCTGAGCTCGCTCTCTTTCTGTCTTCCTCTCAGAGAGGCAGCTTCGCTTCGGCCTATCTCCCCACTTCTCCCCCCCTCTGTCCTCCTCTTCTTCTTCTTCTTCTTCTTCTTCTTCTTCTTCTTCTTCTTCTTCTTCTTCTTCTTCTTCTTCTTCTTCTTCTTCTTCTCTCTCTCTCTCTCTCTCT
>NW_026068143.1:1875726-1897203 GCF_014885135.2 Alexandromys fortis | reverse complement strand
AAAAAAACCAAAAAAAAAAAAAAAAAAAAAAAAAGAAAGAAAGAAAGAAATTATAGCTGGTAAAAAGCTTACAGCAGCCTGAGTCTGTTGGCTAATTCATATTCTGGTTAAATATTGCTATGTACAAAATAGATTACTTTCATCTCACACAGCTTTAAAACAAAATACAACAGAACTTAGCCCTAATACCATGTCAAATATATTTTTAAGCTTGTTGATTTGAAAGGTTTTCTGGAACTAACACATTCTAAGTCATGGTGGGATTGACTAATAACTCTTGAATTTGATTCTTAACCTATAGACCTAAGCCTACCCAGTTTTGAAAAACCAAGGCATATTTCTTTTGAAGTCAGAGCAACAAAGCCTCGACCTCATTTAAAGTGCAAGGCCTTTCTTTAGCAACTTTGATTAGGCATAGTATCTTAAGGAACTAGTTTGTACTTTTGACAGTTGGGTACTCTGACTGCTTGGGTAAATAGTTAAACATCTCATTAATCATTGTATATCAAAAAAGGGATACATAGATAACAACTGGAACACTTCTGTGTAAAGGCTATTGTGCATTTTTAATGTTCTTAAATGCTAGATAAAGGATCCCAAATATATTAAAAATGGACTCATGTACCAAAACCAATGCACTCTACTTGCACCATAGGAACCATTTATTGTGGTTCTGCTAATCATGTTTATATAATGCTAAAAGCCCATGTCATAAGATGGGATGGTAGAGAGTGCTATACAGAATCGTATAGAAAACTCACTTCATAAGCTGGAGAATGAATGATTACTGGGAAGGCCCCTGGTGGAAACAGGGCAGGGCTAAATGCTTGGTGAAGAAATAATAGGCCCAGAATATTGGTTTAATTTCACTTAAAAATGTGCCTCTGTGATGTTGAGACTCAGAATGCCAATTGTGATTTATATGTAAAACAGTATATTAGCCTTCTTCAGAAGCACATTCAGATTGCAAGCCCAGAGACCCAAGATTTCAATCAGGAACAAACAACTTTGTCTGGATAATATGACCATTTTAATTATATTTCAGGAAAGTATTAATCTCTGTTTGACTTAAAGTTCAGGATTAAAAAAAAACATAAATTCATATACTTTTTTTAAAAAATCACTGAAATGTTAATAATTGCCAATTGAGTTACTGGTTTCCTTTTTATTTTAAAGGCCTTAGAAGTTGCCTTAATGAAGAGTACAAAATGTGCTATTTTCATATGTGTCCATGCTTTTGTTGAACTTACAATAGGACTAGATGTGAAAATAATGCGTATAGTCTCATTGGAGAGATTAAAGTTAGTTTAAGTCTATAGTGAATTTAATCAGTGATATTTATTCTGACCTAGATATAACGATAGTGTCCAAAAGTGGTAAAAATGAGCAATTTTTTTAATCCTTTAGTTTCTTATTATTGAAAAGAAAAAGCAAATAAAAAATTTAAGTTGAAAAATTGCTAGAAGGAATTAAAATATCTAGTTCCTGGTTCTGCTTACATAATGGTTTAGAATAAGTTTTCATTTGTCCCTTTCTTTTTAGTTTTCATTTTACATTCTAAATATTAATGTTATTTTAATTTAAAATAAAGGAGAAATCAAAAGCTGTTTATGTTATTGTTTGAGGGAGAATAAGAACATTTTATACAATACAATACAATACAGTACAGTACAGTACAATATAATACAATACAAAAAGTCACATAGCTGGGGTTTGCTGTGTTTGTTTTTTTCCAAAAAAAAGTAAAATAGTTGTATGTCACTATTCATACTCAGACATGCACCAAAAATGTTCTATTCCTAGCAAAGACCACCAGTATGTTCTATGAGTTAAGATTATTGAGTGCTCTTTGGGGACCCTGAGAGGCTATTATTGTTTCTGTATGGGTCAATACATAAAGACAGTTTTCTACTTTGGTGGTGAGACATATTTCTTCAAGATACTGTTAAGAGTTTCTCATTGTCCCTGAGACAAAATTCTGCATACGCACTCTTTTTTCAATGCACTCCTTATTGAAAAGCATTTGGAAGACTAATAATTCACATTGCAAACTAAAAATTCAAAGTGTAAAAATGAAAATGTGAGTTCTTTCTTGACGGCTGTCCTTTTGGAGTGGTATTCTTTAAAGCCAACTGTTTCAAATTCATTAATACTGTTTTAAAATAAAAAAAATCTATTAATTAAACAGTGCTGCTTTTTGTGATTGAGTTTACACCCAAATACATTAATAAAATACTAATTGTAATATTTAAAACACATTTTCCTTAATATGCTTATCAGCATAGTTTCTTTCTTTAAAGCTCCTCAAAATAGTTTATTTCATACAAAGAAAGCATATTGAGTTTCACAATTTTTTTTATTTTTTTATTGTAAGATAAAGTTATTGCAACTGTAATTAAATCTCCTCAGGCTAAAATTATTAATTTTAACATAATTATGTGATATATATGTATATAGATCACAATATATGTAGAGAGAATTTCATTTTACTGTTGCATTTATTTATTTAATTATGGTAATTTATTCCTATTGAAAAGAAAGAGCAGAAATAAAAGATCATATCTAGGAATACTTTTGGAAGAATGTGTCAGAAGAGTGAAGTGCATTCTTTAGAGTTTCTTTGATCTGCGATTCACTGACTCTCAGGTCAGGGATGTCATGAAGATAAAAGACAAGTTGGTTTTCCTAGAGAGAGATGTTTTAAACAGGAGGTATATAATTTTTTGAAGTAATGCCATTTTGCTGACATTTAGCTACCTTATCCAAATATTTCATTATTTCTATAAATAATGAACATTCTAAGGAATATTTCATTAAAATCCATAAGTGGTTGCTGATTGTAATCTTAAAGCAAACACCACTAATATCTATTGCTTTGTTTCTTATGAAAAGAAAGGAAAAGAGGATGAATTACATCATAGAAAATGTAGTTTTGACCACAAAAAGATTTTAACGTCTCTCTGCTTATTAAATATTACCAGCTGATATTCAACAGAACCAAAATGTACCATTAATTTCTTCTAAGATCAGATGACAGTCCGATTTACTGGCTATAATTTAACAGTTGCATAGCTGAGACTCTAATTATTACAGATTTCTGCCCATCATTCAATGTGTGTAACTCCCACTGAAATCAACAGGAATCTTTCAGAATCTCTATCATCTGATGTGGATTTCAGATTTTAAACCTACTGAAGGCCTTAATTTGTGCACTCCAAGATAAGAATATATTGGATTTTTACATGAAGAAGCATAGCATTTTTTTAACATTTAATTTAATATTGCAAACTAGATCAAGGAAAGTTAGTCTCATGTTTTGGAGGGTAAAGGGGGTCTTTGGAACAGATAATTAAGAGTAAAACTGAGTATTGGACTGAAAGTTTTTGTTTATACCTTCAAACAGGAAGCAAACATGACAACGGCATTTATTATTTAAGTAAGTACTCAGTTATTTAGAACAAAACTAAAACTTTTATGGCAATAACTACTATTCTATTAATTGAACACACACATATCAAAATATTATGGAAAATTGAGCTTATAAATGAATCAAAGCTGAGCATTTTGAGTTAGTATATATGTTGTTGTATGCCGATGCTTTTTGTCAGGATCTAGCTATGGTTTACATAAAGAATACAATGCTTCTCAAAAAGCACATGAAAATTTCTTATTGATATTGGTGGTTTGAATCAGTTGGTTCCCATAGGCTCATGTATTTGAATACTTGGTCCTGAATTGGTGGAACTATTTCGGAAATATTAGGAGGTGGAACCTTTGTAGGAGGTTGGCTCTGAGATTTCAAAAGCTCATGCTATTCCTCGTTAACTCTCTCTACCTATCATTTGCAGAAAAAATATATGCTCTCAACTATTTCCCCAGAATCATGCCTGCCTGCCTGCTACTCCTTACCATGATGGTGACAGATTCTAAGACTCTCAATCTGTAAGCTCTAAATAAAGTCTTTCTTCAATATATTGCTTTGATCATGGTGTCTTATCACAGCAATATAAAAGTAACTTACAAAAAAGGAATTACTTAAAGTTGTAGATTGTGTGGCCAGAGAGACTGATCTACAGCTAACCCACTCTCTATTTCTATAACCAACTCCACTTGTTGAGGAGGTGATACAATTTTATGTTCTACAGTAATCATGGTACATATTTATACACTCAGGCAAACACTAATGCATATAGAATAAAAATAAGTAAAAAAAAATGAGAACCAGATTGGAAAATGTTTGTAAAGAATGACTAAGCTAAATTGCTTAGATACCAAACATGGTTCCTATATTCCGAGCAAGCTGATTAACAGGAAATTAATTTCCTTCTTTAATGGAATTAGTTGAATATAAAAATCTTTTTTGATTTCCTTAGAAAAAATCTTTTCTCAATATGAAATCATAGTATAACATGTTTGTTATCTCCAAAAATGTTTTCTTAATTTTTTAGGTTTACCATTATAAAGAAACCCAAACTGCCTTCAAACAACAGAAACTTGTTACATGACAGCCCTGGAGGCTAAAATATAAAAATCAAGATGTCAACAGAGGTTTTTGTTTGTTTGTTTGATGATGACTGTTAAAGAAAACTTGTTCCATGTTTCTCCCATATGTCCATCCTGTAGAATATCCTCCTCGTATTTCTTGTGTTTGTCTCTTTATAGCTTCATCCTGCTGGGCATGGCAGCATTTGTACTTCAAATCTTTCTTCCTTATAAAGACAGCTGCACTGGATTAGTACCAATGCTAAAGTATCTATTTTAACTCAATCATCTCTAAGGACTTAATTTCCAGTGATATTGGATTCATTAGAATTGGAGGATTTGGAACTTAGTATCTTATGGAAGAGTCATAATCCATAAACTATATGGAGCTAAAATCAGAAAATAGCAGTATGAATAAAACTCAAAATGAAGTGCAGAAGTTTTGGTGACATCATTGTTAGTATACCAGAGATGGCCAGAATTTCCCATGTGGGATGCTTAACTACTCTGACAGCCACCATTTGACATGTCAAAATGTTTAGCTACAGCAGACAGGAAGAGGTAGCTACTGAAAGCTTAGCTAAATGGATTAGTCCATATTTCAAAAGGTTAAATAATCAGCCCAGCACTAATGGCCATGTTGATCTGAGAAGTCACCATGCAGACTATTCCCTGAAGTACTATTTTATTTCGACTGTTTTGAACATAGTTGTTAATGGTGATTTAAAGGATTCTGATTTCTATAGCTCTGCTAGTTATTGAGACTAGAATATACAATAATAGATGCTACATTACTTATATGCATGCTGTCAAAAATAATATATTGAAATAAATTTTCCAGAAAAAGAAGACCCTGACCAAATTTTGTTACTGTTTTCTTTTAATGTTTTTTCCTGACCAAATTTTGAATGGCTTGAACAGAACTGACATTATGGAGCATTGTACTAGTCTTGAATTCAGAGTATGCTAGAATAAAATACTCTAATTATGTAGAGACATACTATTAGATTTAATTAATATGTACAAAATTTAAAGAAGTCTTAATGATTTAATTAATAGTTATTTTGTAATTAATATTGTTTGGGTTATGTATGTTTTAATTACTCAATGTTATTTATTTATAAATATGTAATAGGTAATTTTTATTTTTCTTATTTTTTAAATTCTATTTTATTAGACAGTCTTAAATAATAATTTCCTTAATAATAACTTGTTTTTAAAATTAAAGTATGATTGGCTAGAGAGACAGCTCACTGGTTAAGAGAAACTAGCTGCTCTTAAAAAGGACCTGGGTTTAATTCCCAGCACCCACATGGAAGCTCCCAATTCAGTTCCAAGGGATATGACTTCTTCCATGGGCATCAGACATAGACATGTTTTGTGTGTGTCTTTGTGTGTATGCAAAATGTGTGGACACACCTGCATGTACATGGGAGAATGCATGGATGTAGAGGTCCCAGGTTATTGTTTTGTGTCTTCCTGGTTACCTTCCCACCTTATATTTTGAGGTAGAGTCTCAGAATTGCACCCAGAGCTAACTGATTCAGGAAATCTGGCTAGCCAGCTGCTCTGAGCATCCTTATGCCTCTGTTTTCCCCACTGCTATGCCTGTTGTACATTTACGCGGATACTCAGGATCTAAACTCAGATCCTTATGTGTGCATGGCAAGCACCTTACCCGCTGAACTATCCCCCAGCCCCCTTTTCATATGATTTTATATCTGTTCCCTGTCCCTAGCATGCCGTTCAGGTCTTTAGAGATCCCAGATGCAGCTGGCATATTAGGACAGTGTCTATAGAGTCAATACAAGTTTTAAAGCCAAGTTTAGAAGTGCTNCTTGGTGAGTTCCCGATAGAACATCCCCATTGTCTCAGTGTGTGGGTGCACCCCTCGCGGTCCTGAGTTCCTTGCTCATGCTCTCTCTCCTTCTTCTCCTGATTTGGACCTTGAGATTTCTGTCCGGTGCTCCAATGTGGGTCTCTGTCTCTGTCTCCTTTTATCGCCTGATGAAGGTTAATATTCAGGAGGATGCCTATATGTTTTTCTTTAGGTTCTCCTTCTTATTTAGCTTCTCTAAGATCACGAATGTCAGCAGAGGCCTATATTCCTTCTTGGTGAAACTGCTTTTAAATACCTGGGAGAAAAAAAAATAAAATTGGAAGAAAAATCTTCAAAGGAACTGAAAACATAATGTAAACTCATCAAGTGACAACATCATAACAGCATGCAAGGAATTGAATACATTTTTTCATAAGCTTAGCTAACATAACTATAACCATGTCACATATTTTGAGAAAATATATCCCTGGCCTCTGAGGGTATTAATAGCTATTTGCAATCAGTTGTAAATTTCTATGTAGTCCAAGTTAAAAATTTTCAACTATATGTAATCAGCAGGAAATTCTGCAACATTAATAATTAGTTCAAGTTCAAAGCAATATTTCTCCTAATTCTGTCTATCATCAACTCCTTATAGAGCTCCCCTGTGGAACAAGACCATCTTTGTAGTAACAGACACTTGGAAAAATTGATGGAAATTTAGTCATTTATATTTAACAAAACAGATAATGTCAGTGACACTAGTTTCACCAGCTTTATTTAAATCCATAAGCACCTTCCTTACCCCAAGCACCTAAATTAAAACTGTGCTACAAATTTAGCTAAACAATTGAGTAGGCTGCTGTGAAATGTCAAATAGTTGAAGGACTTTTAGGGAAAAACATGTATAGTTCTATTGCCTGAGATACCCTAACAACTCAACACAATGAATCTAAAAATGTTGTCACGCAGCAGCAACCAACACACTGTGTGAAATTAGGAAATCTGTCTTCTCTGGTTCTCAGGGTACTCATTGTGAAATGAAACTGTTGGACAAGTTGATCATCAAAGTTCTTTCTGTGTCCAGCATTCTTGAACTTCGTGGTTCAGGCCTTTAAGTAATGATGATAATTGACTTCCATTCAAGTTTTCATATTTGAGTGATAAAACACTGATGTATGAAAACCATGAAAGCTGGGTATTTCAATGAAGTATCAGGAGGTAGGGGTGCTTATAATTATCACTCTAGTCAAAATGCAAAACTTTGTTAGCCACTCCTTAAGCCACATCATCCCATTATTAACCTTACTTCCCCTCTTCTTCCTTTTCCAAGTAACTACTATCTTAATTTCTTAAAAGGATGATTTTTGTTTTTATTTATGAGTATCTGTGTATTTTTACATTCATATGTGACACATAAGTGGAGGTCCTTGGAGCTGAAGTTAGAGGAGCTTATGAGTTATCCATAATGGTGCTAGAAACTGAACGTTGGTCCTTGGGAAGAGCAGTAAATGCTCTTAATAAAAACACTTACCTATCTCTCCAATCCCATCTACCTTCAGTTTTAAACAATAAATCGCTTTTGTATTCCTTCAATTCCATTATTTTTCTTTATAAATACACTTTACTGACATGCAATTTATATACTAAAATTTCTGTTAACATAGACATTTGGTTATATATGGTTTTAACAAATATATATGTTTATAGAACTAGCAGGCATATATACATTTAGAATATGTAGCTGAAACTTTCATAGTTTGTTGAAAATTTCAGTGCTTCTTTATGTCTGTTTGTTGTCAGTTATGGTGTGCTTTCCCTAGGCAACCTGTTGTTGATAGTATTCTCTTGATTACATACTATATCACAGCCACTTCAGGGAATGAAATATTGGATATATCCAGGCTTTTTTCCAGAAACTTCTAAGATATTTACCATATCTATTTTTTCACTCTTGTATCATCCAGTACAACAACAGTGTGTAGCAGTAGTAAACACTAAGTAAAGATGTATGAAATAATAATTCAAGGAATAAATGAACAAACACATAACAAGAACCTCTAATACTGTAAGAAAAGAAAACATCCCATTCTACAGAGATTATGGCATAAAACACAGGGGAGATTTGAGGTATCTCAGAGAAAATATATAGATTATATTTGTCCAAGCAATTTTTCAAAGTTTATATTTAGAAATAAAATGAAATGGACCTACCTCTCTTTTCTGCACTTACATATCTGACTGTCATCTCTTCACATCACCCTCACATAACAAATATGCTAATACTAAATTTGAAAGACCAATTTTCTGTAGTCATTTCTCACAGAATTGTTGGCCACGTATGTAGAATGAAATAGTTCAATATGTTATGTAAAATGTGTAAGGTGAGTTGATTAGCATTCACTTTGTTATATACATACAGGTCTTGATGAATGAGTTATATCTCAGAATCTCTATTCAATGTTCATTTGTAATGTTCTCTATAAGCCAAAAAACAGTTATCATGATTTATTGTAGAAAATTATAGTTTGGGTCTATGCCACATAAAGAAAATGAAAAACAAATAAAAGTAGAATCCAACCTACACTTAGTAAAGATAGTCATTTTATCAATATAAAAGAATTAGGAGTGATGTCAGTTGGGTGGTCAACTAGAAGTTACTAAAATATGTCCTTGTTGGTCATTCAACATAATTAACAGTAAGATAACTGCATTCTGGAAAAAGTATACAAAGGGATGGCAGCAATTCTATAGTGCACAGAAACTCAGGATTTCTAACTAACAAAGGAAAGGAAACAGAATACAATCCCCAGTCCCAAGTCGAGGTCAGCTTAGAACCAAAAGAGAGAGCCCTTTGTGAAGAAAAGGAGATTGATAGGGATCTCTATCAACTTCTCTTTGACATCTATAATCTTTGGCGTTAGACAGTAAATGAAGCTGAAGAATGTTCATGGAATCTGCATGCCTCTATTCTCCCACCATCAAGAAAACCTACATTCTTTGCCCCAAGCTGTGATGGCATTTGCCATCTTGAAACTGAAGACATGATGTGTATTTGTCTTCCTTAAGTAATAGATAGTTGCTGTGCCTTTTATCCATGATATGATACCTCTATGATGAGCTATTGTTGTCTTCAGGTCATTGGGAAAAAGTTGCTATGAAGATGTACCATTCTTCACCCAACTACTGTTCCACCTTTGCCCTGAGATCTGAACTGCTTCAGTGCACTTCTTCCCAGAGAAATTGAGTCACCTACAATGCTTATTGCTGTCATCTAATTTATTAAGTCTCAAAGAAAAGAAATATAGCAAACACCCTTTCTCTTGAAAATGGACTAGATCCCTGGATTTTGAATTGCTTGTGTATCTTACAAGATTTATTTACTTTGTGCATGTGTGGTCACACAAACATGCACCACATGCATGCAAGCATACTCAGAAGCTAGAAAAAGGTAGCTGATTCCCCTGGAACTAGAGCTATAGGTAAGCTGCCTGATGTGGGCTCTGGGAACTGAACCCAGGACTTCTAGAAAGCAACAAATATTTTTAGTCACTGAGCCATCTCTCTAGTTGTAGCATCTCTCATTCTTGAGACATAGAATAGATACACTGTTGCTCCCCCAATCCACAGAGTCTGAGCCATAATCAGACACTGTTTTTATTTAGTGTTACTGTAGTATCACGTGGGATGGCAGAAATCTAAGCTATTGACTGACATGTTCTACCTTTCCAGGATTAAGAATCATTGCTGTACAAGATGGTGTTAGGCCCCTTTAGTTTTATGAGCTCAATTACAACTAAACTCAGCTCCCCTCATTCCTCAGAGCAAA
Source organism: Alexandromys fortis (assembly GCF_014885135.2). Lineage (NCBI taxonomy): Eukaryota > Metazoa > Chordata > Mammalia > Rodentia > Cricetidae > Alexandromys > Alexandromys fortis. The sequence goes on along the minus strand of NW_026068143.1, from coordinate 1,887,073 downwards.
CTTAGGTGTTGTAGCCTACTCCCAAGACTCAGGGTTACTCTTCCATCTCTGCTTTGGCAACCCGAGCTCCTGGAGTGTGTCTCCAATTTCAACGACTAGGCTTTGTAAATGATCTCTATCCACACTACATGAGGAATAACTGTATGTCCCAGGATAGTTATGTGTTAGCAATTTCATAAGACCTTGAATCCAGGATTCCATGGTTGCTCCAAGCCCCTGTATGAACAACCCAATACTGCTGTAACTGACTAGATGGCATGATTTACTCAACATTAAGAAGCATGTCCTCAGCTAAGATATTTCACTTTGAGAAGAACAAGAACAGAAAAGTCCCCAAAGTCCTTGCCACTAAGGCTCTAAAAATCCATGGTTCTACTGCCACAAATTCATGTAGCCTAGGCCATTGAGGCAACCACCTTTTTTGTTCAAGTTTGCTGCAGCTTCCAGAGCAACACAGAAATTATGCAGTTGCACATGCATAATTAATATAGAGCAATTGCAGTCTGCCCATCCAGTACCTTTCAACTCTGTTGCAAGTGTAAACATGACCCTATAAAAACCAGTCTAAAATTTTGAAGTAGAGAGCACTACAACAGATTCAACAGACATTAGTACAAGGATACAGTCACACAAAAAAAGGAAAAAGGAAGGAAACATGGTAACACCAAGGAAGAAATTAAACTTCCAGTAACTGACCCCAAAGAAACAGTGATTTGCAAATTATCTGGAAAGTAATTAAAAGAAAGAGTTAAAGGAAACTCACTAGGAAACAAGAGAACAAAGTTATATAAAAGTTCAATAAAAGCAGGAAAATATTTTAGTGAGCTACATCAGGTCAATAAAGAGATATAATCAAAAAGAACAAAGTAGAAATATTTGCTAAATAATAAAATGAATTAAATACAAAAATGCCAAAGAACATGTCAAGACTAGAACTATATCAAGCCAAACAATCTGTGAACACAGAGATAGGCCCTTTGAAAGCACATACTAAAAAGAATACAGAAGAAAAAAGATGAAAAGAAGTAAGGAAAGTCTAAGAGACTCTTATGCAATCAAATTGCAATCAAACTGATACTCGTTATGGATGTTTCAAAAGGTAGAGAATAAAAACAGAAATTGAAACATTATTTGATAAAATAATTATTGACAATGTCCCAAGTGTTGAGAATGGTAGAAAACCAGATTCACGAAGCTCAAGATGTATGTCCTATTTAAGTAGACCTATTAGAGAGGTCTATGTCAAGGTTTATTCTAGCCATATTGGCAAAGGCTGGAACACTTGAAAATTAAACTCCTAAATTCACACAAACCCAATTAAGGATTGGGATAAAAAAGAAACATTTTATTAAATGACGAATACATTAAAATGGACAAAATGTATATTAAAAAATGTTCTACCTCAGTAGTCATTAAGGAAATACAAATCAGACCCACAAAATATTTCAGAAAAAGCTTGTTACAATAATTATTGTCAAAAAAGCCATGGCTAACAAGTAAATCCAGAGAAAATAAGCAAAACAGGAGCCATAATATTTATTAATAATATTTACAAAATCATGCAACCATTGTGGTAAACAATGTGGAGATTTTTAAAGAAATAAAAAGCAAAGTTACCCAGAAATCCTTCTTCTGAATATATGCCTAATGGAAATATGTCAATATATAATAAAAATATCCATACTTTCTTGATTATCTCATAATTATTTACAATAAAGATATAGAAGTAACTAAAACATACATTGATAAATGAAGGGAAAAACTGTGGTTGACTCACAGACACACCCTAAAATGTTGTTAGTTTTTTCTTTTTTCATGAAGAAGTTCCTGACATTTGTCATACCAGAGATAAATCTGGAGAACACTGTGTTAAGTCAAATAAACTAGATACAAAATTGCTTTATGATTTTGCTAATACATAGAATAGAAAAATATGATGGAAGCATAATGACAAAAGTAAAGCCATATATAAAATAATTAATAGAATGCGAAGAAGTAGCTGTAAAGATGCAACATAAAAATTATACTACATGAACAAATCCAAAGAGCTTAGGAAGATAATTAAGTTTGTGTCATCCTCAGGACTTATACTAAAAGTGTAGACTGTACAAGTTATTGTCATAAAAAGATAGTTATGTAAATGATGAATATTTGTATTTGCTCCAATTTAGTTACCATTGCATCATCTATATGTATACTAAAATATTATATCTGTAATTATATACATTTAAATTAAAAATAGTATACAAACTTTGATGTTTTATAAATAACTATATAACTAATTGTGAGGAATATTTAACAAATAATTCCAGCATGCACGTTAGCTCACAACTAATTTTAACACTAGTGCTAGGAGATTTCCTCTTCTGACCTTCACAGGGACCAGGCACACACACGGAACACAGACATACATTCAGGCAACACCCCCCCAAATTAAATAGAATAATATAGTTTTTAAAAAAGAGATCTGCTGTGTTTTTTTTTTTCAAATGAAAGTTGTCTAGGGCTTTGAAAACCATGTGACACCAGTTTGAACTTCACACTATATCTAGATGAGTAAGTCTCCTTTTGTGCTTTTAAATAGGACAGTTTATTTTTATAATAGTAATTAAATGAAAAAATAAATGAAATACATGAATCAATAACAGAGGAATCTGGGGCAAAATAAATGTTTTCAAATCTAGAAGATACATAACCGTTATATCACAAGGACATATTCCTAAGCATAGATCCTTGCATAGCATTTGTGATTTCTGTAACACCAACGTTTTAAAGTAAATGATTGCTCTGGTTTCTACATATCTGTAAAACTTCTCTTGTAGTATAAATTTGTTATTTTTATCCTCCATTGTCTAGAATATTATAAATAAATTTCTTTAAACATAAAGATTTGAAAAATAAGCAAATGTTTTTGTTTTCAAAATGTAATCATGTAGAGTGTCAGGAGTATATAGTATAGGCTAAATATTGAAACATGCTTGGTCTGTTTCAATCTCTAGTAAGTTAATATTACATGAAACCTGATTTCTACAAATGTTTATAAGAATTTCTTATGATTTTTCAGTGTTGAAAGAGGAAATAATTATTCTCTTAAGGAAAAACAGGAAATTTACAGCAAAACAATATGTTTGATGCTCAAATTTATATCAATTTTAGTGTATCCAAAAGTAACATTAAAGTTTGAGGAATTAAGTTATACTTGAATATATTTATAAATCAATGAGTTCATTTTATAATAATTTTATAAAATATCTACCAGCAAGAAATGTTTTTTTTTTCTTCCCAATTGATGTCAATTGTTGGATTAGTTCTAGATTTGGAATCCAAATTTGTCCTTGCTGGGCTTGAAATTTTTTTAAAGTTGCAAGTCTTTATCTTTCCTTGACCTGTGCTGTCATGGATTCAATGCTTTTGATTTTCTTTTCAGCTTATATAACTAAACCTTTCTTTCTGGAAACTGGTAATTTTAAGATTAGAATTCTTTGTCACAGAGGAACAAAACACTGACTGACCTCAACCTTTTTCATTTTCTATCTCAATTTTTATCTAAGTTCTATGACTGCATCAAGGTCCAAAGTTTTTAAAGACACAAATTTCCTTTTTCACCTTTTAGAGAAAATAACATCAACTAAAAACTCTTTCTGTCTGAAAGACTTTTTCTTTTGTGCTTGAAGGAAGCTAAAATGACTGTTGAATCTTTATGCAAAGGTGTTATTTCAGTGACTTGACTTGGGTGCCTTAGCTGTTCTTAGAACTAGTGTATAACTGTTAAAATTTGATTTATAGCTAGCATTATTTAAATAATACCAATATATTTTGTGTGTAATAGTCTACAGTCAGAAAAATACCTTCTAAAATAAATGTTCTAAGATATTTTATAATTTCTAGATTAAGATAAAAATCACCTTCATATTTAAAGTGAAAATTATTAAAAATATGATTATGAACTTAAAAAAATCTCCAAATTGGAAGAAAGAGTGACTCCGTGCACTGTGAGAGCTAAAAGGTTGAAGTCACAATGTTCCTCGAATTTATCCCCTTGGAAGAAAGAGAAATATAATGAAAAATTGATGATTCCTCTTTAATAGAGAAAAAATATTATTTTTTGAAAAGCAATATACTTTGCAGATTAAATAACTAAAACATATTTTATTGATTAATGAGCCAGGACAATAGTGCAAGCACAAGCAAGTGCATGCAAACTAACAATGAGCAAACAAAATTGGCGAAAATAACCTGTCAGCGGAACAAAAGCCTGTTAACTAATGACATGCTCGCAGTCAATCACAACATACCAGCAGTTGCCACCAGTTTCAAATAGACCAACCAGAAATATTCCTGAGGCAGCTTAATTTCTTTAACGCCATAAAAACCCATGATCATTTTTATAATACAGAGCTTCTGTATTGGAATCTCTCAGAGTCTGTGTCATTACCTCTGCATCTTCTCACCCCCTGCCCCTCTGGAACCAGAAATCACACAACAAGCAGCAGCAACAGCCCACAAAACTACAGATTAATAAATGTTAATGGAAAACTTGAGAATTTGAGATTTAACATTTTGATGTAATCAATAAGAACAATCTTATTAACCCAGGGATATATATGTGCATGGCAGTGTAGTGAGAATGTAAATTAAGAAAGAAAAGAATGAAAATTATAATAAAAGCCGATGAATATACTAATTTGGAAGGGACATGATCAGAAATTTTAAGGAATGGAGAGAGATGCATTCTGGTAAACATATTCATACATCAACTATGAAAATAAAAGATAAATGGCCATTTCATATGGGGGATTAGCAGTTGTGAAAAGATCAATTTATCTGGACAGCTGGGTTTGAAAATTCAATTGTTTTCAAGAGGAAATATAGATAATTCTTTAAGTGTTTCTTCAGCAAAGGAAAATATGTAATCGGTAGGGAAATGGGTTGAGAAATTGCCATATGTAATGAGAAAAGAAGCAGTTAATATACTTGAGGAATTACTGTGCAAAAATGAAATTATAATAATGAAAAATGAGAAGATATCAGGAACAATGCCCATAAATGCAGTATAGGATCTTATTCTTGAGGTAGGCCTAGGGATTGCCCAATAGTATAGTGAGTTAACCACAGAAATGGAAGGAAAGTAGAGTATAAAGCTATACATACATGTGGATAGGCACCTGTAGTAAAAGGAAAGTTTAGGAGACCTTATTTAGTTCTGACTGTGTAAAAGAATAGGAATAGAAAACAAAGACATTATCTGGAAATGAGTTTGAAAGAAAAGGTGCTTCAAGATTTAAGAACATAGGAGAAAACACCAAATACATAAATAGTTGTGTGAGACAGTCATCATACTAGGAAAATAGGGCAAAAAGCTTTCATTATTAATGGCCTACTTGTGATAAATAGTCATGAATTAAATATAATCAACTCAGAACTGTTGTGTGTTTTCAATGACCAAGTCCAGCATAATGGGGACAAGTGTTGTAATAGGAGTGGGCCACTTCCCTGCCACCCCTTCTTTTTTGTTTAAACAGAAAAAGGGGATATGATGTGGGAGTGATTTCTTTCTAATCTGTTGATTTCATTGGTTAAATAAAGAGACTGCCTTGGTCCTTTAAGAGGACAGAAAATTAGGTAGGTGGAGTAGACTGAACAGAATGCTTGGAGAAAGAAGCTGAGTCAAGGAGTCGCCATGATTCTCACTCCCGACACAACTGCAGGTAAAGATCTTCCCTGGTAAGCCACCTCATGGGCTACACAGATTATTAGAAATGGGTTAGGTCAATATGTAAGAGCTAGCCAATAAGAGGCTGGAACTAATGGGCCAGGCAGTGTTTAAAAGAATACAGTTTCCGTGTAATTATTTCGGGTAAAGCTAGGTGTGCGGGTGGCCGGGTGCCCGGGACGCAGACCACTGCTCCTATTACAACAGACAAGTGTAGATAGTTGGAGGTATTTTGGTGGGATGCCATGCTATAAACAATTTTTGAAGTCTCAGTGAGCAAAATTAATCAGAGAAATTAAAGAAGAGTATAAAAACAATATTCATTATAGTATCTTGAAATTGAGACTTTCTCAACAGGGAGAGGAGGTGAGCAAGGACATTGGAAAAGGTTTAAAACACAAACTATCAGTTTTAGATCAGTGGGAGGACTATAGAAATCAAGGTTTCAAAAAGTTAGCTGGGGGAAAATCCTTGTTAATTAAAATTTGAAATATTTATAATAAGATATCTTGGAGATTTGATATAGGTTGGAAAACAAAATTCATTTGTTGCCTATATGCTTATATATACATCCTAATCGTTTCACAAAATACTTCAGTAAACCTGTATTTTGCCTGTGATTTGCCATGTGTACAGATGAAAACTTTTCCATTCATGGGCCCATGTTGGTACCTAAAGTATTTCATATTTGAGGACACCTTGTATGTTAGTGCCATAATAGCTGCTACTACTCCATCATTTTAATATTTCATTTTCTTAACTTTAGGTCTCTAGGATACTTATTAAAGATAGTGGGAATATCAGCTGGAATAATCCTAACAACAACATGCACGACTATCATGACAGTTATCACAGTAATTTTTACATGCCAAGTAGTACTGCTACCACATAATTTCTTTACATGCATGTCAAGAAATAGTGTGAAGTTAATAACCACACTAATATACAAGGTGTGACTATGGAATTTAGTAAATGAAGCATAACAGGTAAATATGTCAGAAGAGAAAGTAATATCCAGGAATAGAAAAACCTGGTTTTAACAAAGGACATCTGAGTGAATAATTAAATTCAAATAATTAGGATAGTGTGAGAGAATACCCATGAGATAGGTGTTAAGAAAGAAAAGTGAAACTTAGTTGAGGTGGCATACTTTTCTTTAATCCCTACACTTTGGATGCAGATACAGGTAGATTGCTATACAAGTTTAAGGGAAGCTATTTTATATATGAGTTCCAGGTCATTTAGGGGTACAGAGTAGATCCCTGCCTCAAAAAAAGGGGGAAAAACAAAGAAGGTGAATAAATTGGGGATATATAGACCAGTAAAATAAAAGGAAAAGTAAACATTTGACAGGAAGAAAGTGCTATGATCTCCCAAAGTATGGAAATCATGATAAGCAACAAAGAACAATCCCACCAAATCTCAACTCCATGGAATGAATAGTATTGTCAAGTAGGCCCTGTGCTTATGACTTCAGTCTCTATGAGCTTATATGAGCCTCACTTAGTTGATTTAGAGGGCCTTGTTCTTCTGGTGCCTGTTATTCCCTCTGGCTCTTTCTGTAAGCAGAAACTGCTCATTCATTTCATGGCTGCTCAAACCCCCACAAAAAAAATCACACAGGAACTATATTAATTACAACACTACTTGGCCAGTAGCTTGGCTGTATTCCTACCTAGCTCTTATATCTTAAATTAACCACTTTTATATTAATCTGTGTATTGCCGTGAGGCTGTGACTTACCAGCAGGGTTCTGGCGATATCTTTCTTCTTTCGAAGCTACATGGCATCTCTTACTGCATCTACTCTATATAGATCTCTGTTCAGATTTCGTACTTGGCTTTACTCTGTTAAGCTTTTGGCCAAAACAACTTTATTCATTATCCAATAAAAGCAAGATATATACAGAAGGACATCCCACATTATCTTTCTGCATTGCAGAGGGATTTTTTTTTATAGAGAACTCTCATTCTACATAATGTCTGGTTGCAAGTTTCTGTATCTGTTCCCATATGTTCCAGGAGGTAGCCTCTTTGATATTGTCTGAATAAGGCACTCATTTAATATAGCAGAATGTCAATAGAAAACATTTTATTGATTTTTTTTTCCTTTTTAGGCCAGTAATATTTAGTTTTATTATAGGTCTCTTGGCTATCTAGTCTCAGTTTCTTGGTCACCGAAGGAGAGTTGAATATGGGTTCCTTCTCATGGAGTGAGCCTAAAGTCAAATCAGATATTGGTTGGCTACTCCCACAAGTTCTTATTCCCCCATTACCCTAGCATATTCAGCATGTTGAACAGATTGTAGGTCAAATGTTTTGTGGCTGGGTTGATGTCCATATTTCTCTTTTAGTAACCTGTAATGTACCTTCCCACAACATAGAGACAAGTGCACAAGGGTGAAGGCTCCATGTAGGCACCAACATAACTTCTTGGTGTTCAATGAATTATACAGATATTTTCTACGGTTATGGGGCCAAGTTGTCTATTTGGAGAGACAAACCCTTTATCTGAGAATCATGTTTGACTATTTGGGTAATTCCATATCACCATCTCATTCCCAGCAACAACTCAATTGAGTACAACCCAATCCTACCAATGGAAGCCTCATGTGTCTACAGTAGATGATCAGTAAAGTCTCCTTATCTCCCATTACTAGGAGTCCTCATTAAGATCACCTTCATAGGTTCTAGGAAGTTTCCACTGCAGTAGGTTTCTACACCAACCCTCAAATATTCAATTCTAGCCTTACTTCCCCATACTCTCTCCCTTCATCCCATCCCCCACCACCTGATCACTCTCCTGCTGTTCTTTCCTATCCTGGGCCCACCTGTAAAATCTGTTTTATTTTCCCTTTCTGGTGAAATTCATGTGTTACCCCCAGACCTCTCCTCTTTTCCAAGTTTGATAATTATTTACTTAATGACTAATATCAAATTATGAGTGGAAACATACCATATTTGTCCTTCTGTCTCTGGGTTACCTCACTCAGAATGATTTTTTTTCTAGTTCCTTACAACTGACTGTAATTATCATGATGTCATTGGTTTTAACAGCTGAGTAATATTCCATTGTGTAAATGTACCACATTTTTAATCCATTCGATAATGGATGTGGGCTGATATTTAACAACAGGCAACAGGCCCTCACTTGCCTAAACTGAACTAAACCAGCTGTCTGGGCATGTACTATGGTACTCCTGTGCTAATCTAGGTCTACCAATCTCTGGGACAAGATGACCTAATTAGTCTCCAGCCACCATGAAAGACAGACTGGTGCCAGTGCTGCTGCTTCCCCTCTCCTGGGTGAATGAAAGGTGTATAAGGCTTTCCCCTTCCTGAATAAACTGAGCTTGATGCATTCAGCCTGTCTCCTGGTGTCTGAGTCATTGACCCTGAGTCTGTTTGTCCTTTGCCCCCAAGACACAACTCATGAGACAAAGCAACATCTGGAACCTGAACATAGTGTGTGACTCTGGCATGATTAGTGAGTGACCCTCACTTGGATTAGGGTCATTTTGATGTTTGGTGGTGAGTAGGCCCCTATGTGTTTTATGTTTTCTCAGTCTCATCCTGAGTAAGTGCTGAGACCCCTTCTCCTCTCTGCTATTTATGTTCATTTTTCTGTACCTCTGAGTAGGGAGAGACACTCTGTCTGAACTGATTCACCCAGTGCTTCCATATAAGGACTGATTCCCCAGGGAGCAGAACAAAGGCAGACACCAGAATGTCATAATCTAGAGACACCATGTGGGCATATGGCTCTGATATAAAGAACCATGGAATTTCCCCAACTAAGCACAAGACAAGAAGGTCCCATATACATTTCTCTCCCTGTCTTTCTAGGCCTGTTTTAGTCTCCCCTCTCATTGTAAAAAGGCTTATATTGGGACTCTCAAATCCCTTTTTATCAGCTGAGGGGTCCGGGCCAGAACTGCAGACCTAGAGATGTTTTGGATGGAAGCAGTGTTGTTAGTGTCGTGAATTTCTTTAGAAAATATGTGGGAGCCTAATCTTTGGATGGACATTTTCTTTCTGACCAAGAAAAGAGAGGTAGCCTCAGGAGTGACCCCCTAAATTATCCTTTATCCTAAGGCTTTTTGGACTTTGCCAATTTTTCCATACCCATCCAAGATAGCCCTATTCCTCAATGAGCAAACCATGCAAAGGCTGGCAGATACAGGAGCAAATGCAACCATACTTACCAAAAATGAGGCACTCCACTTTTCTCATCAGAAACTTAATCAGGGCTTGCCAATTAGCAGCATAAAGGGGTAAACAAAACTCAAAAATGACCACCCATCTTGTACACTGGAAAGTTTTGAATGAAAATAAGGATGCAATTCAACCTATTATAGCCAATGTACACCATAACCTGTGGGGATAGAATATCCTGGAGGACATGGATGGTTGTCCTCACAGGAGATGGCATTAATGACATTGTAGTCCATCAGAAGGTGGTCATGGTGCACTGCAACCCTACTCAGGATCCACAGCCCAATTCTAAGGGCCACTGCTCCCCTACAATCCTTAGACATTCTACCTTCAAGTCCTTTTTCCATTAAATGGCTCTTAGTCCAAGATATCTGGGTGAAACAGTGGCCTATTATTGAGACCAAAGTATCCATATTAAAAACCTTAATGACTGAATAGCTAAGATTGGATCACAAAGAACCATCCATTAATAAACACAGTTACCCTAACTTCTTAACACCAAAAAATGAAGTCTGGAAAATACCACCTGTTACAAGGCCTCAGGGCAATTAATGACCAAATGGAAAAAATGGTATCAGCCCAAACAAGCTTGCCACTTTCTAGCACCATTCCCTGGTGTGGGAAGTCCTTCTGTATATGTGTTGCTTTTGTTGGTTAACGAATAAAGTTGTTTTGGCCAGTGGCTTAGCAGAATAGAGCAAGGCAGGAATTCCAAGCATATAGAGGAGGAAAAAAGGCAAAGTCAGTGAGATGTCATGTAGCCACTGAATAAGAAAGATACCCAGGGGAGTCAGCTAAAACCTTGCCAATAGACCACGACCTCATGGTGATGCACAATTTCATAGAGATGGGTTAATTTCAGATATAAGAACTAATTAGAAATATGAATAATAGGCCAAGCAGTATTTTAATTAATAATTTTTGTGTGATTATTTTGGGTCTAAGTGGCCAGGAACAAAAAAGCAGCCTCCATCTACAATTCTCCCTTCTCACTATATATTAATCTTAGATATTAAGATGCTATTTCCTCCTCTCTTCCTATCCCACCCAGCTTGCACCCACAACCCTACCCCCGCCTCCGTCTGACTCCCTTCCCTCTCTGACCACATAACATCTCCCAGCCCAGCCTGTTCGGCTCTAGGACCGAATCCGAATCGGCAGGGCAAATGGGAGGGTGCTAGCTCCTTTGTCCCCACTAGCCTGCCTGCAGCAAGCTAGGTAGGTCCTTTGTTTACGAGACACCTAGCAGCAAGGAGTTCCGGTCCAGGCACCAGGAGAGACATCACTGGGGTGAGTGAGTTTCTGACCGCGGCAGCAGCCCGGGACAGGGAACTCAGACACCCCTCCTACACTTCCTGGTCATCCTCAGGGGCTACTCTGCCCGATACCTCCTCTCTCTTCCTATCCCACCCAGCTTGCA
>NW_026068143.1:1851955-1869515 GCF_014885135.2 Alexandromys fortis | reverse complement strand
GGGAGGAGGCGGAAACTTTTTTTTCTTATTCTCAATAAAAAAAAAGAAAGAAAAAAATATTAAAGCAAAACATGCATAAATTTTATTACAAAAAAAAAAAGATGCTATTTCCTTCAAATTTCTTTGGCCCCACAGGGCAGGAACTACTTTGCCTTTATGGTTTGGGAACCCAACATGCATAGACCTGTCCAGATGTTTCAATGGACTATTCTGTCCCAAGGAATGAAAAATAGTCCTTTCATGTGTCAGCTTTATGTTGCCCAAACTTTGATAAATGTCTCAAAGGATATTTTTCTAGTCCATTACATGACTTGCTGCTGAATCACCCTAGCAAGAAATACTTGCAAAAGGTGGTCAATTTGCAGTCCCAGGATCTAGCCTCTCTAAAGCTAATGACGGCACCAGAAAAGATCCAGACTGTGCTACCCTTCTCCTTCTTAGGATTTTCTATTGCTAAATATATTCTGTCTCTTACCTTAAAACTTAACACAAAGGATGAATATATCCTCATTGAGTTACAGAAATGATGTGGAGCCACCAATTAGTTTAAACCAATCCTGCTTATCCTTGAACTAGAAGGCCCTTGGGAGGCAAAAATTGTTCTACAAAAAAGTATTTACTTTGTTATCAACATTCAAGTTCCATAATCATAAAACAGAACAGTGTCTCCTGACACTGTTTCTCTGGACACCAAAGGCATTCCTTGGTGTATTGTGGCAGGAAGACCCATTAATGTGGCTTCATCAAGCCCACTCTGATCTACACAAAGTCACTTCCAAGTTTGACCAGACCTTTAAATTTGTGCTCAAGAAGTAAATGCTTACCTGGAGAAAATAGGGGAGAGAACCAGAGAAAGTAATATTTTCTTTCCATTAAAAAATACCCAGGCATTATGAGTGGATACCATACCCTTCTAAGAGATGGTCCCTGGGTTTATGGGATCAATAGATAATCACTTCCCAAGGCAAAAAAATCCTGGTTGAACCCCCTTCTCTACTGATTGAGATTCCGACCTACTCCATACCATCATCTAGGTCTATCTCCTATTTGACGCTGGCCTTCTCAGATGCAAATAATTCCAAATATGAAATATTAATAATAAAAATACAAAATGAGGAGAACATCACATATGTAATACCTAATTCTGAGTCTATACAACTAGAGGAATTACTGGAGCTCTTAAAATTCTTGGTTGAAGGCCGAAATAAGACCATTAGCATATTCTCTGAAAGTCAATATACTGTAAAAGCAGCCCATGATCTTGCCTTTTCAAGATTCCCTAAATTCAATTGCAAGTACAATTATGGTAATACAAGATCTGTCAGGTTAAAGAAGTTATCTATGGTATTTGTCTCATATTCAGTCACACACCAAATTACCAGGAATTTTGGTTAAAAGAAAATGAAAAGACAGATGCTATAATAATGACAGCATCTATTGACTTGCTAGAACAAGCTAGGATGTTGCAACAACAATATTACCTCTCTCCTCAAAACTAACATAAGCTTCTTCTTGCATTAACAGTTTCTCAATGCAAGTACCTGTCCAGGTCCTGTGAAACCTGTGCACCATTCGCCCCTGCAGAGAGTGGTTGTTAACCCTTGTGACCTGCTGCCTATGCTTACCCATGCCCTTGCATTGCCAGGCGAAAAGGAAGCAAATGCTATTAAAGCCTTACAACCATCAATGTTAATAATAGGGGTGTCATGGGCCATAAAAACATAATGGCCCTGCTTATACATCATAGCAAGTTAATGACTTTGTGACTTCTTGGATGATCACTCACACTACAGGTATTCCCAACAATCCCCAGGGCCAAGATGTTGTTGAGCATGCAAACCACACAATTAAGGAGCTCTTCTTCTGGGTAATCTCTCCTGAAGCAAAGCAGGACCCTAATTTGGGTTTGGTGGAAGTGCTCTTTTGTATAAATTTCCTCGGTTTTGATGAAGCAGGGTTGAGTCTGGCATAAAAACATTGGGCTTACTTGCCATGGGCTATAGCCTTGTGAGTGGTGAGATGGAGGGACCTCATCACTCTCCAGTGGCAATCCCAGCTTCACTCCTGACTCAAGGGCTAGGATATGCTTGTGTCTTTCCATAAGGAGCTACCATGCTGATATGGGTACCCTCAAGAGATGTTCAGCCTGTCACAGATCAGGTAGCCCTGACAAAGGAGGAGATGGTCCAGGAGAGATAACGTATTTGGTCTACTCCCTGCACCTAAATTGTACCACCTTTGCAGAGTATTTGTAGGCCCTTTTCCTGGTGCTCCCTGTTCTCTTACCCATAACTATTGACGTTCCTTCATACCCAGCTTTATTTTCCTCCAGTGCAAGTCTGGGATAGCCTTTCATGGATCATTTCATCACAGCATGAAAACTAGGAGGCACCTAGTCCACAAATAAAAATTTCTGATTTACCACAAATGTTTCCTCCACCATTCCCTGTGTATGATTATATAATATGACCATGGGAGACTTTCATGGTAATGCCACCAATAGAACCAACCATGCTTGTCATGGAGCATCTTGCCCCCCCCTCAATGATTTCAAATTTCTAAGGGATCCTCCAACAGTATCTTGACTACTTTTACCTTGATGTCCACAGATGCAGACTGCACACTTCCATGGGACTTCCCATCCCTTGAGAACATTACCAACCTTCTCTAGGATCTTGGTGGTCTATAGATTATCTGGTACAGCCTAATAATCTCAAACTTGGCTTGTGGAAGCTCACTTCAACTGATGCTCCCACCTTATACCACATGTTCTCAGGTAACCCATAATATCTCAATCTGGTTATATCATGGGCAACTGGGATTTATGTGACCCCTTCGATTGTCTTGATTTGTGTTCCTTAACATTTTTAAAGGGTAGTTGTCTCTTTAATAGGACCTACTTTCATAGAAAGTATTCTAACAAATGAACACTTACAAAAAATAGTATAGTCCATGTGACATAAACACATCAAAATACTCTGTGTCCAGCCCCCCTTCTCTCTGGTAACAAATGCCTCCAATGTCATCTATACCCTTAATTGTTCTCTTGAGACACACTCCCTAACAACCTGCTGGCTGGGACACTCAGTAACAGCCATTCTGGTGAATGAACCAGCAAACATCTGGATTCCTGTTGTCAATGCAACCGTTTTTCACACCATTACCACTATGGTTCAGATACATATAGCAAATATAAATAGAATAAAATTAGATTTTGGAATCACAGCCACCAAATATTGCATCCATTGTGCTTGCAATAGAAGGAGTGATAGCTGGAATGGTATCACTAATGCACGAAATCACCATGGCTAATACATTAAATCCAATGGTTGCTCAGTCTGCTGAGGTTTTACATGCCCAAGAGGTAATCAATCAACACCTTTATCAGGCCATACATATATTACAACAACAAACTGACCTCTTGGCTGAGGAATTAACATTGATAAGAGACATGTCACTGGTGAATTGTGACCCTCAATATAAAATCATGTCGCACCCAATACCAGGTTTCTAATGCCTCCCTGGAAAGACTTCAATTAGCTCAAAATATTATCAGAAAGAAATTCCTAAATTATTCCATATTACTCCAAGAACAAAGTCATCAATAAAATATAACTATGGTTCAGACCATGTCTTTGAAAATTGACTAATTAAAGTATTGGATAATTTTAAGAAACCCCTTAATCTTTCCTGGTTGAGTGGAGGATATATAAAGCTTTCCTCTTTCTGAATAAACTGAGCTTGGTGCATTCAGCCTGTCTCCTGGTGTCTGAGTTATTAACTTTTTTCTACATGTCCTTTAATCCCATGGGGCAGCTCAGAGGGAAAAAGTAACAGAGGAACACCTAGGATATTTCCAGATTCTGGCTATCATGAATAAAGTAGCAATGAACAAGACTGAGCAAGAGTACTTGTGGTAGGATGCAGTATCCTTTGGGTATATGCCCGAGAGTGGTGCAACTGGATCTTGAGGTAGAGCAATTCCAAAATTTCTGACAAACTACCATAATGATTTCCATAGTGTCTGTACAAGCTTATAGTCCCATCAGCATCGGATGGGTGTTCCCTTTGCTCCACATGTTTCCAGTATGAGCTGTTACTTGTGTTATTGAGTTTTAGCCATTTTGACAGGTATAAGGAAGAATGTCAAGGTAGTTTTGATTTGCATTTCCCTGATGGCCAAACATGATGAACATTTATTTAAGTGTTTCTCAGTCATTTGAGTTTGTGTACCCCATTTTTAAATGGATTAATTCAATTTTTGATATGTAGTTTCTTAGTTATTCATATATTTTTAGATACTAGCCCTCTATTGGATGTGGATTTGGAAAAATTATTTTCCCATTCTGTAACTGCTCTCTTTGTTTAGTTGATAATGTCTTCTGCCTTAATAAGCTTTTTAATTTTATGAGGTCCCGTGCATTAATTGTTGATCTTAATGTCTGCACTATTCATGTTCCCTTCAGGAAGCTGTCTCTTGTGCCAATGCAATTAAGGGAAGGGTGCTCCTCACTTTCTCTCCTATGAGAATCAGTGTATTTGGTTTTATCTTGATGCCTTTGATTCAATGAGACTTGAATTTTATGCAGCATGATAAATCTGAATCTATTTGTGTTTTTCTACAGACAGACATCCAGTTTGATTAGAATGAGTTGTTGAAGATGTTAAGTTTTTTTCCAGTGTATGTTTCTGACTTCTTTTCAAAAATCAGGTGTCCATATATGCAATCAGAGGTTTCTCTCCTCTCTGCTAGCTCCCAAATAACCAACTATTCAGAGGCTTAATATTACTTATAGATGCCTGACTGGTGGGTCAGGTTTATTATTAGCTTTCCCTTACATTTAAATTAGCACATATATTTTTAACCTTGTTTTGCCACTGTTTTATGGCTTGTTATTTCATTTTTACATGTGTTACTTCCTTGTTGTCTGGTCAGTGCATCCCATATTTCACCTTTATTCTCATCTATTTCTGCTTGGATTTTCTGCCTGGCTCTATCCTGCCTTGCCATAGGCAAAGCAACTTTTTTTTAATCAACCAATGAGAACAACATATATTAACAGCATACAGAAAAACATCCCACAACACATATGCATGTGGATTTATGTCTGGGTCTTCAATTCCATTGATTAACATGTGTGTTTATAGGCCAATTCCATGTTTTTTTTTAATTACTGTAGCTTTGTAGTACAACTTGAAATAGAAAATGGTGAGACACTTAACAGTTTTTTTTTCTTGTTCTGAATTGTTTTAGCTACTCTGAGTGTTTTGATTTTACATATGAACATGATAATTGCCCTATTAATATCATCGAAGAATTGTGTGGAAATTTTGATGGGAATTGAAATTATAGATTGTTTTTCATAAGATGGCCATTTTTACTCTGTTTATTCTACTGATCCATGAGCATGGGAGATATTTCCATCTTCTGATATCTTTTTAAATTTTTTTCTTGAATTTGAAGTCTTTCATTTGCTTGATTAAAGTTACCCCAAAATGCTTTATATTATTTGAGGCTACTGTGAAGAGTTTTGCTTCCTTAATTTCTTTTTCAGTTCATTTGTCATTTGTATATAAAAGGGATCCTGATTTTTGTGACCAGTCACTTTGCTAGATGAGTTTATCAGCTCTAGGATTTTCCCCTGGTGAAATTTTTAAGGCTACTTCTATATATTTTCATATCATCTATAAATAATACTTTGAGTTCTTCCTTTCCAATTTGTTATTTTTATCTCCTTCAGTTGCATTATTGCTCTCGCTAAAACTTTCAGTAGTATACTGAATAATTGTGGAGAGAGTAGACAACCTTTATTTGTTCCTGATTTTAGTGGAATTGCTTTCAACATTTAATTTGATGTTGAGAATAACCTTGCTGTTATTTTGTTTAGGTGAATGTCCCTTGGTTCTCTAATCTCTCCAGGTCTTTTATCATGAGAGGGTGTAAAAACATTGGAATAATTCTTTTAAATGTGTGATTTAGTGATTCTTTGGAATTCCTCGGTGTCTGTTTTTATATCCCTCTTCTCATTCCTATTTGTTTTTAATTTTGATTATTCTTATTGTGTCTTTTAGTTAGATTGGACAACAGTTTTCTATCTTGTTGATTTTTTCAAAGAATCAACTTTGTTTTATTGATTCATTGCATTCTTCTCTTTGTTTCTATTTTATTGATTTCAAACCTCAGTTTGATTACCTCTTGCCATATAGTCTTCTTGGATTGGCTTATTCTTTTTGTTCTAGAGCTTTCAGGTGTGCTGTTAAGTTGCTTGTATGAGAACTTTACAATATTTTTAGGTAGACACTTAATGCTATGAAATTTCATCTTAGCATCATTTTCATTGTGTCCCATAACGTTAATTATGCTGTATAGTTATTTTCACTGAATTCTAGATAGCTTTATTATTTTGTCTTCTTAAATTAATTTTATGTACCAACTACAGTTTCCCCTCACACTCTTCCTTCCACTCCTCCTGCCTCCCCCACCCCATCTACTCCTTAAAAAAAGTAAGGTCTCCTATGAGGAGACAACAAAGCCAGGTACATCAAATTGAAACAGGATCAAACTCTTCCCACCTGCATTAAGGCTAATCAAGGCATCCCATCACACGGAATGGACTCCAGAAAGTCAACTCTTGAAACACAGATAGATACTGGTTCCACTGCCAGGGGTCTCACAAACAGACCATGCCAAACAACTGTCACCCGTATGCAGAGGGACTAGTACAGTCCCGTGCAGGATCTCCAGCTGTCAGTCCAGAATCTCTGATCTCCCTCTAGCTTGGGTGAGCTGTCTCTGTGGGTTTCCTTGCTATAATATTGATTCTCCACTGCTCATATAATACCTCCTCTCTCTCATAGACTGAGATCTCAGAGATTGGCCCAGTGATTAGCCATGGATTTATGCATCTTCTTCCATCAGTTACTGGACTGGTGAATTAGTCCACTCTGATTACAGGAGAAGGCCAGTTCAGGAACCCTTTTTAGAGTATTACTTTTCTTAGCTGTGGTCATCCTTATGGATTCCTGAGAATGTCCCTAGCACCAGGTTTCTCTCTAACCCTACAATGGCTCCCTCTATCAAGATATCTCTTTCATTGCTTTCCTTCTCTGCCATTCCATGAACTCCACCATCTTCATTTTGTAATCCCACATCCTCTCTATTGTACCCCTACCCCCAGTTTACTCAGGGTATCTTCTGTATTTCCCATTTCTAGGGTGATCCATTTATTCCTCTCAGGGACCTTATTGTTCCCTAACTTCTCTGGAGCTATGCACTGTGGCTTGGTTTGGGTTTTCTTTTACTTTACAACTAATATCCACTTATCAGTGAGTACACTGTTTGTCTTGTTGGGTCTGGGTTACCTCACTTAGGATTAGAATTTTTTATAGTTCCATCTATTTTCCTATAGCCATACAAATGTCATTCACATTCAGAGGGACTAATTTGGACCTATACTGTTTCCTTCCCTGTCTAGTTGGAATTGTTAGCTCCCATTAGCTCAGATAAACTGTTTTAGTGGGTATGAACATCAGGGCCTTGACCTTTTTGCTCATATTCTCACTCCTCCCACTCCTCAACTGGACCTCAAGAGCTCAGTCCAGTGCTCCGATGCAGGTCTCTGCCTCTGCTTCTACATGTTGCTGGTTGAAGAGTCTATGGTGATATTTAAGATATCCATCAGTTTGACTGCAGGGCAAGGCCAGTTTGGGCACCCTCTTCTTTATAGCTTAGGGTCTTAACTGTGATCATTCTTGTGGATTCCTGGGAATTTCTCTAGAGCCAGGTTTCTTGCTAGCCTAATAATGGCTCCCTCAATCAAAATATTTTTTTCCTTGCTCTCATTTCTGTCCTTCCTCCATTTTGACTATCCTGTTCCCTCAAGTTTTCCTCTTCCCTCCCCTTCTCCCCTGTCTTCTCCTTCAGCCCTTCCTATTCCCACCACCTCCATGCTCCAAATTTTCTCAGGAAATCTTGTCTATTTTGACATTCCAGGTGTATATGTTTTTCTTAGGGTTCACCTTGTTACTTAGCTTCTCTAGGATCATGAACTATAGCTGTTTTAAAGCTAGTATCCACTTATGAGTAAGGATATACCATATTAATCTTTCTGGGTCTGGATTACCTCACTCAGGATGTTTTTTCCTAGTTCCATCCCTCTGCATGGAAATTTCAATATGTCATTGCATTTTTTCCACCAAATACTACTCTAATGTGTAAATTGCCACATATTCTTTATCCATTCTTCAGTTGAGGGGCATCTAGGTTGTTTCAAGATTGTGGCTATTAGAAACAATGTGACCTCCTGAAACTGAGAAAATACTGTAAAGGAAAGGACAGAGTCAATAAGAAAAAAAGGACAGCCTACTGAGTGGGACAAGATCTTTACCAAGACCACATCAGAAAGAGGATTGATCTTCAAAATATATAAAGAACTCAAGAAATTAGATATCAAAATTCCAAATAACCCAATTAAAAATGGGGTACAGAACTAAACAGAAAATTCTCAACAGAAGAATCTCAAATGACTGAAAAGCCCTTAAGGAAATTTTCAACATTCCTAGCCATCATGGAAATGCAAATCAAAATAACTCTGAGATACCATCGTATACCAGTCAGAATGGCTATGATCAAAAACACCAATGATAGCTTATGCTGAAGAGGATATGGAGTAAGGGGAGCATTCCATTGCTGATGGGAATACAAACTTTACAGCCACTTTGGAAATCAGTATGGCAGTTTCTTAGAAAATTGGAAAGCAACCTACCTCAGGATCCAGCAATACCACCCTTGAGCATCTACCCAAAAGATGCTCAATCATACTACAAAGATGTATGTTGAACTATGTTCGTAGCAGCATTGTTTGTAACAAAATGAGTAATTTGTAAAGCATTACTATGACCTATTTGGTATTTAGGGCATACTTGTTGGAATTGTTTCCTATGTGAGAAAAAAGACTTTAACTGAATAACAGTTATTGTGAGAACTTGTCTGTGTTGGAGATGGAACTCAGACTTCCAGACATTACTGCAAATATGCTACTATTGAGCATTTATAAACAAGCATTCTATGTACCCCATGCTGTGTTGAAATAAGAGTGGCGGGGCTGCGTCCCCAGCACCCTGGCTGCCTGCTAGCTCATGCCCGAAATAACAGCACACAAACTGTATTCATTTAAACACCACTTGGCCCGGCTAGTTCCTGCTTCTTATTGGCTAGCTCTTACATATTGTTCTAACCCATTTCTAATAATGTGTGTAAGCACTCCAAGGTGCACTTACAGGGAAGATTCTAACCTATGTCCATCTTAGGTCGGAGCTTCATCACGTGTGCTTCAGAAAGCAGAGCTATCGGGAGAGCGGAGCATGGCATCTCTGCTCCAGAGAGCAGAGCTGTCGGGTCTATCTGGGAGCAGAGCAGAGTCTGACCTCACTTCCTCTTCCACCAAGCATCCTATTCTGTTTACTCCTCCCACCTATGCTTTAACCTATCAGGGCCAGCCAAGCAGTTTCTTTATTGCTCAATGACCTTCCTCCATCAAGGCTGGCCTCAAACTCATGATCTAACTGCTTCAATTTTCCAAATGCTTAGATTCCAAGCATGTGCTATTGGGCCTGACTAGATGAGGTCTACATCCTCAACTCTAGTTAGAACTTCTGATTTTAGAATACCTTTTAGTTGTGGTAATAGTTTAATTGAACCTCTTAATAAATCATTGAAGGCCACCTGGAGAGTTTGCTCAGGGGGTTATACAAAAGCAATCTACAGATTCAATGCAAGGCCCATCAAAATCCCAGCAAAATTCTTCACAGACCCTGGAAAAACAGTACTCAACTTCATATGAAAAAGCAAAAACCCCAGGATAGCCAAAAAAATCCTGTACAATAAAAGGACTTCTGGAGGCATCACAATCCGTGACTTTAAACTCCACTACAGAGTTACAGTACTGAAAACAGCCTGGTATTAACATAAGAACAGAAAGGAGGACCAATGGAACTGAATAGAAGACCCAGATATTAATCAACACACCTTCGAACACCTGATTTTTGACAAAGAAACAAAAAATACAAAATGAAAAAAAAGCATATTTAACAAATGGTATGGCATAACTGGATATCAACATGTAGAAGAATGAAAAAGACCCATATCTACCACCATGCACAAAACTCAAGTCCAAATGAATGAAAGACCTCAACATAAAGCCAGCCATACTGAACTTCATAGAAGAGAAAATGGGAAGTACACTTGAATGCATTGGCACAGGAGACCACTGTCTGAATATAACCCCAGAAAGACAACCATAATCTATTCACTCATTAGTTGTTTTTAAACATAAAGCAAAGAAAACTAGCCTACAAACCATAATCCCAGAGAATGTTTTTTAGAGATTATAAAAATTATACATTTTTATTTCTTGTTTTTTCCATTCAAAAATTTACACTTCCTTTCCTCCTCCCATTCCCCTTTACTTCCCTGCAACCCTCCTCCCTCCCCCTCCCCCCTTAAGAGAGGGCAGGGAACCCTGCCCTGTGGGAAGTCCAAGGCCCTGTCCCCCTACATCCAGGCCTAGGAAGCTTTGCACCCAAATATACTAGGGTCCCAAAAAGCCAGTACATACAGTAGAAATAAGTCTCAGTGCCTTTATCAATGGCTTCTCAGTCAGCCTCCATTGTCAGCCACAGAGAGTCCGGTTTGATCACATGTTCCTTCATTCCCAGTCCAGCTGGATTTGGTGAGCTCCCATTAGAACAGGCACACTGTCTCAGTGGGTGGACCAACCCCTCGTGGTCCTGACTTCCTTGCTTATATTCTCCCTCCTTCTGTTCTTCAACTGGACCTTGGGCGCTCTGTCCATTTCTCTGATGAGGGTCTCTGTCTCTATCTCCGTCTGTCGCCAGACAAAGATTTTATGGTGATATTCGAGATAATTATCAGTGTGATAGTGGGGCAAGTCCAGTTGGGGCACTCTCTCCTCTGCTGCCCAAGGACCTAGCTGGGGACATCCCCGTGGACACCTGGGATTCCCTCTAGAGGCAAGTCTCTTTCCAACCCTAAAATGGCTCCCTTAATGTAGATATCTTCTTCCCTGTTTCTATATCTGTCCTTCCTCCATCTCCACCCTCCCACTCCCCCAAGCTCTCTCCAGTCTTTCCTTTCTCCCTTCTCTCTCCCCCTCTCCCCTTCCCCCATCCCCATCCTCACCCGAAGCCCCACCCCCATGCTCCCAACTTTTGCCCTGCGATCTTGTTTGCTTCCAATTTCCAGGAGGATCTATTTATTGTTTTCTGTGTTTTTACTTTATTACTTATCTTTTCTATTATCACAAACTATAGGGTCAATGTCCTTTGTTTATGGCTAGAATCCACTAATGAGTGAGTACATATCATATTCATCTTTTTGGGTCTGGGTTATCTAACTGAGGGTAGTGTTTTCTATTTCCATCCATTTGCATGCAAAATTCAAGATGTCATTATTTTTTACTGCTGAGTAGTTCTCTAATATATATATTCCACACTTTCTTTATCTATTCTTTCATTGAGGGGCATCTAGGTTGTTTCCAGGTTCTGGATATTACAAATAGTGCTGCTATGAACATAGTTGATCAAATTCTTTTGTAGTATGATTGGGCATCTTAACCCACAAACCTATGAACACCTGATTTTCGACAAAGGAGCTAAAAGTATACAATGGAAGATAGAAAGCATCTTCAACAAATGGTGCTGTCATAACTGGATATCAATCACTTGAAGAATGAAAACTAGATTCATATCTATCTCCATACACAAAACTCAAGTCCAAATGGATTAAAGACCTCAATATAAATCTGACCACACGGAACCTGATAGAAGAGAAAGTGGGATGCAGACTGCAACACATGAGCACAGGGGACCACTTCCTACATATAAACCCAGTAGCACAGACAACAAGAGCAACATTGAATAAATGGGATCTCCTGAAACTGAGAAGCTTCGGTAAAGAAGAGTACACTGTCATTAAGACAAAAAGGCAACCTACTGAATGGGAGAAGATCTTCACCAACCCTGCATCAGACAAAGGTCGGATATCCAAAATATATAAAGAACTCAAGAAACTGGACATTAAAATTCTAATTAACCCAATTAAAAAAATGTGGTACTGAACTGAAAAGAGAATTTTCATCAGACAAAGTTCAAATGGCCAAAGGACACTTAAGGTCATGTTCAACATCAGTGATCAGGGAAATGCAAATCAAAACAACTTTGAGATATCATCTTACACCTGTCAGAATGGCTAAAATCAAAAACACCAATGATAGCCTATGCTGGAGGGGATGTGGAGTAATGGGAACACTCATCCATTGCTGGTGGGAATGCAAACTTGTGCAACCACTTTGGAAATCAGTGTGGTGGTTTCTCAGGAAATTGGGAATCAATCTACCTCAGGATCCAGCAATACCATTCTTTAGAATGTACCCAACAGATGTCCAATCATATTACAAAATCCCAGAGAATTTAGACAACAAAGAGGATACTAAGAGAGATTTACATATATCTAATCTACATGAGAAGTAGAAAAAGGACAACATCTCCTGAGTAAATTGGAAGCATGGGGATTTTGTGTGTGTGGTGGGGGGGTTGAAGGCAGGAGGGCGGATACAGGGAGAGGAGCAGAGAAAAATATAGAGCTCAATAAAAATAAATTTAAAAATTTTTCACATTGAATTGGAAAATCTGAATAATCCTTCCATCTCTGTCACTTATTAGACAAGCGACCTAGGAAAAATATCTATCATCTTTAAACATTTTTTTTATGTTTGATGTAGGGGCAATAATCACTGTAAAGTTTATTTTATATAATTGGTAACAAGTCAAATGAGATAATAGATAACATATCATTATTCAACATATCAGGAATGATTTTCTTCTCAAAAAAGCATTAAATGACAGCAAATTATTACAATAAAAATATGAATAATAATTAAATTATGTTCTTTCAGTGAATGTTGTATTATTTTTGGCAGCACAAAAATATTTTATTTCTATATGACTTAGTATCATGCTATTTTGTTCCTATAAAACCAACTGAAATTAGCTCACTACAATCTAAGTAAAAGCAAATAAAAATTTAAACTGTATTTTCCCAGATATTATGTGAGGTTTATGCGAGCACCATGGCATACATGAAATCATTGAAGTAGAATAAACATAGTAATATGGTATTATCTGATAGCATAAGTCTTGTGATTAATGTTGAAGAGATTTTGTTCAGTAACTAGATTACATTTCATTAAAAGCATATCACCAAAAATTTAACAGAAAAGGAATTCTCAAGTTCTTCCATGATTAGGAACGTTTATTTCAATATGGTTCAACTTTTGCACAGCAAATATGAAAAAATATGATAATACTAACTGCTTTACTTCTCAATGTTAAGAGTTTATATCTTTCATACTGATTAAATATAACATGTATGACACCAAGAAAATCATTTCTGTCATGATATTTTTTTTCTATGACTGGAGATTTCCACTTACAATATTGTCTTAAATATCTACTGGTGTCATAAAGGAAATAAAGCTAATAAAATTAGTGGGCATGGTTCACAATGTTACCTATTTAAGTCTAATTGTCAGGGAATATTAAAATATTAACATAATTAAGGATAGAGATACACATGGACATTCATTCCTTCAATTAGTGACTTATATTATTTAATTGCTTGAATTAAAATTTTAATGTCATTATATTATCTTCATAAATGTACCACTATGCTTTGTTATCAATCATTCTTATATCCCAATACCTTCTTTCACACTCTACAGTTGGTTCCCTTTCTTTTTCCAGTTAATGTCCCCTTCTTCTTTCCTATTATGTGTAATCCATTGCTTTAGTTCCCAGTCATGATTTACTTTCCAGTTTTATGACCTAGACATGCATATATAGACATAAACATGCATACACAGGAAGTTTTTTTTTTGGGTCATTTTTTATTGTTTTAGATTATTTTATTTCAAGTGCATGAGTGTTTTGCCAGAATTTATGTACTGTGTGTTTGATACTCTCAGTGTTCAGAAGACGGCATCAGGTCCCCTGGAACTGGAGGTACAGAAGGCTATGAGCCATCATTTTGCTGCTGGGAACAGACTCTTTGTCCTCTGAAAGAACAAGGGCCCTTAACTGCAGAGCTACCATTTCTGCAGCCAGAATTTAATCCCTTCTAAATAAAGTCATTTTCAGTTAGCTTCCCCCTTCCCTTTCCTTCCTCTTCTCTTCTTTTCCACTCCCCTTCTCTTTTCTCTGTCTCCCAATTTAAGAATCTGCCTTTTTAAAGAATGGATTTGTTGCACATTAAAAAAATTCATTGATATTGATATTTAGTCTTTGTTTTTTTTTTTTTTTTTTTTTTTTTGCTAGTAATACTACCTTGCTCACAATAGCTCATAGCAATGATACCTTTTTGTATTTAACCATTATGTCATAGCACTGACATGGAGATTTATATTTAAAAAAATTCTCTAGACCAAAAATACTGTCTCATGTGGGAGTGTCATATATCAATCTGTTGATTTCATTGGTTAATTAATAAAGAAACTGCTTGGCCTGATAGGTTAGAAAATTAGGTAGGCGGAGTAAACAGAACAGAATGCTGGGAGGAAGTGAGGCATTCGTTATGTCTCTTCTCTCTGGCATACTCCATGCCGCTTCTCTCCAGGGCAGATGCGATGAAGCTCCCGCCCAAGATGGATGTAGGCTAGAATTCTTCATGGTAAGCTACTGCCTGATGGCGCTACACACATTAATAGAAATGGGCCAAGCAGTGTTTAAAAGAATACAATTTGTGTGTTGTTATTTCGGGGCATAAGCTAGCCAGGAGATGGGTGGCAGGAACGCAGCCCGCAGAATCAAGCAAGATACCATTTTTACATGGAGTGATTAAATCTTGATTCCAAGCTTGTTGTTCCACAAAAACATTGCAATTTTCCCTTTAAGAAATCTCATTAAGCTATAATAGTGCCTGAAGTGTGGTGAAATTAAAAGTGAACAATACATAAAATTATGAACTTTCCTCTTTTAGCTAAGTATTTTTTAAAATTAATTATTTGGTTATTTTAAACTTCAACTTAGGACTGGGGCCATTGCTAAGTGGTAGAGTACTTGCTTATGTTTTATGTGAGATCCAAGGTTCAAACTTAGAGTAGGTGGGAAAGAGACATTGATTATAACTTACCTAAGAGTTTAAAACTTAGAGATTCTTCCTACTCCATATTATGGTAAATGTCTCACAGTTTTACTTCATATGCATAATTATCACATTTCTAATGGAGATGCTCTGTTTAATACAGATTTTTTTTTTGGGTTCCTGATGTAGGATTCCTCTCTAGTAGATTGCTAAGGTAGAATAATAAGATTTTCTTGTTCAATATCAAAGAACTTCTTTCCCTTTTCTTGGCTCTTATTTTTTTTTCCTTATTATAGACTATTAAAGGTATCATACAGTGGTCTATGTCAGAATACTACCCTTTAAAGTTGGGCACTATGAAAAATATGATGGATATATATCAAAACTCATGGATGTATATATAAAATGTAGATGAAAATATATATAATTAATGATGCCATTCTTCTACTTCATATGCTAAGCAATAAAGTCTGGTTCTTTTAAAGTCATGTCTCTTGAGTCCTTCGTTAACAGTAGATCATAAACCCTACGAAGGCAGAGGCTTTTCAACCATATTGATCAGATCCATAGTGTCCCAGCGACAATAGTAATACACAATAATAACAGGTTAAAATTTAAAATTTTTGTATAATCACACTGTTCACAAAATATAACTTTTGCTAATATCATAGTGTGTTAGTATTCTCTATGTCACTGTCCTTCTCTCCTTGTATACACACATTTTTCATTATTGAAATTTTTCAATGTCACCACATTTCCTCTATTAATCATTTTGAGTACTGTTCAAATTCTAATATTATACTAAAAAACAGAATATAGAGAAAAAAACTTTAGCCATAATACTGAGATTGTCTTCAAAATTATGGTAAAGGCTTCTCTCTCTTGTTCTTTCCAGAATTCACTACTTCCCTTCTTCTTTCATTAACATTTTCGATTCACATTTTAAATACTATATTTTCTATTATTGTAGACTTTTAAAATTTATTATTATGGTTGAATAATTTTGAAGTTAATGTGACAGATTTGAATATTTACTTCTCTGTAGAAGGAGCTGCAGGCTGCTTCCCACTGCCTAGCTCCCAGCCACCAGCTAGCTTTTCCCAAAATAATTACTCGGAAACTGTATTCTTTTAAACACTACCTGGCCCATTATCTGTAGCCTCTTATTGGCTAATTCTCACACCTTGATTAACCCATTTCTAATAATCCGTGTAGCACCACAGGGAGGTGGTTTACTGGGAGGATCTTAACCTGTGTCGATCTTGGAGAGGAGAGCTATAGCATCTGCCTCCCTTTTCTTCTTTTCAGCATTCTGTTTTGTCTACTCCACCTATCTAAACTGCTGTCCTATCAAAGACCCACACTGGAACACTGGACTGAGCTCCCAAGTTCCAAATGAGGAGCAGAAGGAGGGAGAACATGAGCAAGGAAGTCAGGATGGCGAGGGGTGTGCCCACCCACTGAGAATATGGGGCTGATCTAATGGGAGCTCACCAAGGCAAGCTGGACTGGGAATGCTGTAGCATGTGATCAAACCAGACTCTCTGAACATGTAGGACAAGTAGGGCTAACTGAGAAGCCAAGGACAATGGCAGTGGGTTTTGATCCTACTGCATGTACTGGCTTTGTGGGAACCTAGCATGTTTGGATGTTCAACTTCCTAGACCTGGATGGAGAGGGAGAGGATCTTGGACTTCCCACAGGGCTGGGAATCCTGACTGCTCTGTGGATTGGAGAGGAAGGAGGAGGGGGAATGGGAGGAGGGGAGGAGGTGGAAATATTTAAGTAAAAATAAATAAATAAATAAAAATAATATCTTTTATGGTAAGGTATAGGTCAATCCTTGAATTGTTAGTGCTTGTTTCTTTAGAATAAAAACAATTTAGAAGTATTTTATAGGCTAGTAAACCTCTTGGAAGCACTAAGCAATTCTGGGTGTGTTTTATCTATGACTACTGTTGAAATAAGGAGCGGCGGGGCAGCGTCCCCAACACCCCGGCCGCTTGGCTAGCTTATGCCCGAAATAACAACACACAAACTGTATTCATTTAAAGAACTGCTTGGCCCATGAACTCTAGCCCTTACAGGCTAATTCTCGCACCTGGTCTAGCCCATTTCTAATGATGTTTGTAAGCACCCCAAGGTGCGCTTACCGGAAAGATTCTAGCCTAAGTCCATCGTGGGTTGCAGCTGCCTGGGAGAGCTGAGCATGGCGTCTCTGCTCCAGCAGAGCTGTTGGGTCTCTCTGGGAGCAGAGCAGAGTCTGACCTCTCTTCCTCTTCCGCCCAGAATTCTATTCTGTTTACTCCTCCCATCTATGTTCCAGCCATGAGGCCAAGCAGCTGGTTTATTATAACTTAACCAATGAAATCAACAGATTGATATATGACACTCCCACATCAG
>NW_026068143.1:1803798-1849685 GCF_014885135.2 Alexandromys fortis | reverse complement strand
GCGGGGCTGCGTCCCCAACACCCCGGCCGCTTGGCTAGCTTATGCCCGAAATAACAACACACAAACTGTATTCATTTAAAGAACTGCTTGACCCATGAACTCTAGCCCTTACAGGCTAATTCTCGCACCTGGTCTAGCCCATTTCTAATGATGTTTGTAAGCACCCCAAGGTGCGCTTACCGGAAAGATTCTAGCCTAAGTCCATCGTGGGTTGCAGCTGCCTGGGAGAGCTGAGCATGGCGTCTCTGCTCCAGCAGAGCTGTCAGGTCTCTCTGGGAGCAGAGCAGAGTCTGACCTCTCTTCCTCTTCCGCCCAGAATTCTATTCTGTTTACTCCTCCCATCTATGTTCCAGCCATGAGGCCAAGCAGCTGGTTTATTATAACTTAACCAATGAAATCAACAGATTGATATATGACACTCCCACATCAGACTACTTTGGAATGAATGTATATTTGTATATTTGAACATGTAAAATATATTGTTAATATTTTCTAAATTTGATTATAACTGTTGAGAATTTTTGAAAGTTAAATGGGCAACCTATAGAACACTTATTTTATTTTCTTTTGTTATATTTATGTTTAAATAATCCCCTAAAATAAATTCCAAGATAATTTTTCATGTTATCTTCCCCTTTATTTTTTATTTTATGTGCTTGAGTGTTTTACCTACATGTACATCTGTGCATGACATACATGCAGTACCCATGGAGGCTAGAACAAAGAGTTTCATTCCATTAAAAGTAGAGCTATAGATGATTGTGAGCTGCCATGTGGATGCTTGATATCAAATCTGAGTCCTCTGGAAGAGCAGCTAGTGCTCTTTACTGCTTTGCCATCTCTGCACCCCCTCCAATTAAAAAAGAAAGTTATAATATTAAATTGCACAGTATTTCTGTTAAATGACCCAAGGGTGCACTTCTTTTTTCTAAAATATGCTCTTTTAAAATAAAAAAAAAATTGACACCATTTTTTTTTGGGGGGGGACAAATTCAGAAAGCATATAAGAGAAAGTTAAAAAGAACCTTATTCCTAGTATTGTGTTTCTTTCATGAATGTCAAACCCCAAGTCTGACCACTGATCGGGTACTGGCCACACAATGGAGATCAAGTCCCTTCTATGGGTAAAACCTATCTGGGAAGGCTAGTGGCAAAAAGAAAATTATAGAATGATCATACCCATGCTGTATAAGATGGATTTCCACCAGGAAGTCATAGATAGTCTAAGAAATGCTCAGTAGTAAGAGTCAGCAACACATGTTAAGAAACAGTGTTTCAAGTCAGACAGAATTATGCTGAGAGCAGAGGAAAATGTATTCATTTTTGGGACTTTGAAAAAAAATATAATGACAAAATTTAATAAATGATAGTTAAACCGCTTTAGTGATAAGAAGAAACATGGGGATAAAGATTACATTAAGGTCCTTGTATGGACCTGATAGTTTATACATTGTGACTTATTAGAAATCAAGACATTTTCATAGTGAAAGACCCCCGAAGAGGACTTCCCTCGAGAGGTGACTCCCCTGAAGCCAAGGAACAGGCCGAGACCACACGGATGCAAATAGCAAGAGGTTTATTGGGTAAACACAGGTACCTGCAGGCGACAAAGTCTTTCGGAGGACTTGTGCGCCTGCAGACTGGGGGGAGGTCTTTTTATAGGAAAGAGGGTGGCCAAAGCAGATAATAGAAGCAGATGTATGGTTGGAATGAGGCAGGGGGCATAAGTGGTTTTTCCTTTCCCAGCATAGATTTATGGCGACAGACATCCTGTTTTCTTTTGGTTCCTCCTTTCCCAGCATAGATGTATGGCGACCGACATCTATGTTATAAATATCCTGCTTTTCAGTCAGAGGCCCTGACCTCTTTCTGCACTTACATTTGTTTGTCAGGAGCCTTGTAAAATGATGTTACAGCAGTTAAGCTGGGGTCCTTTATAGGGGGGATTGTTTCTTTTGTAAACTGCTGATATTTTAAGTTTGGCACATGTGTTGACTATAGGCATCCTGTTTCCCTAGGCAAACATGGGATGTTCTCATGAGAGTGGCTAGAGGCAGGTCCTGAGGGTCTCAAGTGAACAGGATGTTCTCATGAGAGCTGGCTAGCTGTGGGTTTTTGGGGGGTCTGTAGAGTCTTTTAATAGGCCTCTGATTTAAGTTTTACATGCACATGTATTAAAACAAACTAGGGAAGTAAAACTGAGTTATTTATGAAGTTGTGATTTTTTTTTAATTTACTTATGTAGATGTATTCATGGACCATCTATTACATGTTAAGTACCACAGTTAGTGCTGGTGATATCGTATGAAATAAACAGTAAAGTACCTGCTCCTATGATATTACATTCACTGTGTATGGAGAGATAGTAAGTGTTCTGTTCTAAGGTAACTGTTCTAAAACAACAAGGTACCGAATTCTCCTTAGAGGCCTATTATAATTTGCATTTCTTAGAAACAGATTCTGAGATCTGTTCTTGGACATGGAGCTCGAGACAGTTCCTTCTGGGAACCTTTAAGGGAGTGAGAGTAAGCAACATAATAAAGCAAGGACAGAAGCCAGGCAAAGGTGCAGTTTCAACTGGAGACTAATCATAGTTCGTTTCCAGGGGAAGCTCTTGAGTAAACACCACAGTTTTCTATCTATCCCAGGAAATATGGAGAGTTGCTAGGTTATTGGTTCTCTTATAGTAGATCAATTCCAGTTGTTGCTTCCCTTACTAAGCTTCTATGTGGTACTGCAATCAGGAAACAGAATCATTTACACAAATAGAAAAGTTGCAGGATTTCCAAATTTTCCTTTTTTTCTTTTGCCTTTTAAACAGTATGTTCAGGATCTTTGGTATCTTTTTAAACATTTTTCCAGTTCCCACCAGATCATTCTGGCCTCTTAGATTCTTTGCATCATTCATTCATCTACTCCCTGAGTAGAGCTACCACTTGCTCAGCAGTGTGATGTTGAGCACTAACTGATTATTCCTAAGGGCAGTAAGAGTGATAAGACTAGATCTTGGGGAGAGATAACATTGTCCTGTTAAAAACTCACCTCCTTTAAGGCCTGTGTATAATCTTTAAACAGCAAGTCTGTTCTTTTCTAACAAAGGTAATTGGTGATATTTTTTTTTTAGTTTTAGAAAGCTAAAAGGAATCTTAAAACTCAATTGTTTTCAATTAGCATACACATTATTTTGTTTAATTATAGCACTTTCAAACATAGTTTGTTTTGTTGGTCCTTTACCTTTTGCCCCATCCCTTTGGCCCAAACCCCACCACCTTGTACCTTCCACCACTAGTTCTCTGCCTTTTGTTTTCATGTGGCCTGACACTATTGCCCTCCATCTACCCCTCAAAATCCCCTAAATACCTCTATTAGTCCCCTTGCAAGTTTAATGATGAATAATCTCAATCAAATGTACATAGAGACATACAAACTCACAGACACAAAATCTCTCTCTCTCTCTCTCTCTCTCTCTCTCTCTCTCTCTCTCTCTCTCACACACACACACACACACACACACACACACACACACACANCAGTGTGGGCGAGACACACTCCGTTGCCTTTCTGCCCACGCATATTGTGAGGTCTGTTTGCAATTGTTTTTCCGTGGCACTGAAAGAACAGTCCGCATGGAGAAACCTATGGGTTGTCGCCTCCCCACCCGTATTTATGGATGTTAGCTCAACGGCTTCGCTAGTTACAAGGTCTTATTATCACAGTGAGGGTAAACTGTCAGAAACTAAAGGGTAGGAATAAAACCATTTTCTTGTATTAAAAGAAAGAAAATGAATCCTGGGCTAGGGAAACGGCTCAGTTGTAGAACACTTGGTCCAACCTCCTGTAGCGTGCACACACACACACACACACACACACACACACACACACACAGACCTTTATCTTATCAAAGCCTGCCACTGGTGATTTTTCTCTAGTTAAGTCAAACATCCTAAGTCTTATCAAACAGTGCCATACAATAGGGATCAGGCATTTGAATGCCCAGAAAAGAGGGGTCATTCTCTTTTAAATCATCGCATTGTGCTGTGATTTTGATTGTTGTGAGTTAAGAGATGAATGAGTAGATTCTCTCACAGAGATAACAAGGTCAGATTATGAACAATCAATAAAGCTATATTTATCTATTTATTTATTTATTCATTCTTAGTGAGACTAAGACGAAGACTCTGGAGGACAGTAGGTACAGAAGTTACAGTGCTTTAACTTTTTAAAGGCTCAGTCTGATGCTGTGTTGAGAATAGACTGTACAGTTGATAAGCACAGAAGCCATGAAACAAGTTAGGAAGTTTTTCAAACATTCCAAAAAAGAAATGCTTGTGGTTTGAATTAAAGGTAGATTTGATGAGAAGTGGTTGAATTTTGGATATATTTTGTTGGCAGATTTGATGCATAGTGTAAAAAAAGCAGAAAAAATTTTGATGATGAGCATATGGAAGAATAAGTGAGATAATTAAACTGTGGGAGGAACAAGTTTTAATTCTGAGAGGAGAAACTAAACGTTTGGTCTGGGAAATTTAATATGCCTGTAGTAGACATAAAAATGTGTTTGGAGGATGGATCTTATGTCAGTTATCCTTGGAGGGTAGAACTCATTTCATCAGCCTAAAATGGATTGTTGTTTTAATAATTTTGGTTTCATATATTTTAATGTTGAGATATCACTTAAAACCAATTGGAATTTTAGAGCAGATAATTACAAGTACAGGTCTGGAGATTTTAATTTATTATAAGAATTTTCTATTAATTAATAAATTTATTTCCCCATGTGTAATTATTATGAACAAGAGGACTATGACTATCTTCTAATACATATTGTATACTTGGTAACTAGTATAATTCAGATTTTCTGATTACTGATAAGGTTATATATCTTAGACTGTTTCTTTCTTTTCCTTTCATTTAAATTATTATTTATTTGTTTGTTTTTAAGATAAAAATTTGTATAGCTCAGGACAACATGGAAGTTATTATGTAGCTGAACTTGGTCTAGAATTGCCTTCACCTTCCGAGGACTAAGATTACAATCATGTATCTCCAAGCCCAGTATTAGGCTTATGCAGTACTAGGAATCAAACCCAGACCTTTATGAATGGTGGTAAGAATTTTACTAACTGAACTACATCTTCAGGATCTCCTTTTAAATGCACACAGCTTTATAAACACTGGTAAGAATTTTTTTTTTGACAAAAATATTATGCATATGCTTTTTTAGTTTTTGGATAAATAAAATAAAATAACTAAACAATCCATAAAATTTTAACTAAGAATTTAAAGCCACTGGTAAGAATTTTAAACACACACACACGTAATTACACAAATTATGTCAAACTTCTTGATCATTGCATCAGTTTTTTAGGGCTATCATATCAAATGTCCACTGATGATTTGGATCTGGAGACAGAAATGTGTTTTCTGTTTATTGCAGAGGCCAGAGTTCTGTAAACAGGGAAATACAATTCATTCAAATTTATCAGAGTTCAAACATATAAAAGTATCAGAGAAAACTTTATTTGGCTATTTCCTCTTTTATCCCATTATTTTTCATACAGTTTGTTGTGAATATGTTGTGTTTGTATCATATGGGACCCCTCAGTTACAGTGCTTCAAGTTATAGTCCATTAAATGTATATTGATCTTTTACTCATAGACCATGCTTCTTCATCTTTCCAGATTTTTTAATTTGCTAAAATGTTTTGTTAGACTTCTTATACTTAATTTTAGATCATCTGTTTTATTTTTCATTACAAAATTATCTTTAGAATAAATCTGTTTTATTTCTTTACATTTATCCACTGCTGTTTTTGATAAAAAAATAATCCATGATTTATTTTAGAGTTGTTATGAGATACCTTATAATTTTATTTGCTTTAAAATATCATATTCTTGTATGTGACTTATTTCTCATATTTAGAAAATACAAATTGTTATTAAATACTTGCATATTTTGATTTTCCTTTTATCATTTTATTGAATTTTAATGTATTTCTAATTATTTATAAAGTTATGTTCTTATATTTTAGATATAATGGTCTACAATTAGTGATAACTATAATTTTATTTAACTATTACTCATATTTATGTTCCATGTCCTATTGAATTAGTCAGACTATCATACAAATATCTATTTGTAATGGTGAAAAACAAACATATATATCATGTTTTCAGTATAATATTATTTTGATTTCTTCATATTTTCCCTACAATTGAAGCTGTCTTACTGAGATATTTTGTACAAATTATTAGCTGAAAATTATGTTTATTAACAATTTGAACATTTTGGACACAGTTTATATTTACAACTCTTCAAATTACACATACACACACACACATATATATATATATGTGTGTGTTTTTGGTCTGGAATTTTTTTATTTTTATTTTTGCTTTGCCTATACTATTTTTCTTTTTTCTATTAATGCTTATTTATTTAGTTTTTATTTGCTTTATAAATAATACCATTCAAAATTTCCACCTACTCCCCACCCCTCCCCTACTTCCTCTCCCCCTCCCCCTCTAGTCCTAAGAGAGGGCAGGGTACCCTGCCCTGTGTGAAGTCCAAGGCTCCCCTCCATCCGTGCCTAGGAAGGTATGCATCCAAACTGACTAGGATCCCAAAAGGCCAGTACATGCAGTAGAATTGAATCCCAGTGGCTTCTCAATCAGCCCCCATTGTCAGCCACATTCAGAGAGTCCGGTTTGATCACATGCTCATTCAGTTCTAGTCCTAGATCTAGAGCTCCCATTAGATCAGCCACACTGTCTCATTGGTTGGATGAACCCCTCATGGTCCTGACCTTCTTGCTCATCTTGTTCCTCCTTCTGCTTTTCAACTAGACCTTGGGATCTCAGTCCAGTGCTCCAGTGTAGGTCTCTGTCTCTATTTCCATCCGTAGCATATTCAAGATGTTCATCAGTGCGGCTATGGGACAAGGCCAATTCAGGCACCCTCTCCTCTACTGCCCAAGGACCTAGCTGGGGATATCCCTTTGGACACCTGGCAACCCCTCTAGAGCCAAGTTTTTTGCCAACCCTAAAATGGCTCTCTTAATTAAGATATTTTCTTTCCTGCTCCCATATCTGCCCTTCCTCCATCTCAACCATCCCACTCCCACAAGCTCTCCCCAATCCTCCTCTTCTCCCTTCTGTCTCTCCCTCTCCCCTTCCCCCCATTCTATCCCTACCCCCATGCTCCCAACTTTTGCCCAGTGATCTTGTCTGCTTCCAATTTTCAGGAGGATCTTTACGTTTTTCTTTGGGTAAACGTTATTTACTTCTCTAGGATCTCGAACTATCAGTGTGGCAGTTTCTCAGGAAACTGAAAGTCAACCTACCTCAGGATCCAGCAATACCACTCTTCGGAATATACCCAAGAGATGCCCAATCATACTATAAAAGCATTTGTTCAACTATTTTCATAGCAGCACTATTTGTAATAGCCAGAACCTGGAAACAACCTAGATGTCCCTCAATGGAAGAATGAATAAAGAAAGTGTGGCAATCTACACATTAGAGTACTATTCAGCAGTAAAAGAAAACAATGACATCTTGAATTTTGCATCCAAATGGATGGAAATAGAAAACACTATCCTGAGTGAAATAACCCAAACCCAAAAATATGAATATAGTATGTATGCACTCATTAGTGGATTCTAGCCATAAACAGTGGATGTTGAGCCTATCGTTCACCACCCTAGAATTAATTTTTTATTGTTTTTATTGAGCTATATATTTTTCTCCCCTCCCTTTCTCTCCCCTCCCTTTCTACCTCTCCCATCATCCCCATGCTCCCAATTTACTCAGGAGATCTTGTCTTTTTCTATTTCCCATGTAGATGAGATTCATGTATGTCTATCTTAGGGGTCCTCGTTGTTGTCTAGGTTCCTGAGATTGTGAATTGTAGGCTGGTTTTGCTTTTTTTTTCTTTTTTTGAGATAGGGTTATCTGTAGCTTTGAAGCCTGTCCTGGAACTAGCTCCTATAGACCAGGCTGGCCTCGAACTCACAGAGATCTACCTTCCTTTGTCTCTCCCCCCAAGTGCTGGGATTAAAGGTGTGTATCACAGCTACCCAGATTTTAATTTATGTCTAAAATCCACTTGTGAGTGAGCACATATGATATTTGTGAAGAATCAATGAAGGTATCAGCTTTATAGCTCCATGTTAAATGAGTTGTGTGTGACAGTAGTCTCTAGTCTTAAGATAAAATCATGTAATTGTTTTAACAATAGAACTAATTTAAAATACTAAATAAGTTTTAACAGGTATTATTATTTAGTACCAGTAACATAAAAGAGGTTGAAATCTTAACCTCAACATTTTGGTTTTCTACTATGTAAGACAGACACACTAACCAACCGATAAACAATAAAGTATGATTTTCTCTTGAAAGAGCAAGACACAACAGGTGATGTAATTCTTTCTACCTTGGTTATTGAGTGAGGTTTTTATTTTCCCATGAGAAGATATGAAGTAAATACCATACCATACCATGTTAAGATGAATCTTGAAAGGTAAATGGATATTTGGTCACCAAGAAAGGACAGCAAGGCATTTTATAAAAAAAAAAAAGTAAGTGTCAGTGACGTCTACTAGCATATGTGGGGCTCAGTTATTATTTAAAATTGGTCTACTTGACTGGTATCAAACAACAAGTACATTCAAAATAAAATCTTATGTAATGTTCTTCTCTTCCCTGGTTTAAGTGTTGATCATTAAGGACTGGTTAAAATCATTCAAAAGTGAGGATAAAATAAAATAATTGAAAGGACTCATGAAAAATTGCAACAGGAATGAAAGGAGCTACTGACTTACTACTAGGTTTCACACAATCTATGATGGGAGGGCTGTAAGTATTTCCTCAATATCCATTTTTCTCTTCATGTATATGAGTATAATTTTTGTTGGGTTTTTTTGCTACATTGTCAAATACTCCATTTTTCATTATCTCTAGCAGGTATATAATGACAGCTTTGTGACTGAATTTTGGTCAGCTGAATGTGACCAGAAGTGATTTACTCAACCTTTGGTCCATTAATTTGAAGAGTAAAATGGGACATAAACATGATGTCAGGAACTTCTCAGTTGTCTTGGACAGGAAGATGGTAGCTCCATAGTGATGATAGGTCGGACAGTAAGATGACAGAAAGAAGCAGGCTCCCGACTGCTTTTGAAGTTGCCTGCCCAGATTTTGATACGCAAGACTACCTTCCCTTTAGTTAAAAACAACTGTTATTTCAGTCCGGTGCTCCATTGTGGGTCTCTGTCTCTGTCTCCTTTCATCGGCTGATGAAGGTTAATATTCAGGAGGATGCCTATATGTTTTTCTTTGGGTTCTCCTTCTTATTTAGCTTCTCTAAGAACCCGAATTATAGGCTCAATGTCCTTTATTTATGGCTAGAAACCAAATATGAGTGTTCCCATGTTCCTCTTTTTGGGTCTGGCTTCAGGAGCAGAAGGAGAGAGAGCACAAGCAAGGAACTCAGGACCGCAAGGGGTGCACCCATACACTGAGACAATGGGGATGTTCTATCGGGAACTCACCAAGGCCAGCTGGCCTGGGTCTGAAAAAGCCTGGGTTAAAACCGGTCTCGCTGAACATAGTGGATAATGAGGACTACTGAGACCTCAAGAACAATGGCAATGGGTTTTTGATCCTACTGTACCTATTGGTTTCGTGGGAGACTAGGCAGTTTCGTGGATGCTCACCTTACTAGACCTGGATGGAGGTGGGTGGTCCTTGGACTTCCCACAGGGCAGGGAACCCTGATTGCTCTTTGGGCTGACGAGGGAGGGGGACTTGATTGGGGGAGGGGGAGGGAAAGGGGAGGCGGCGGTGGGGAAGAGACAGAAATCTTTAATTAATTAATTAATTGATTGATTGATTAAAAAAAAAAAAAAACAACTGTTATTTGGAATCTCAAAGTTACAGCAGCCAAAACCAGCATGTGGCTTAACACAAGCACTATTTCTATTAAAATAGTAGAAAAAATTCTCAGTGGTTAATTGTGGACTTGTCAATAACTAACCTAGCTGATCAATGTGAAAACTCATTCATAATCATGGCTAATGATGATGAGAGTACTCTACTGTAGCAGTCTTTTCCATTTATAATGAGAATTACACAACTATTTTTATTCTTGCAGCTAAATACCTCAAAATGTGTAGGAAAATTTTCCTATGTTTATATATTATTACATTTATGATAATATTTTCCTCAAATCAACATGGAAATATTGCTTATAATCAAAAATACACACCGATTAAAACTAGTTGTGACCTATTATTTTTGCACAAAAAGATCAACTAAACTTAATGAAACATTCAGAGCCATTCTCAAAGGAATCTTCTTACCTCTGAGGACCTGAATGGCTTTCTGACTGATAATTTTGCCTTGAATGATCATTTGGAGAAAAAGTGAGGTTGGCAATTTAACAGATTGTTTGAAATTACCATTCCTTTTGACAAGAAAAGCAGAGGAAGATGAAAATACACTTAACAGAAATGTTGACATGCAAAGGTATTACAGCTGGTGCACTACTATCAAATAAATCAATTATTAAAGGCTGGGGTACAGAAAGCAATAAATTTATGCTGTGATTAATTAATAATTTAATTGATGCTTAGGGCTTTAATCAATCTTAAAAGATGCTTAATGTAAGCATACAATGAACCCAAATGTCAAAATAGAGAAAAGTCGTTCTATTCAATTAGCAAGTTTGGAAACCCTCATACTTCCTTTCTGGGAAGCATCCCATGGAGATACTGATTAGTTAGGAAGAAACACTGATCAAAGGTGTATTCATAGAGTTTCTTAAACTGTGAGTTAAAAAGACTGAATTATGTTTGATAAGGG
Source organism: Alexandromys fortis (assembly GCF_014885135.2). Lineage (NCBI taxonomy): Eukaryota > Metazoa > Chordata > Mammalia > Rodentia > Cricetidae > Alexandromys > Alexandromys fortis. Next base: position 1,838,822 of record NW_026068143.1, on the reverse strand, counting down.
ATTGGGAGTGAGTGATTATTTTAGAAATGTTGTCACCTAGGTCTTTAATGAGAGATTTACAGTATCTATTGCAGCAAATTGAATCAAATTAGATTTCTTTGAGACTTTGTTGCTACACATAAATCACTGGGCATGTGCATGGGTGGAGTGAGATGAATAGGAACCACTAACACAGAAGAAAAGAAACCAGAGGTGTCATCCTAGCTTTGCTGCTGAACATGTTCTGCCAAGGTCTTTGCTAGCTCTGAAATTCTTTGATTTCCAAAAGAAGATTCAATCTTACTAATTATGAAATTTTGTTATATATGCCTTTGAATCCAAAATTTGAAAGGAGCTTTAAAAAATTCAATTTGTAATCTATTATTATTCTTCACATCTTAGAATTCAGACTTTAGCATAATGAATGAACACTTTCTGATTAGGACTGATAAAGAGCCAATTAAAGGTGTATCTACCTGATTGCAACCATTCATAAATGCAAACAACTCCAGTCTTAGAGTGCAAAGGAGGTTATATCTGCCTATTATATGGACAAATGACTTGTGTTCTTATTAAAAACTGAAGCTTGCTCTTAAGTGTTATGAATAGCATAAATGGATTTGCTTTTTTTTAAGCTTTAACAGAGAAAGAGTACTTATTACACTGGGATGGTAGAAAGGTATTTGATTTAACAGAAAATAATTTTTATGTTACAGGCTTTACAGGCTTTTGATTTTTAGGAGAAGTTCATTAAATGGGTTGTAACTACATATTTTCAACTCACAGCCCACATAATAAGCTATTCTATAAAGTTACTTTTCTTCATAGGATTGCAAGACATTATAGAGAGTGTCCTAATGTCATCACTATTATCTATTTGTGTCTATTAAGAATACCGTTACAATGAAGGATCAATCTGATTGGGGGCGTGGAGGGGAGAGTGTTGAAAGAGATGACTAGAAAGGGGCATTTCACAGCCAGGTAGAAACCTAGTGAAAGTTAAACTCCCAGGAATCTACAAGGATGACCCCAGCTAAGACTCCTAGCAATCAATAGTGGATATGTAGCCAAACTGACCATCTTCTGTGATTAGATTGATGATTACTACAATTGTCATCAGAGAGCATTCATCTAGTAACTGATGGAAACAGATGCAGGGACCCATAGCTAAACATTAGGCTGAACTCAGGAATATTCCTGAGAGAGGAAGGATTGTAGGAGCCAGAAACATCAAGGAAATCACAAGAAAACCCACAGAAACAACTTCCTTGGCACATAGGCACTCACAGAGTTTGAACCAACAACCAGTAAGCCTGCATGGGACTGACCTAAGTGCTCTACATATATGTGATAGTTGTGCCACTTGGTCTACTTGTTGGACTCCTAACAATTAGAGCAGGAGCTGTCCCTCATACTTTGGCTATCCCTTGGGAACCTATTCCACATACTGATTGCCTTGTCCAGCCTTAATACAAGGGGGGAGAGAGTGCTTAGTCTTATGGCAAGTTGATATGTTGTGCTTGGTTGATACCCGTGGGTATCCTGCGACTTTCTGAACAGAAGCAGAGGAGGAGTGGACAGAGAGGGGAAAAGGGAAAGTGGGGGAAAATAGGAGGAGAGGATGGAGGGGAAACTGTGGTCTGGATGCAAAATAACATGCATTTCCCCTTAAATATCATAATCCATGGCAGTAGTACTCTCTATTTGCCAAGAAATGTTTTAACCAAGTTTGACAGATGGTTGTCTCTCGTTGAAAGGCAAGGCACCGGACCAAAATTTAAAAAATAAAATCAAATAACAATAACAGCAAAATCCACCAAATAACATATGCCTATTACAATCAGAAATTTGGGGAATTTTATACACTTGACATGTATTATCTGAAAGCCAACCATACACTTTTTAAAGAGCAAGGTTGTGCATCCAAATTTATCAAATGCAGATTCATCACTCATCAAACCTGAAGTATATGGATGATATCTATATGGGCCAAAACCTGCTAAAAACACCTCTATTGGACATTACTGCTGGAAAAAGTCCCGAAGAGCTGAGCAGCCAAGATGTGTGACTTCATCGAGGACCAGACAGCAGAGTTCAAGGAAGCTTTCCAGCTGTTTGACCGAACAGGTGATGGCAAGATCCTGTACAACCAATGTGGGGACATGATGAGGGCCCTGGGCCAGAACCCTACCAATGCCAAGGTGCTCACGGTACTGGGGAAGCCCAAGAGCGATGAGATGAATATGAAGGTGTTGGACTTCGATCACTTCCTGCCCATGCTGCAGACTGTGGCCAAGAACAAGGACCAGGGAACTTATGAGGACTATGTCAAAGGCCTTCGTGTGTTCGACAAGGAAGGGAATGGTACCGTCATGGGTGCTGAAATCCAGCATGTCCTATTCACACTGGGAGAGAAGATGACAGAGGAGGAAGTGGAGATGCTGGTGGCGGGTCATGAGGATAGCAATGGTTGTATCAACTATGAAGAGCTTGTCCGGATGGTGCTGAACGGCTGAGGACATTTCCAGACCCCGAGCCTGTGCCTTGCCATCTGGTCTCTTCTGGATGTCTGTCTTCACCAAATAAAATTCTCTCTTTGCCCCCCCCCCAAAAAAAAAAACCCTCTATTTCAAAGCAAGATTATGAGCTAACAGAAATACCAAAGTCTTAACCATACCTAAACTATACAATCATTTGCAGTAGAGCCCTTACAGATGTGATACAGTAGAAGTGAAGTCATGCTGGCTTATAGCAAGCCTGAGTCCAATAACTGGTATTTTTGTAGAAGCCTTCAAAGATGAGTAAAAACACAATGAGGAAGTCCATGTGGAGACAGAAAAGGAGGCTGAAATGATGCAGCCATAATCCCTTTTTCCTCCTTTTCTTTCTCTCCTTAATGTTTTCTTTGTAGTATAGACTGTTCTGTATTTGAGGTGAGACATTTGATCATGTGCACCATGAAAGGTACTGGGTTACCTTTAGAAACTAGAGAAGAACCATGCGACAGATTCTCCCTCAGAGTTTCCAGAGTGAAAGGATTGTACCAACAATATGATTTTTGGAGTCATCTTTGATATTTTTTTCTCTCCTTCAAAGGAGTATCATCAGTAAGCTTCTTAAGAAACCATCTCCAAAAACTTTTTTCTTCTGGTAAAATACCTTTAGTAACCCTAGTCTAAGTTATTGGTATCTGTTAATAAGAAGGAAATGTGAAAAAATGAAAACATGGCATTTTTTAGTTTTTATTCTACAGACTAAGCTAACAACCTTTTTTTCCATACAATAGTTTTAAAAATGAAGAATAATAAGAGGAGTCAAGGGTATTGACAATTGCTAGCAATGAAAGAAAAAAATCAGAAATTTGAGTTTTCTTTTTACATGGAAGGACATAAAAAGTAGAGAAAAATGTTTTCTTTTTAAATGGGTCATACTGAGGTATATTTGAATGACAACTAGGTTAGTTCAGTGGAAAGGAAGAAACTGATGACTAAGTAGGAAAAAAAGGTATAATCAATATCCACTGAAGGTGAGAAGGGTTGAAATTCAAAGTAGAGGCCAATGCTTTGGAAAATTAAAATATTTTTAAATGTGTGTAAATGTTTTGCTAGCATTTATAGAACCACTTGCATGTCTAAGCCTGTGGCAGTCACCATATGGGTACTGAGAACTAAACCCAATCCTCTGTAAGAGCAGCAAATGCTCTTACTTTGAATTATTTCTCCAGTCCTAAGGAAACAATTTATAGTAAGAGTAAGGCAGTAGAGTATGATGATCAGAATCATTGTGTGGAAACAACTTGCCTGGGCTCAGCTCTGATGTTTGCCATTTGGGTTTTGCTATTGATTTTGATATAGCCATTAAAAATGTTTTTTTTTTTATATTTCATATCCTTCCTACTAAGATGAAAATGAAAAACATAGATCATAGCTTATGACTAATGATATCTATGTCTATATAGACTAATGATTTATAGTAGATAAGGTATATAGTATATACAACAGATATTGACACAATGCATTTACAATAAATGTCAGCTGTTGCTATAATTATTTGATGACAGATGCTGGTATGTTGGAAAGAATCTTGATGGGAGGGTGAAGCAGCTGCCATATGACTAAGTCCATATGTTGAAGAAGAATGAAGAGTTGAACACAGAGATTTGTGAAGAAAGGTGAAGAAAAAAAAATGAAGCAGCAAGGGGGAGACTTTGCTTTCTGAAAATATTTTTCTTGATAGATATAATATAGTTCTGAAGACCCTACAACACTTACTTGTTATAAACAACAAATGATATGCTATCAAAGAGATCATTAAAAAGCACTGTACTAGCTGGTCATGATGGTACATGCCTTTAATCCCAGCACAAAGGAAGCTTAGACAGGAGGATTTCTCTTAATTCAAGGCCAACCTGGTCTAAGTAGTGAGTTCCAGGACAACCAGCCAAATGGTATATAGAAAGACTACATATCAAACAAGCAAACAAAAACAAAAATAAAAGTACTGTATGAATGTTACTATTTTTGTCAACCCAACAAATCAAATTGAAATGTTTTTCCTACAGCTGGGTTTGAGGAATGGTAAAAGACATCATGTAACTATTCACTTTATTCTCTGAATCATAGGCTTATTTTCCTAATGCTTCTTAATCTTGGCTATATTCGAAGCTGTCTCTTCTTATTTGTATATATTACACTTTAATAAGTTTGAGGTGAATAAAATAATGTTATAAATTCAGTGTGGTTCAGGATTTAAAAGCTTATTATCTCAAAATATGAATTATACCTCTTAGCCTTTGGGCTTCTCTCAAAATGCAAATATAATTATTTAACAGGCTAAGTTTATTTTAAAATAAGGCTTAGGTACTCATGTTTGTAGCAAATAAATGGCATGTAAAACTCCTGGCAATCTTACCATTTTGACAACATGACATTTTCCCATCCAGCTGGTCATTAGGCCTTTCCAACTGTCAATGTCTCTTGCAATCTGCTTTAATAGTAGCATATAATTAGCTTTATACAGATCTCAGACATTGGGGGGTGATATTCCAATGCAAATATCAAAATCCCAAGAAAGTTAACTCAAAGAGACATATGTTGCCACCATTCTTCATGACAATCTTTAGCTCTGAAAGCAGTACCAGTTGATTTGGGTAAGGTACTTTGAATCATAATATGGAAATATTGTAATTAAATACCTACTGGAGTTCTGGAAAATATGTTCAAGAGAATGATATAAATAGCAACATGTCATTAAAGTACTTTGTTTGTCTTCACATCTAGAGCTTAGTAATTGTTTTAATAATAGCTGCCAAATAATTGGAGAAAAATTATTTCTAGTTCTTGGTTGAAGTTTTCAAGATTTGAGTATTAGAAAAGATTTAAATCAACATAATTTTATTTATAAACTAACACACTGATTAATCTGATTCATCTCAATTTACTGTATCACACTTAATTATATACACACCCTCACACTTATATACTTAAGCACAATCTAATTTTCAGTAAGAAAACCATGTTGTTTTTAATGTTAAGTGAATTGTAGTGCTCAATAGAATTTGAGGTCAATTTTATTGTCAAATAAAAGCACTCCATTTTGCATTGTAAGCTTTTAACATCCAACAGAACTACTTCTTCTCTAATGAGAATTCCTTCCTCTGTGGTGGTTCTGTATCACCATAGCAAGATTTCTGAGTGGATGAAATACAATATTAAAGGATTTTGGCAGATAAGATAGGCAGTTGCTCCTGATCCTATGTGAAACATTTTATGATAATTCTTTATGTAAAAGAGGCTAAATGAGAAAACAGTGACTAAGACAAAGCAGTGTATATTATGATTTTTTGCTAACAAAAATGAAAGATTCCTATTATTGACATAGTTCTAAGAGTCCTTTATTTTTTTTATTTTTGCAACACAAATAAATATTCCTAGCAAATTAAAAAATGTAATCTACAAGGCTTCAGATCTACCCACAGGAAACTTTTTGATTGGCAAGACAAATCCAAGATGCCAATGGTGCATTTCAAACTCTAACTTGGCCAGGTTCATGATCCCACATCACAGGAGAGTAGAGAATTTGCCATCTCCTGAAGAGCTTAAGGCTGCCTTTATTTCAGCTATATATGATAAATTGGGCAATGACCAAATGCCTTAACTTTTAGAAAGAAGCTTCAGTTTGGAATTTAGAGTAAAATTCCAAACAGAATGTTCATGAATAACATTTAAACTAGATGTCAGATGGAATTCTTTATTCATTTTGAGTTTTTCATAAAACCATTTTCTGTACCTCAGTGACTTGACAAGAACTCTAGACTTGAGTTTCTCATTGTGCACCCATTTATGTCTCTTGACAATTATGCCTTTATCCTAAAACCCTACTTGATTTATTGCTGGGGATCATTATTTCTTTATTAAGACATTGCTATCTGTATATATAATACATAATTTAATTACTGTTATTTATTAGAGAGGACAAGTAAAAGCATGAAGAACATTATCATTCTATAATTCCTTAATAACAGATTATTAATCACACAAGTTATTCAGGTTTTAAATAANTCCTGTTTGATGTTTCAAAAACTGGAAGATGGCTCAGCAGTAAAAGGCATTGACTGTTTTTGCATAGGCCCCTTGTGTATTTCTGCCACTTAAGGTTACAGTGAAATAGATGGATGTCTGGGAAGTAAAATTTAAGTTGATGCAAAACCTGACAGTACTTTGATCTTAGAGTTTTCAGCCTCCAGAAATGTAGAAAATAAAGTTCTGTTGCTTAAATGTCAGTAAATCTATGCTACTTCTTAAATTTTTAAAAGACTATCATACATGAATACTTTATTTATATGACTTACACTCTTCCTCCTCCTCTAACTATCCCAAATTACAAGGGGCATCAAGGTACCCTTTTGAACTTCTTTGTCTCTTCAGTAAAAGTTTTTAGGAACGGAGTCAAAACACAAGGACAATTTTATTAAATTTTAAGTGAAAACACACAGGGCAAGAAAGCTATAAAACCTCAGCAACTGCCTTGAGAAAGCCAACAGAGGAGAAAAGGGAATCACGCCATTTCAACTGGCACAAAGATCAGACAAACTGAGGGTACGCAGATGTGCAGGAAGGGAACCCTTGGAATCAGTGAGGGAGACCAAAATGTTGTGAAAAAGTCCTAAGTGTTAAAAAAAAAAAACATGCCTAACAAACAGAAAGAATAAAAAGAAAAGGTGTGCTTTTATGAAAAGAGGACAGACTTACAACACTTCTATTTTTTGTGGCGCATAATATTCTGCATTAAGGGAAAAGATATTGTGAAGGAAGAATACGGTATCCAATTAAAGAAATAATCATTTAGCTTATCACATTTAGTATGACTTACAGTGAACCTACCTTCCTATGGGTGGTCTCTTAACCAAAATGGAGTATTAGGGCTATACTATATAACCAGAAAAGAGATTCCATTTTCTAGAACAGGAGACTTTCTCTACTCTACCATTCTGTCTCTGAAGTGATTCTATGTATTTTGAAAATGGATACAAGATTAGAGTTCCAAATAATTCTGTCCATCTTTGGCCTCTGGCAAGGACGAGCCTACTAAGAAGCCCAATGACATTTTTGGCTTTTTGCTAAGAAAGAAAATGATTACTTTAGGGGCTGGTTTTTACCCTAAACTACCTATCCAATTTTTGCCTCTGACCTCATCATATTCACCCATCCCCACTTCTTTTCAAATTCAATTTTTTCATTCTTAATTACTATTTTTACAATATTTTTTATCACTTAGTGAGTTCATTTAGTGTTGCTTTTATGTACATATGTTTAGGGCAGACCACTTGGGCCTGAATGACCTATCTAGGATCTCAATGCATGAATGGAATCAGGAATACTGCAGCATGTAAAAGAATGAATGATTGAAAAAAATATTTTTGTGAGTATTTCAGTGATTTGGCCATAACATTTACTAAGCAAGTGGTGATTCAGCTTCTATGGCTAAGCTGATTTTTCCTTGTGTCCCTAAGCATTTCTATTAATGCTACTGTGTTTCTTAATTTATATTTTTCAATTATAAGTTTGGTGATTTTGTTTTGTTTAGCAAGACATCTACATATGTTTCCTTCCATACGTAGTCAAATACTGTTTAATTTTCTCTTGAAAATTTTATATTTATGTTTTAACAATGAACTCTTTAAATTTTTATGATTATGAGATTTTCATTCATGAGTACTATATTTACATTGTTTCTATTCCTCCTCTGAAATTCATTACCTCTTCTATAACTATTATTGTTACATATGTATGTAACACAAATATAGGTGACAAATATGCATATATATATATACACACCACACACAAACACATACATATATGCTGAACACTAAAGACTATTTTCCTTGCTCTCCACATTACTTAGTTTTCAGTAGTTTTTTTGTGTAGGATTGAGGCCACCTGGCATTTGCCGTGAGACAGTGACTTTTAGGAATATCAGACATTATACTCATAAAACCTTAGCAACATGTCCACCTAATCATGAGTTGAACTAAAACAACAATAGACATGATATTACTGATTTTTAAAATACCTTGCTGAGTGGAAAAGCTTAGCCTTGACATCATTATGTAGGTAAAGCAGGCTTTGAATTTGTGGTACACTTACTTCATCCTCCCAAATACCAGAATTCTAGACATGCATTAACATAACCCAGTTACCTCAAGTTCTTTTAATTTTAATATTGAGAGATGTGTTCATGGATTTCGGTATGCCACATAATTGACACAAAGCCTTTAAAATGACAAGGTTAGGGTAATAAGTTTTTGTTAATAGTTCTGAGGAGAAAACTTTGGGAACTTGTACTGGGTTTCTGGTATTCAATTGTTTTTCTTAATCATTAGCCCAGTCTACAGTCTATATTGCTTCTCAAGAGAATTAGCTCTGTGACATGCCCTTGTTCTTATTTTCTATCCTCCGAAGACCCTTCTTCATCAGGGGCAGAGGCAGCACCATATCTTACTTTTACTTATATTGCTTTTCCCACTAAGCTAACTTCTATCCTTTACTATATTTATTAATGACCCTCAATCATCAAAATTCTATTTAAGCTTACACTATTATTGTATAAAATCATTGCTTCAGTTAAACCATACAGCTTAGGAGAAAATCAACTTCATAATAATCCACAGATAAAAAAGCCTAATGAAGTGGTATATTTCCATGAGATAATCACACTACATTAAAGGCAGTGAGGATCTCTCCATACCCATTCACACTACACCAGATACCAGAGAAAAATTGCAATGAAAAGCATGCAAAAACACAGTAGTAGCAAGAGACATTCTGGGGCCAAGGCTCTCAGGGCCTTCTCTTTCTGAGATGCATCTATCAGTGTCTTGCATGCTGATGGACCAATCCCTTGAAGTCAATTGCCACCTGTTGCTCTTATGACATGGCCACTAGATATTTCCTTATTGTGTAAATTTTCAAAAACATATTCTTCTGGATTTTTGAAATCTATAGGACACGACTGTAATGATAATCATCCTACTGCATGGTAATATATCAGGACTAGTACCACACTGTAGCTTACTTAGTCTTTAGTGGTCAACCTATCTCCATTTCTCCTTTTCTCCTATTCTCCAAGTCCTTGGTAACTAACATTTAGATATTAATTTCCATGATATTTCTTTATAGTACACTTATGAATGAGGGCCTATAGTACTTGTTCTCTTTTCGTTTATCTTACAACATAATACCTCAAGTTTTATTCTATATTGTTGCAAATGATTCTTTCTTTGAATTAATGTTTTTAATTGAATGTATTGAATGGATGTATCCCATTTTCCCAATTTTTTCATCAGTTGATAAACATTTAGATTGTTTTTAGTTCTGGGTTATTGCGAATAGCATTGCAATGAATGTGGGAGGGTTAATGCACCTTTTAAATTTCCTTTTTAATTTGTAGCCAAATAATGAGATTGCTGGACTTTTTTGTTTGTTTGCTTATTTGTTTTTTTGAGACAAGATTTCTCTGTAGCTTTGGAGCCTGTCCTGAAACTAACTCTTGTAGACTGGGCTGGCCTCGAATTCAGGGAGTTCCACCTGCCTCTGTCCCTTAGTGCTGGAATTAAAGGTGTATGCCACCACTGCCCAGTTGATTGATGGATTTTTTGATGATTATTATTTAACACTAATTTGTCTTTGGGTTTTTATACCTATACCTTCTTTTAAAATTGCATTACATGTCTTCTAAAAGGTAGGGAGTTTCTTTTGTTTGGATTTCAAGCACTTGCATCTGATTTTTCTTAGGAAGCTTTAAAATTGCCCTGCCAGTAAACAACATTCTCTTGTGATCATCCTTTACATTTTTGCAATTTTTCTCTTGAGTTTCAAGAGTGGACATGCATGCTTGCTGAACTGGATTTTTGTTGTGCCCTTATTTCCACGCTGTAATATATCTTTTCATTCTGTTTCTTTTTCTTTATTTACTGAAATTCTACCCATCCTTCAAGACTAGTTGCAGCACTTGTTTCCTAGTGTTTCATAAAAGATTTTCCTTGTCAGACTACACCAATATCTTAATTTTTCAAATGCTATGACATTCTTTGCATTATTTTGTAGTTATAGAATCTTTGAGAGCAGAGGCTGTTAGAGATCATTTTGTTTCCTCGGCCAGAATGAACAGAATAACTAGGATGTCCACATGAGTTAGTGACTTTCAGGGTTTCCATGCCCAAAATACTTGACAGAAGCAACTTAAAGGAAGACACAGTTAGGCCCATACTTTCATGTGGTTTAGTTTATGATGTGGCTGTACTGATTCTGGGCCTTTGATGCATAGGCTGAAGAGAACTTTCTAGTGGAAGTTTATGGTGGAGAAGGTCCTTAGGCTCATGATGACCAAGAAGCAGATCAGAGAAGTAACAAGAAAGTTCCAGAGAAAGATACAGTCCATAAGATAAACCTCCTGTGGCTTACTTGTCCCACTCAAGTGCCACTTTTAAGGTCCACTGCCTTTTCATACACTATTAAAAATTAGGGTCTATCAATGAATAATCTATTAATCTCTGGAAATGCCAGAAATTGTATTGCCATTCTCAGTAATTCTTAACCCAGTAAAGTTCATAATCAAGGTCAACCATCACACCATCAACTTACCTTCAGTTTTGGCCTCTCTAACTGTCAAAGTTCTGGGTGTAAACATTTTCCTAATGAGATTGACAGCTATCAATTATTATTTTATGTGTTAGTAGGAAACTAGATTCTTCTAGGAATAATTATTCAAAACATGAGTGAAATAGATGTTTTTGATATAAAAAAAAAGATTTCCACAAAATTTCCTTCAGATTTTAATAGTTTAACTAACCTAATGGGTACCTTTTTATTTTTAATGAGTCACCTATTTCATTAATCTTTTTAAAGAGTTATCTTCAAGATCCATAAAAAATTGAAAACTAGAGATTCTTTCATTTTCTAATCACAATCATGGCTCCTAGTATGTTACTTACACCATAGTGGATAGTCTTGATCTCAGGATCTATTTCCAAGTTCCAAGAAGTAATATGAATTTTAATTCATACTGGATATTTATCTAAAAACTGCAAAGGAAATAATTACTTAATATTCTGCCTCCAAGATTTTATCCATTTGTAATGACTAAATTATTCTATCACATTAAAAATTTTGGCACTTATCAGCAATTATGAATATAAAATAGTCTAATTATGTAATAAAATATAGTACATAAAAATGGTACAGAAATATAACTGGTAGTTAATCAATAGATAATGCCCAAGGTACTGAACACTAGCAACGGATGATCATCTTTTAGTTCAGATATTAAGATGAAGGAAGGCCATTATTTTATGAACAGATAAATAACTTGTAAATGTTATATTTATTTGTAATGCATTGTGATTTATAAGAATGTTTCAGGTTAACAAAAAAAAGAATGCTGTTTAGAATAATAGCAACACGTGACTTGTTTACTCTCTGCAACAGATGCCTTTCTGTTCTTAGATAAAGCATCCCCCTTTGATATGACTGTTCTGATTTGTAAAATGGGCAAACATTTCTGCTTTAGTTGTATCATGCGATTCTAATTATTGCCAAAGTCAAAAGATGAAAGAAAGAGAGAAAGAAAGAAAGAAAGAAAGAAAGAAAGAAAGAGACAAGTTATAAGGTTGGAGAGATTGAGATTGGCTCATTGGGTAAGGACACTTATTACCCATGCATGAGAACCTAAATTCTGATCCCAGCACTCATATAAAAGAGAGTGGGATTAAAATATTAATGAAGAAGATAAGAGCTGGGTGTGGCCATGTGCCTGCCTATAATCTCAAATCTGATGAGGGCAAAAGTAGGAAGAATTCTGGGGCTTACTGGCCTACTGCCTAGTTGTAGGCTCAGTGAGCTCAATGAAAGACTCATTCTCAAAGGAATAAGTTGTGGAGTGATAGAACAAGATACCCTATGTCTTCCTTTGGCCTCTCTGTATATGTACAGGTGTTTGCAAGCACACACACACACACACACACACACACACACAAACATAGAGCAGATATAAGCTACGCTGGAATTAGTTGTAAGAAGTACTATTTTAGTTAATTAGAAGACTATGTATATACCACAACAACATTCTTATCTATTATTCTAGATATGTTCATAGATAATGTACTGGTTAAATTTTTGTCAACTTAATACAAACTCAGACAACTTGGGAAAAGAATCCCTCAATTGAAAAAAAAAATGCTTCCATCAGGTTTGCCTGTACACAATCTGTGTACCATTTTCTTGATTAGTGTTCATATAGGAGATCTCAGACCATTAGGTCTCTGTACCAGCTCTGAGCAAGTTGGTCTGGGCATAAGAACAACTTGTATAAGAAAGCAAGGGGAAAGAAAAACACATGACTAGGATATAGTGTAAAGCAGAGGTCATGAGCTGAAAATAAAGTACACTCCTAGTGAACCGTCAGACACATTTCTTAGATCATTTGTAAGATGGATTATCTACATCACAATAGGTGCATAAGAGTTGGCTCAACAATGGGAGGCAGAGGCAGGCGGATCTCTGTGAGTTCGAGGTTCGAGACCAGCCTGGTTTACAAGAGCTAGTGCCAGGACAGGCTCCAAAACCACAGAGAAACCCTGTCTCGAAAAATCAAAAAAAAAAAAAAAAAGAAGAAGAGGACTTGCTACTCTGACAGAGGACCTGGGTTTCCTTTCAAACTCTCCACTGGGTGGCTAATAGCCACCTGCTATTTTGGTTCCAGGGTATTCAATACTCTCTCTGCCTTCTATTCACATTTGGCACACACACACACACACACACACACACACACACACACACACAGGGATAAAAATAAAACTTAAAATAAATCTATAACAAATCAATAACAAAAATTAAATAATTTTCAAAGAACAAAAATAAATAAATTGTCTGGAATCTGCAGTATATTATAGCACATATATAACTAAGCTTTACTGAGGTTTCTTTTTTACTTGATATGGACATACATCCTTGTAATCACTGCTACACTGGAGGATGAGGCAAAAATTCACAACTTGAGGCCATATTTATAACCTATTGAGGCTCTGTCTAGATAGATAGATATATAGATGAGAGGGAGAGAGAGAGAGAGAGAGAGAGAGAGAGAGAGAGAGAGAGAGAGAGAGAGAGAGAGAGAGAGAGAGAATAGCCGAGGATATCTAACATTCAAAACTCCCTGGTTTCAGTCCTTGGTGGCATATGAAGAATTGTTTTTTTTTTAAATACCATTTTAGAGATAATAAAATTACACATTGCCCTTTCCTTTCATCATGTGCAACCCCTTTGCTCTTTCTGAATTCATGGCTTCCATTTCTTGAATTGTTACTGTGTATGTGTGTATGTTTCTTCCTACATATATAAATACATCCTGCTCAATCTGTACAATTTTAATTGTGTATATGTTTCTGAATGAGTTTCTGATAGAGACGTCCACCATCTCTTGCAGCAGTCTGGTTATGTTATGTGCAGCCATATTTATAATTAAGGGAATACCTACACTTTCAAAATAAGTAATATCATGAGGTAAAAAATAGATTTTGTGGTTGCATCTTAAATTTTGGAAAAAATATGGTGGATTATGAACTAATATGGACTAATAGCTCAGATAGACGTAAACTTTCTGAATTTTGCTTTTATGGGTAATAGTAGATTGTAGCAGCTTCCGGAAGGGCTTCATTGAGGTACAAGGAAACTGTGTATGACTTTATTGGCATACTTCTGCTCTGAAAAGTTGTATGCTTATTTTTGAGCAGCTAGAGAACAGATTTGGTTGATGCAACAGCCCTTTAGAATATAGAGAAAAAGTTGGACTCCTACCAATAGAAGGCAGGCAGGCAGGCAAAATTGAATGTTGTAATTCATGAGAACTGGCTAAACATTGGCATGCTTGCCACAGAAAGCTAGAGAAAGGAATATTCTCCGTCTTTACTTGGAATGTCCCAATGCTCAAACTGATTCAGGCCCTCCAAGATTTGAACACAAGATAGATAATGTTTGTCTCTTTTTTGTTGTTGTTGTTTTTGTTTGTTTTGTTTTTCGAGACAGGGTCTCTGTATATTTGGAGCCTATCCTGGAACTAGCTCTTGTAGATCTTGCTGGCCTCAAACTCACAGAGATCTGCCTGCCTCTGCCTCCCAAGTGCTGGGTTTAAAGGCATTTGCCACCACCGCCTGGCTGATGTTTGTCTCTTAAAATGTTTTATTCCTTTATAGGACATAGAGATGAGTGGTACCTCCTCTCCAAAGGAGAGGTATCAACCCTGAGTGCTGCTAGTAAGGAAGGAATTTGAAAAAAAAAATAGAACTTAGATTAATATTTACAAAAGATTTGTCCATAAAATGGAGATGCTTAGAGAACTGAAAAGAATCTCTAGATATGACTAAGAGGAAATGATGTGGCTAGAAGGATGAGTAGCCAGGTACTTGGCTGTAATAAATTTTCTTTAAGAAAATTACTTTTTGTAGGTTAGGGGAGTTTTCCCATGTAAGAGAGAGATTGATGGACAGCTTGTCTCTGGAAATGTCCTGGAATAACCTTATATCTGCTATATTCTTCCCTTTGACAGCAAGGGAACGGAGAGTTAGTACAAGACAAATTCTGCATACATTACTAACAAGACATGAGAGAAACCCGGTGGGTTAAGAGCACAAGAATCTATCTCTTGTTACCATGAGCATCTTTATTACTGTTTAATTAGAAAACATATCTAGATTTTGAAAGAAAGTTTAAGACAGAATCCTCACCTATCAAACCACTATTAACTTGGCATGGATTCAGATAGGAAGGGTACACTTATGCTCTACCAATGAGTATCTGAGAGACAGTTGGGTTTTTTAAGCTGTCATTTAATTTGTTACTCCATCTATATTAATGTTTTAAAATATATTTATCTCTGTTAGAATCATTATTGACCCACTTTTCATGTTATTCTACCTAAAAATTAAATAGGTTGAAGAGTATATAATATTTTCTAATGAAAAGATCACGGTAGTTTCTAGGTCTTAATAATCCCTATGAAAGACATTGATTAAAATATTTTAAAATAAAAGAGTAATGTGGATTTTAAATTTAATGAGAAAAAAGTTATTGAAGCAATATAAAAGCACTATTATCACTATTTATGTCCATTTGCCCTTAATAGTTAAATGTGAGTTAGTAATGTATATTTATCTTGTTCCCTATAAAGAGTTTTTAATTATCAGTGATTATTATCTTAGAAATATTAAATTCAATTAAAGAACCAAATGTGTTATGTTCTTTTCATTAAGCATCAAGGTAATTTTCAAGTTTAAGTATGTAATAAATGTTTTAATATTGGATCCACCTTGTTTTATAATAAGAGCACAAGTTAAATTCAGCAAGCATGCAAAGGCATTTATATTTTAATTTGAAAAAAATGTCAATGGAAATAGCTTTAGAAAGATACATCAATTTTCAGCCACAAAAGCCAATTGTAATGTCAGGAAAATAAATTACCACAATAAGAATTTATTTGGAAAATGGTGCCATCACCTTTAAAAGTTCAATCACATAATCCTTGTATGGAATCATTTGTTAAAACTCCAGTCTATCTGTACTAATTTGTTTTCAATAAGCACCTAATATTGCCCCATCTTTCCTCTTCAAAACATTGTGTATTGGTTTTTCTCTTTGTCCTACAGCATTGCCATTGATAAGGGATTTCAACTATGTAGAAGAAAGAATGGCTGAAACTCTCTTGATTCATTGTTAAGGAAAGAGCACTGTAGAATCATTTGAAAGGTGTGCTATATGGTAACAGATTATAATTCTAAGAGAAAGAAAGGAAGAAAATAAATGTAAATATTAGTGAATCATTGTGTCTATACAGGTATTTATTTCATTCATCTTATGTGATAGATAAGATGGCTAAGCAAAAATTTCAAACTCAAAGGGACAAATTGACTAGAAATAATGGGAAATGGTAAACATTATTTGGTTAAAAGAAGAAAGAGATCAAATATTTCTTCATGAAGATTTCACCATTTTTCTTCATATTCTTAAGACATCTTAATAAGCAGTTGACCAATGTCCATTTAGCTGTAAGAACAAAATTGTATTAAAAAATCTTGGTAGGGTCATTTTTTCAAATATTTCATCTTAATGAAATAAAATAATTATCAGATTCCCCATACAATTGTTTAATGTTTGTAGTTTAACTTTCTAATAGTCATCAAGAAACACTAAAAAAAATTCATCATGAGCCATAACAAATTTATGACAAAATGATCTATCATATATATTTCCCTAGCAACACTGAGAGGAGTTATATGAAAATTTCACTGCAGATATTGGTGATCTCAGTGGTAGCACATTATTCCAACTGCATCTATGCAGAGTTAAGAAGAAGCTCTTCCCAGAGGACTTCCATGCTATTAAAATGTGGGGGTTTGTGAAAATTGTAAAAAACTGTAGAATGGAAGTTGAGAATACAAATATTTAAAACTGCTACTGTGCATGCCAGTTGTCATACATATGCATTTACAAGTCTCAAAAAGAATTGGAAAGGACAAAAAAAAAAAAAAAACAAACACCATTTCTTTCATTGGATATAGAAGGCAAATCCTATCCATTTATCTCCATTGAGTAGATTGTCTCTTCCAGATTGTTGTGCTAGAAGGCATTTATCTAGAAAATTGTGTTATATTTCAAATGAAAATAAAAGGTAAAACAAAGATTCATTGAACATTTTATTGGGTAGGATAGGAAGATGCAATCTACTTGAAAAATATATGTATAGTGTCTTCAAGGATATTTTAACATTTGTTGTGCTAATGAGATTTAATTTCTTTGCCTATGTATTATCATACATGTAGTTTTATTAAAAAAGAATTAATATTTGATCTGATTACATCTAAGATGAAGGGGAATGTATAAAAGATAAAACGAATAATCTGTTTATTAAAGTCTGTTTATTAGTGGGTAAACATGAAATTTAGGTGTGCCTGTTAATAAGAACTGAATAGTTTTTAGTTCATATTCTGTGGCAAGAAGTTTCTTAAAGAAAGCTATATGAATTGGTACATGCTAAAATCATGTGGAGAGAGACAATAAACAGAACCATTAAGTTAGGTAACATATTGCTTTGTGGGGTGGGTTTTGTTGTTTGTTGTCTAGTTGATAAAAGCTACATTCATGTGAGAAGAGTTTCAATTCAGGAATTTTCTCCATCACATTATCCTAGCTGTATGTCTGTGGGGCATTTTTTGGATCAGTGATTAATGTGGGAGGTTCCAGTCCCTTAGGTAGTTGTCACTTCTCAGCAGGTGGTCCTGGGTTGTAGAAGGAAGCAGGATGAGTAAGCCAGGGAGGAACAAGTCAGTAAGCAGCACCTCTCTTTAATCCATTCTTGCTTCCAAGTTCCTTCTATTATGTCTTTTCACTGAGGACTATTTGCTATAAAATGAAATAAACCCTTTTCTCTTGAAGCTGCTTTAGGTTATGGTCATTATCACAGCAATAGACAGAAAACTCAAATGGGACTGAAGAGCACTGCAAGGGAAGGAAATAGACAAGGCTAAGCTCTAAATGAAGAATAAACAAGTGGGAATCTGTAATCAAGGCGTAGGGTGGAGTTGAAGTCAGTAGATGGAAGATTATTTAAGGGACATTTGAGACATCCTGGCTAAACTGACCAAGCAGGATTCTTGCTGAAGACAGTCTAGAGAGATAACAAGTTACCTGGAGATGGTGGAGAATGTGGAATCCTAGTCAGATATCCAGATACCAAGTATGGGGTGTTCCCAAATCAGTAGAGTTCCTTACTAAATTTTCATTTCATAAGGAAATACATGCTTTGGAGTAATGCAGAAGACTGGCTAAAATTTAAGCAAGCAAAGAGCTTTTACTAGAAGTTATCATAATATTCCAGTGAACTAAGTCTGATCATTGTTATTTTTAGTAATTTTTTTTTTTCCTTTTGAGGCTCAGAGAACAGGATATCCACAAGTGAATTCCTCGGAAGCAGCCTGAGAAGCAAAATTTCTCTCTTTTTCTCCTGCTCTCTTGTCTCATTTTCTCCTCCCAATGCAGGCTTTCAAAATTAGAACCTGTTCTGATTAAAATAAATTCAGAAAGCACCAAAGTTACTCTATTATTGCCTGACCTATCTTAAAGCAGGCCATAGATAAAAATCTCTGACCCTCCTTGTACAGTAGTAAATGTAAGACTCTCATTTGGAAGTGTTGACCCTTACATGGAAGAAAAGAAAGCTAGACCTAGGTGCCAAGAAGACCATGAACAGGCAGGGTTTTGCTGAGTTTCTTCAGTGTATTTTAATTAGAAAACATCATTTCTTTCTAATTTTATTTCTATAGTACTGACCTTGCTTTTGTAACTTAAATCTGAAAACTACCTTGCCTAGTAATGTTGCAGAATATTTGTTTAAATATTAAATGTTGTATTTGTTTAATTGTATAAAGATGTGTTACTGTTTTGCCTTGCCTGGTATAATACAAAGCTGAATGGCAAGTAGTGAGGGAGAAGGTATAACCAAGACTTCTGAGCTGTGAGAGTAAGTAGGAGGAGGAATTTAGGCTCAGGAAAGAAGAAGAAATAAAAGGAGAGGACAGGGAGATGCCAGGCGCCAGGCAGACAAACATGGAGGAAGAAGGAAAGTAGTATATACGGAATAAAAGGTAAAAAGCCCTGAGACAAAATGTAGACGAATAGAGATGGATTAAATAAGTTAAGAGAGTTAGTGGGACAAGTCTAAGCTAAGGTAGAACATTTATAATCAATAAGTCTTTGTGTCTTTACTTGGGAGCTGATTGGCAGCCCAAAGAAAAATTCCACCTAAAAAGTAAAACTTTCATTAGCTGAATGTGTTATGCTTTCTTCCTATTAACCTGTCATGGGTTAGACTATGATATATGAAACCCTTGGAATGGTTAGGAGAGGAATCTCCTCCTTTTCTGACATTGTGTCTCCAATTTACAAGTTCTTTTATGAAAGTTCAAGGGGTTCAAGAAATTTTCCCAACACAGTCTGTACATGAGTACTTTAACTCCCAATGACAAAACAGAGCTAAGGGAGCATTAGTAAAAAAAGAATTATTTCATAGACACAACAGGGGAAAAGCAAGAGGACTATGCTACTTTGCATTTGGATTTCCCCGTGGTTTAAGGTGAAGAGAACAAAACTAATAGTGTTTTTCTTGGGACATGTTTAGTGCAGATGAAGAGAAACCACCAGAAATTCCTGAATTGATCTTTACTATTCGAGCAAACTCAAAGAAAAATCTACCCTGGAATACTGATCATCATACAGTATTTTAAAGTGGTTGAAAAATGGCGATAAATGGGGGGGGGTGTTAAAAACAGACTGAATGAGTCATGAGATGATTTGTTCATTAAGGTGCACAGACACCAATTATCTCCAGTAGATTTTAGCAACTGGAGAGAGTATATTTAACTCAGATATGACTATTTGTCAGGCTACTTTTTTATTGCTGCACATGATCACTAATTACAGAAGGCAATCAGTTAACATTCAAAATGTGCCCTATGTGTTTCATCTCATTTAATGAAAATGGTATTGTTTTCTTTGTGTTTCTCCTTCAAAACTGCAAACACAAGCTCTGGATATGCACCCATAGTGTTCAAAACAGAATTTCTTTTTTTTTTTCTAGGTAATTTGGATGTTTGAGCACTTTATGGAGTTAAATTGGATCTAGTTATCAGTACTCTTGTAAAATGGAAAGCAACTAATAAGTAATGGAGAAGAGAAGCTAAAGCATGAGGCTCTTTCTTGCTCTGATTTCCTGCTCACATTGCTACTTCAGTAGTCTTTGCTAATTTTAGAAAAGTTCCTGAAATATTTGCTTTCATATAATAAGCATAATTTTTATTGGTATGAGCAAAATAATATTTTTTGGGATACAGTTTTCCTGTATAGCCCTGGCTATCCTGGAACTCGTACTGTAAAACAGGCTGGACTAGAACTCACAGAGATCTTCCTGCCTCTGCCTCCCAAGAGTGCTAGGATTAAAGGCATGTGCCACCATGCCTGCTGTAAAAAATATCTTAAAATGTGAAATTGGGAGCCTGTGTCTCTCTCCTTATTACCATGCTATTGTTGAATTATGAATATCCATAATTTTTAGTTCTCATTCAAGTAAGTCTAAGGAGCATAATTAAATATACTTAAGAGGGATGATTTAGAGTTACTCATATACTATGTCTAAATATATTTGTAGAATTTAAGAGATTGTTCACTATAACTAGAAAGAACCAGAACCTTTAAAGTGATTTCCTTGAATGCGGGGAATATGAAGTCTGCAAAAATGATTTATAAATGAAAAAGAAAAGTAAAATGGAAAGGACATGACTAGTCCCCAGTTTGGGCACCAGATGAGTGAAATAAAATAAGAGAGAGAGAGAGAGGAAGAGAGAGGGAAGGAAGGAAGGAAGGAAGGAAGGAAGGAAGGAAGGAAGGAAGGGAAAGAGAAAGAAAGAGGGAAGAAAGAAAGAAAAGGAAAGGAAAGGAAAGCCGGGCGGTGGTGGCGCACGCCTTTAATCCCGGCACTTGGGAGGCAGAGGCAGGCGGATCTCTGTGAGTTCGAGACCAGCCTGGTCTACAGAGCTAGTTCCAGGACAGGCTCCAAAGCCAAAGAGAAACCCTGTCTTGAAAANAAAAAAAAAAAAAAAAAAAAAAAAAGAAAGAAAGAAAGAAAGGAAAGGAAAAAAGAAAAAGGAAGGGAAAAAAGAAAAGGAAAGAAACATGGCTGGTCCTAGGTATGGTAGAGGAGAAAGTTTATTCTAGATATGTGGGAGAGCATGGTTAGGGGCAGGGACACCTGTGAGAATACAGAGTGAACATGGCCATGAGCCATGTGAGGAGAGACAGGAAGGGGAAGGAAGAGGGAAGAGTGAGGAACAAGTTACAGCATCCAGGAAGCCCAAAAGAGAATAGAACAAAAGGCCAGGTAACCAAAACAATTGGATTATGTAGGAAAGGACAGCCCGACCCCTGGCCTGGAGATGTTTAAGGTCAGGGTATACTAGCCGGGAGGGCCCTGTAGTAGGTAAGGACTGAGTGATATAGAAAGAAACTGGTGGCCAGTGTCTGATTTGATATGTTAAATAGGAACCTCAGCCATTTGTCCCAGGGTCTGAAACCTAACATCTTCACCATGAGAAAAGCTAGACATAGGAAGTACACTGATTTCTCTTTTATTTTTACACTTGCATTTAATAAATACACTAAAAGAGAACTTACTGGCATGCTGAGGGAAAATGTGTCATTCTTATTACATATCATTCATAACACAAACATTTTTGCTCAGGTTTTCTGGTCTGGGGACACCATTTACTTAGTTCAGTTTTATTAATTCCAAAACTCAGAAATAATAGCTGAAAGAATATGCTGTTTTTGTTCATTCGTTTTTAACTCTGAAACAGTGAAAATAATCATCAGCAAAAGCCTAGGTTATTTAGAGAGCCCAATTTCCCTATTTGGAAGTGATTAAGAACTATCAAAACAGGAAACAAAAACCTTTTGATTTTGAAGAGAACCACTAATAGTACTAGTAATTGTACTAATAATAGTATACTAATAGTAATAGTGATTGTTTTCTTTAAACTAGTGTGCCATTTTGTGATGACAGTCCTTATACTGTCATAATATGACTCAGAATGTCATTCCCATAGGAATATTTCTTAAACTAATAAATAAATTTATGAATATGGATGACCGATATAGAAATAGGCAGTTTAGAAGTTGATTTTGAGGATTCTGGAGCATAATAAACATTTAATGCTTTTCTCTTTTTAAAAGTGGTCTTGCTTAAACCTATCTTCGAAATACATTTTTTTTATCTTCTCTTTCTTCCATTTCATTTTACTCTCTCTGGTCTTCTGTATATGTCAGAGTTTATGCATTTCCCAGAGTCAATCCTGTTTCACTCCCTTTATTTCTGTCCTTTGACATTTCCTTATTGAAGATCCTAGATTCTGTTGTGATTAAGCATTCTGAATTCATAGGATGGCTAAGATAGATAGGCTTATCACAGATTAGCAGTGAAGTCAACTATGTATTCACAGTGTCTCTGAAGTAGAAATAGTCTAATAGTTTGGTATCTCAGACTTCTTTGAAGCAGGTGTCCTTAATTTTTTCTACTAAGTGCAGCATGATTTATTGATATGACTTAATTTTTTTTTCAATTGAAGTTTCTGACAGGGAAATCCCAGGTATCTGTATTTAAAGGAGAGAATGGGAATTGACTGATAGAAGATGCTTAAAGAAAAATTGGCAGAGACACAGAAGAGAAACTTATCACTCGCAATGGATTCCTGAACCAATTGGTAGACAAAAAAAAAAAAAAAAAAAGATTAGAGAAATTTCAAGTAAGATATTTATTTTTGACTGTCTAAAGAAAAAAATCTTAATGTCAATATCAAATAACTTCAGACATACTGGACTTGTGTATAAAGTCATTCAAATTGAAGGCTTATTGATCCAATCATTTATAAAAGAAATAGAGAGCTGGGGAGATGGTACAGAGGGGTAAAATGCTTCCTAAGAAATTTAAAGAACCTGGGATTGGATGCTTAGCACTCATATAAAAGTAAGGAAAAAGCCTAGCATGGTGCCACAAAACCAGTAACTTCAATTCAGACAGCCAGGGAGATAGAAAGGAGAATCCCTGAGATATTTTGGATAGCTACTCTACTTGATCAGTGAGATACCCTGTCTTGAAAATATGGTCCAGAGAAACTGCAGAAACCCAAACTTGAACCCTGGCCTCTATCTGCACATACACAGAGGCAAGTATACAAAACAACACACACACACAGAGAAGCAGGAGGAGAAGGAGAAGAAGGAGAAGGACTGTAGGCTTAAATAATACTTCAGTAGATGTTTAATCTGAATCCTCTGTTAGTCTCCAGAAAAGATTACAGCAGTTTATGAACTCAGTGATGAACATTAGCAGACAATGGAACTTCTCTCTTAAAAAAAAAAAAAAAAAAAAAAAAAAAAAAAAAAAAAAGTTGTACTTGGCCATTAAATGTCTGAGCTAGTGAGGGTACTTGTGACCAAACCGGCCAACCTGATTTTGATCCCTACAAACCACACGGTAGAAGGAGAAAACCAACTCCTGTGAGTTTTCTTCTGATGCCCCCCCGCACACACACATATAACTAAACATAATAAAGCTGAAATAAAGGAACATAGACTTGATTTATGATATCACAGTGTCAGATATCAACATACAGAAGCTAAGATGTTCTTATGATGGGGGAGAGTCTTTTGTGTTAATTTTATTGGTTAAATAAAGAAACTGCCTTGGCCCTTTAATAGGACAGAAAATTAGGTAGGCAGAATAGACAGAACAGAATGCTGGGAGAAAGAAGCAGAGTCAGTCAGTTGCCATGATTCTCCCACTCCAGACAGACGCAGGTTATGATCTTTCCTGGTAAGCCAGCTCGTGGTGCTACACAGAATATTAGAAATGGGTTAGATCAATATGTAAGAGCTATCCAATAAGAGGTTAAAACTAATGGGCCAAGCAGTATTTAAAAGAATACAGTTTCCCGGTAATTATTTCGGGGCATAAGCTAGCCATGTGGGAGCCCAGGCAGCCGGAATGCAGCCCTGCTGCTCTTATTACTACACTCTTATTCCTTTATGCATAAATGAATTGATTTTTTTGTTTATTAACCATGCTTTGTGTATCATTTGCTAAGCAGTTATATTCCTAATCATACTGTATTCTATATAGAACTGACATATCATAAGCACATTTTTAGGAAAACAGAAACAACTTCTATGAGCTATATAACTTAACTGAAGCTATTTAGACCTTATTTTTTTTCAAATTTCTGCAAATTGTATATATCATCCAAGTGTTTTGTTACTGAAAGGAGATGTAACTCAGAAATGACATTCACACTCTCAAATCGCAATAACTAACTCTTTAATTGATCATGATAGTTTGTAATTTCTTTTGAAATACTACTCACATTTATTACAAGATGAAACTAAATGAAAACCTTAGTAAAAAAAATAAGTTAAAGAAATATAACCCTTTAATATTTACTCAATAGATTCCCAGAATGACTTGTTCCTTCAAACTTCCAAAATGTCTTATTTGTGGTAACTTTGTTGTGTGTTCTCTCCTTGAGAAAGAGATTCAATATATCATATAGCTTTATGAATTTATGCATGTCTAATAAAATAAATGTAAGCCGGGCGGTTGTGGTGCATGCCTTTAATCCCAGCACTCGGGAGGCAGAGGCAGGCGAATCTCTGTGAGTTCGAGACCAACCTGGTCTACAAGAGCTAGTTCCAGGACAGGCTCCAAAACCACAGAGAAACCCTGTCTCAAAAAAATTAAATAAAATAAATGTATTTTGACACTTAGTTGGATATTATATTCTGTTCCAGATAGTGATTTCTCCTTAAGAAATACTCCAACTTGTAATGTAATGGCTTAAAACTTTGTTAACATAGTCAATAGTATTAGTTCTAGTGATGTTCATATTTTATAAATATGTGGGTGAGTACTTAGGTAAGAATTTTGCTGGTGATCCAGTGTAGGTCTAAAATGTCTCCCAAAGTGGCCCATTTGATGAAGGAATAGTCTTTAGATTGCTGCTAGGGAGGTTTTTGAAAGAGCTCCAGTTACTGAGGGCATGTGTTGAAAAAAAAAAAAAAACGTGAAATTCGGATATCTTACTTTTCCTTTTGTTTCTCTACCTTCATGTAAAGACTTTGCTCCATCATTCACTGCTCACTATGATATTCTGTTTAGATACAGGACACCAAACTGTGAACTCAAATAACTTACAAATTTATTTATCTCAGGTTTTCATTGCAATGATGGAAAGCAAAATAACTCATCCGGGTAGTTCAGTTCTGACATTCTTGGCATAAGAATTAGAGGGTTAACCAATAGTGGAGCTTTTTTATACAAATGATTTGCATACTGAGACTCCTTGGCTTCTCTCTCTTCCTTTTACTTTTCTAGATTTTGTAGTTTGTTTGTCTGACAATGATACAAGATCTCACTATATAGACCTGCTTGGCTTGAAACTTACTTTGTAGATTAAGTTAGGCTTGAACTCTCAGAGGCCTCCCTGTCTTTGTCTCCCAATTACTAGAATTCAAGGTGTTCCAAAACATACCTGGTTTTCTCTTTTATAAAGCAGTGCTTTCATTTTCCAGAAATTTTCCCATTTGGCTGGAGCTTCTAATAGCATGAAAGTAATCAAACTTCTTAAGGACAACTGGAATAAAGGAACTCACAGGCCCACATATATTAGACTTCAAGGCATTTTTGTTAACAAGTCTTAAAACTCCTAAGCATCCCTTCTGCAAATTGACAGAGGAAGACATTAAGCTAGTTTTCATTCATTAAAAGGAATGAACAGAGTCTATTTCATAATGAAGGCATGATGATGTGTGTGTGTGTGTATGTGTGTGTGTGTCTGTGTGTGTGTGTGTGTGTGTGTATACAGAGCAATAGGGAATTCATGATGACCACATTACAGGCAAGCTACTATATGTCTCTAAGTTTTAGAGGACAATATTTTATGAGGGCTTGGCATGTAAATAGACTCAGATATTGTATGGGTAACTACAATTTTCACTTTTAAACAGAGGATACATTAGTTATTGCAGTTATCATTGCCTGGTAAGCAACTCTATCTGGCATATTTCACTAGTATTTAAATACTTCATGTTTTAAGTGAAGCTCATAAAAGGAGATACTCCCTTAGACAACCTTAATCTCCCCTTTTTATCTAGGCTTGAACGACCAACCTAAATAAATCTGTGGTTTCATGATCTTTATGGTTTTCTGTTTTTATCAGTTTCTACTGATTTTTATTCTTCATTCATCTGTATCTTTTTTAAAATTTATTTATTTATTCATTATTTATTAAAGGTTTCTGCATCCTCCCGGCCACCGCCTCCCATTTCCCTCCCCCTCCCCTGGTCAAGTACCCCTCCCTCATCAGCCCAAAGAGCAATCAGAGTTCCTAGCCCTGTGGAAAATCCAAGGACCACCCACCTCCATCAAGGTCAAGTAAGGTGAGCATCCAAACTGCCTAGGCTCCCACAAAGCCAGTACATGTAGAAGAATCAAAAACCCATTGCCATTGTTCTTGAGTTCTCAGTAGTCCTCATTGTCCGCTATGTACAGCGAGTCTGGTTTTATCCCATGCTTTTCCAGACCCAGTCCAGCTGGGCTTGGTGAGTTCCCCATAGAACATCCCCAATAATTCAGTGTGTGGGTGCACCCCTCGCTGTCCTGAGTTCCTTGCTCGTGCTCTCTCTCCATCTGCTCCTGGACCTTGCGAATTCTGTCCGGTGCTCTAATGTGGGTCTCTGTCTCTGTCTCCTTTCATTGCCTGATGAAGGTTAATATTCAGGAGGATGCCTATATGTTTTTCTTTGGGTTCACCTTCTTATTTAGCTTCTCTAGGATCACGAATTATAGCCTCAATGTCCTTTATTTATGGCTAGAAACCAATTATGAGTGAGTACATCCCATGTTCCTCTTTTTGGGTCTGGGTTACCTCACTCAGGATAGTGTTTTCTATTTCTGTCCATTTGTACACAAAATTGAAGAAGTCATTGTTTTTTTACTGCTGAGTAGTACTCTAATATGTATATATTCCATACTTTCTTCATCCATTCTTCCATGGAAGGGCATCTAGGTTGTTACCAGGTTCTGGCTATTACAATAATGCTTCTATGAACATAGTTCAACAAATAATTTTGTCATATGATAGGGTATCTCTTCGGTATATTCCCAAGAGTGGTATTGCTGGGTCCAGGGGTAGGTTGATCCCGAATTTCCTGAGAAACCGAAACACTGATTTCCAAAGTGGTTGCACAAGTTTGCATTCCCACCAGCAATGGATGAGTGTGCCCCTTTCTCCACAACCTCTCCAGCAAAGGCTATCATTGGTGTTTTTAATTTTAGCCATTTTGACAGGTTGTAAGATGATATCTCAAAGTTGTTTTGATTTGCATTTCCCTGATCACTAAGGAGGTTGAGCATGACCTTAAGTGTCTTTTGGCCATTTGAACTTCCTCTGTTGAGAATTATCTGTTCAGCTCAGTGCCCCATTTTATAATTGGGTTGATTAGCATTTTATGGTCTAGTTTCTTGGGTTCTTTATATATCTTGGAGATCAGACCTTTGTCTGTTGCAGGGTTGGTGAAGATCTTCTCCCATTCACTGGGTTGCCTTTTTGTCTTAGTGACAGTGTCTTTTGCTTTACAGAAGCTTCTCAGTCTCAGGAGTTCCCATTTATTCAATGATGCCCTTAATGTCTGTGCTGCTGGGATTATACATAGGAAGTGATCTCCTGTGCCCATGTGTTGTAGCATAGTTCCCATTTTCTCTTCTATCAGGTTCAGTGTGTTTGGACTGATATTGAGATCATTAATCCATTTGGACTTGAGTTTTGTGCATGGTGATAGTTATGGATCGATTTTCATTCTTCTACAGATTGACATCCAGTTTTGCCAACACAATTTGTTGAAGATGCTCTCTTTTTTCCATTGTATACTTTTAGTCCCTTTATTGAAAATCAGGGGTTCATAGGTTTGTGGGTTAAAGTCAGGGTCTTGTATTCGATTCCATTGGTCGACTTCTCTGTTTTTATGCCAATACCAAGCTGTTTTCAATACTGTAGCTCTGTAATAGAGTTTGAAGTCAGGGATGGTAATGCCCCCAGAAGTTCCTTTATTGTATAAGATTGTTTTTGCTATCCTGGGTTTTTTTTTTTCCATATAAAGTTGATTATTGTCTTTTCTATATTTGTGAATATGTGAATAATTTTGATGGGATTTTGATGGGGATTACATTGAATCTATAGATTGCTTTTGGTAGAATTGCCATTTTTACTATGTTGATCCTTCCAATCCGAGAGCAAGGGAGATCCTTCCATTTTCTGGTGTCCTCTTCAATTTCCTTCTTCAAAGACTTAAAGTTCTTGTCAAATAGATCTTTCCCTTCCTTGGTCAGAGTTACCCCCAAAATATTTTATTCTATTTGTGGCTATCATGAAAGGTGATGCTTCTCTGATTACCCTCTCTGCTTCCTTATCCTTAGTGTATAGAAAGGCAACTAATTTTTTGGAGTTGATCTTGTATCCTGCCGCATTACCAAAGGTGTTTTTCAGCTGTAGGAGTTCTTTGGTAGAGTTTTTGGGGTCGCTTATGTATACTATTATATACTCTGCAAATAATGAAAGCTTAACTTCTTCCTTTCAAATATGAATCCCTTTGATCCCCTTATGTTGTCTTATCGCTATTGCTAGAACTTCAAGCACTATATTGAAGAGGTATGGAGAGAGTGGACATCCTTGTCATGTTCCTGATTTTAGTGGGATGGCTTTGAGATTTTCTCTGTTTAATTTAATGTTACCTGTTGGCTTACTGTAACTAGTTTTTATTATATTTAGGTATGACCCTTGTATTCCTAATATCTCCAAGACCTTTATCATAAAGGGATGTTGAATTTTGTCAAATGCTTTTTCAGCATCTAATGAAATGAACATATGTTTTTTTCTTTATTTCAGTTTATTTATATGGTGGATTACATTGATAGATATTCATATGTTTAACCAGCCCTCCATCTCTGGGATGAAGCCTACTTGATCATAATGGATAGTTTTTCTAATATGTTCTTGGATTCGGTTTGCCAGTATTTTATTGAGAATTTTTGTGTCAATGTTCATGAGTGAGATTGGCCTGTAATTCTCTTTCTTGGTTGGGTCTTTGTGTGGTTTTGGTATCAGGGTAACTGTAGCTTCATAAACGGAATTTGGCAATGACTCTTCTGTTTCTATACTGTGAAATACATTAAGGAGTATAGGTATTAGCTCTTCTTGGAAGTTCTGGTAGAATTCTGCAATGAAACCATCTGGTCTTGGGCTTTTTTTGGAAGGGAGATTTTTGATAACAGTTTCTAATTCTTTGCAAATAACAGGTCTATTTAGATCATTCACCTGTTCTTGGTTTAGCTTTGGTATATGGTACTTATCTTAAAAAATGTCCATTTCTTTTGCATTTTCCAGTTTTGTGGCATACAGTCCTATGTAGTAAGATCTAATGATTTTCTGAATTTCCTCTGTGTCTGTGGTTATGTTTCCCTTTTCATTTCTGATCTTGTTAATTTGTGTATTCTCTCTCCACCGTTTGATTAGTTTGGATAGGGGTTTATCAATCTTGTTGATTTTCTCCAAGGACTAACTTTTTGTTTCATTGATTCTTTGGACTGTTTTCTGTGTTTCTATTTTGTTGATTTCAGCCGTCAGTTTGATTATTTCCAATATTCTACTCTGCCTGGGCGCATCTGCTTCCTTTTTTTTTCTAGAGCTTTCAGGTGTGCTGTTAAGTCCTCAATGTATGCTTTCTACTTTTTTTTTTTCTTTCATTTTTGTTTGTTTGTTTTATTTTTCAAGGCAGTGTTTCTCTATGGCTTTAGAGCCTGTCCTGGAACTAGCTCTGTAGACCAGGCTCATCTCAAACTCACAGAGATCTGCCTGCCTCTGCCTGCTGAGTGCTGGGATCAAAGGCCTGTGCCACCATCATCCAGCTTTCTCCTTTTTCTTCAAGTGGGCACGTAGTGCTATGATCTTTACTGCTATCACTGCTTTCATTGTGTCTCCTAGGTTTGAGTATGTTGTCTCTTTAATTTCATTAAATTCAAGGAAGCCTTTGATTTTGTTCTTAATTTCTTCCTTGACCCAGGTGTTGTTCAGTAGTTGACTGTTCAGTTTCCATGAGTTTGTCGGCTTTCTGGGGGTAGCATTGTTGTTGCTTTCTAACTTTAATCTGTGGTGATCTGATAAGACACAGGTGGACACTGATATTTTTTTGTATCGGTTGTGGTTTACTTTGTTTCCGAGTATATGGTCAATTTTCGAGAAGGTTCCATGAGCTGCAGAGAAGAAGTTATATTCTTTCCTATTTGGGTGGAGTGTTCTATAGATGTCTGTTAAATCCATTTGCTTCATTACCTCCAACAGTTCTCTTAATTCTCTATTAGGTTTCTGTCTGATTTACCTGTCCATTGACGAGAGAGGTTTGTTGAAGTCTCCTACTACTAGAGTGTGTGGTTTGATATCTGCCTTGAGTTTTAGTAATATTTCTTTTACATAAGTGGGTGCTTTTATATTAGGGGCATAGACATTCAGGATTGAGACTTCATCCTGATGAATTGTTCCTGTTATCAGTATAAAGTGTCCATCTCGATCTCTTCTGATTGATTTTAGTTTTAAATCAGTTTTGTTAGAAATTAGTATGGCCACACCTGCTTTTTTTTCCCTTAGGAGCATTTGCTTGAAAAACCTTTTCCCCACCCTTTACTCTGAGTAGATGCCTGTCTTTGTGGTTGAGATGTGTTTCTTGCAAACAGCAGAATGTTGGATCCTGTTTTCTTATCCAATCTCTTTGCCTGTGCCTTTTTTATAGGTGAATTGAGACCATTAATATTAGGTGATATTAATGACCAGTGGTTGTTTACTCTGGTTATTCTTATTGTTTTTGGTAGTAAAGTTTGTGTGTCTCCCTTCTTTGAGTTGTGCTGGTGAAGGGTCGCTAGATGCCTGAGTTATTGTAGGCAGTGTTGACAATGTTGGATTCCTTTGGTTGTGATTTTACTTCTATTATTTTCTGTAGGGCTGGATTTGTGGCTACGTAGTGTTTAAATTTGTTCTTATCCTGGAATGTTTTGTTTTCTCTATTGATAGTGATCGATAGCTTGGCTGGGTATAGTAGTTTGGGTTTGCATCCATGGTCTCTTAGTTTCTGCAGTACTTCTATCCAGGACCTTTTGGCTTTCATGGTTTCCATAGAGAAGTCAGGTGTAAGTCTGATCGGATTTCCTGTATAAGTTACTTGCCCTTTTTCCTTTTCAGCTCTTAATATTCTTTCTTTAATCTGTATAGTTTGTGTTTTGATTATTATATGGCGAGGGGATTTTTTTTATCCAGTCTGTTTGGTGTTCTGTATGCTTCTTGAATATTCAAAGGAATATCTTTCTTTATGTTGGGAAAGTTTTCTTCCATAATTTTGTTAAAAATATTTTCTGGGCCTTTGAGCTGTGACTCTTCTCCTTTTTCTATCCCTATTATTCTTAGGTTTGGTCTTTTTATTGTGTCCCATATTTCCTGAATGTTTTGTGATGAGAATTTGTTCGCTTTGCTGTTTTCTTTGATCAACGCGTTTATTTTCTCTATGGTGTCTTCAGCATCTGAGATTCTTTCTTCTATCTCTTGTATTCTATTGATTATGCTTGTTTCTCTAGTCTCTGCTCTTTGACCTAAATTTTCCATATCCAGCTGTTCATCAGTTTGTGTTTTCTTCCTTGCTTCCATTTCAGTTTTCAATTCTTGAACTGTTTCCATTACCTGTTTGATCGTTTTTTCTTTGTTTCCCACGGTATTATTTACGTATATACTCATGTCTTCAAATTTTTTGTTATACTTCTCTTCCATTTCTATGAGGGCATATTTTTCATGTTGTTTAAGGGACTCTATTGCTTTCATAAAGTCATTTTTTTCCTCTTCTTCTGTGTTAGGGTGTTCTAGTCCTTCTGTTGTAAGATCATTGAGTTCTGGTGTTTTCATGTTGTTTTTCAGATTGTTGGGTGAATTCTTGCCTGGCGTCGGCCCATCTCCCCCTATCGATGCTATCTAATGGGTCTTTTAAAACTGGATCAGGTTTCCCTGCTGGCCAGGGGCCCTGCTTACAAAATGCCCTCGCTCCGTTTCCTGGGTTCCCGCCGTGGGCCAAGATCCCTCTCACCACTCAGAAGGGTCTTCAGGACCAGGACCAGGCTCCCAGTTCACCAGGGACCTCATCAACAAAAGGTCTTCCATTCTGAAAGCCAGCCACCAAAACAAAGAAACTCCCGCTGGCCTCTGCACCAAGCTCCCGACTCAGCACCCAAACAGGCTAAACGGGGTGTTCCCGTGGCCCCATGGTAGGGAGGGGGAGTGAAGAAGTCCCCTGGGTGCAGGCTGGGATGGGTCAGGGAGAGAGAGGTCGCAGCAGAGGAGGAGGAGCCCCAGCAGAGGGTACCAGCCCTTGCAGACTAACAGGGGGTCACGGGGGTTGGTGAATGCTCCCATTCCATTTCCTGTGTCCCACCACTGGCCAAGAACACTCTCCCCACTCAGGAGGGTCTTCAGGGACAGGACCAGGCTCCCTGTTCGCCCGTGGACCTTGCCACTGAAAGGCCTACCACTCTGGAGGCCTGGCCCCAAATAACCTACTTGATTTAATTGTAGTGAGGCCATCTGCTCTCAGTGTGGGCTTCACTGTTTCATGCTTGGACTTTCCTGCATCCGCTGTGCCTGCGTGCTGGTGTCTCGACCACTTGGGCCTGCGCACTGGCACTGCTTGGGCCTGCGTGCCAGTGTCTCAGCTGCTTGGGCCTGTGTGCCAGTGTCTCTGCCGCTTGGGCCTGCCCTTTCATCTGTATCTTGCTTTGCATTTATCTATGATAGAATTCAGTCTTCCAGCTCTTCTTCTTTATGGTTATCATAACCTACTAATTTTCTGTTTGCATTCCCTAAGGTATCTAATTAATCTTAAAACCAATACTCATTAAATTTAGTTCTAATTTACTGATGTGATCATCTCACTCATTGATTTTTTTTTTTTACTATTATAGGTAAAATACTTCTTTGAGGATGGTCACTATGCTCTACTTATAGTGAAAAATAATAGCCTTTAATTTTTTTTACACAAAGTGATTCTTTTTATATCACCTTCCCCCATAATAAACATGTTCACCATGATGATTAATGCCAATTAGCATATCTCTGTCCATCTGTCTCTTTATCTCATTCTATTCTATTCTATTCTATTCTATTCTATTCTTTCTACTCTTTCCTGTTGTATCCATTTACTATATATCTATCTATCTATGATCTATCAATTTGTTATTTATCTGCTTGGTTTATAATTTTCTCATCATACCTTAAAGCCACAGAAACACCGAAGAATGCCTCACACATAATAGGTGATTAGGACTATATACTAAAATGATGAGTAAAGTGACTGGGTTTCCTCTCACCACTTCTACCCAGATAAATGATTTATAAAGAATAGCTATTAGAGAAACTGAACTGTGAGGTAAGCTTTTGTGAACTACCATTCTCATCTTTTATTTCAGACTTTTATGGAACTTCAGCCTCGGCTTCTCCAGTTCCTCATTGGTATGTAACAGCCATATTTGTTTAGCTTGAGGGTTCTTTACTCTGTGGCAGTAGAAACAAAGATGACATCCTAGAAGCACCCATAAGTTACTATTAAATTGTCTTTTAATCAGTTTGTGTGTGTGTATGTTTGAGCGTGTGTGTGTGTGCATGCATGTATGAAATTGTAAACAAAATGTGTAAAATACACTACTCTGAATTTGTTTCCTCTTTTATTAAATTATACTTAGCTGTGTGTTACAGTGTACATCATTCCTGAGGTCACTAGTTTGTTTATCTTTGAAAACTAATGTACAATACCACATTAGTTTATCACTCATGCTATATGTGAACAACAATGTAAAAGTACATTTGTACAGGTAATTATTTATATTGGATAGCAGTACTTAGTACATAGGAAAATTAGATTTTAACCTAGTTATGACTTCTAATCTCTGAATATTGATATCTTCAACTTAAAAATGAAGAGAGTAATGCCAATCCTAAAATGTTTTTAGCAGGGATAAACTACATGATACAGCCAAACTGTTTACTTGAACTGTTTACTTGAACTATCAAATAAGTGCATAACTATTAAATATTTAATCTCAGAATGCTTGGATAGGTACTTGAGGACTGCTCCTCCAGTTACTTGTTGTGCCTTTTTTGTTGTTGTTGTTGGTTTTTTTTCTTTTCTTTCTTCTTCTTTTTTTTTTTTTTTTTTTTTTGTTTTGAGACAGGGTTTCTCTGTGGCTTTGGAGCCTATCCTGGAACTAGCTCCGTAGACCAGGCTGGTCTCGAACTCACAGAGATCCGCCTGCCTCTGCCTCCCAAGTGCTGGGATTAAAGGCATTTGCCACCATCGCCTGGCTTTGTTGTGCCTTTTGGAGAGATATATCTGTACTCCATTTGTACTTTGCATACATAAACATTGATACAATTTGTTTCTATTTGGATCAATTCCAGTTCTCTACTAATATTAAAGTTGTTAGTCTATTAATTAAATTCTCAGCAACAGGAAGTAGGAGGATATTTGCTATTTAAAAACAAACAAAAAATTACAGAAGACACACATGTTCTTTCAACTTGACTATGCAGTGTTTGGCTACCTATTGAAATTCCCTTCTAACCTGTTACTAGGCAGAAAGCAATAAACTAGTGGGCCTGTGTAGGAGTGGTGGGCTGCATTCCCAGCACCCAGCCTCCTGCATGGCTATCTTTACACCAGAAATAACAACACACAAATTGTATTCTTTTTTTTTAATTTATTTATTTCTTTAGTAATTAATTAAATTTTCTGTCTCTTCCCCACCACCGCCTCCCCTTT
>NW_026068143.1:1785145-1802897 GCF_014885135.2 Alexandromys fortis | reverse complement strand
GCAAATGGATGGAAATAGAAAACACTATCCTGAGTGAGGTAAGCCAGACCCAAAAAGAGGAACATGGGATGTACTCACTCATATTTGGTTTCTAGCCATAAATAAAGGACATTGAGCCTATAATTCGGGTTCTTAGAGAAGCTAAATAAGAAGGAGAACCCAAAGAAAAACATATAGGCATCCTCCTGAATATTAACCTTCATCTGGCGATGAAAGGAGACAGAGACAGAGACCCACATTGGAGCACCGGACTGAAATCACAAATTGTATTCTTTTAAACACTCCCTGGCCCATTAGTTTCAGCCTCTTATTGGTTAATTCTCACATCTTGATTAACCCATTTCTATTAATGTGTGTAGCACCAAGAGTTGGTGGCTTACCGGGAAGGATTTTAACCTGCGTCCATCTTGGAGAAGAGAGCTATAGCATTTGCCTGAATCTGCTTCTTTCTCCCAGCATTCTGTTCTGTCTATTCTGCCTATCTAATTTTCTGTCCTATCAAAGGGCCAAGGAAGTTTCTTTATTAACCAATGAAAGTAACACATAGACACATGACCTTCCTCCATCAGGCCTGGAAAGCTACTTCAGCAGTTAAGAACACTTGATCTTTAAGCTTAAATATCTAATTTTAAATTGGAAGAATTTTTCTAAAAGGGTGGCCATGGTTGTATGCACTTGGACCCTACTTCTTGGGTGTCGGGTTGGTTTTGGGATGTGAGGATGGTTAGTGCTTGTTAGTAATCAGCCTATCTTTAGGTTCAATGAGAGACCCTGACTCAAGAATAAAGAGTGATAGAGAATGTGTCTTCCTCAGGCACAGGCATGTCTATACACACTTGCTATTATATAATATATGTGCCAACATATTAATACACAAACACATGTGTATTAATGTTGCATAGTGGTAGCTAGATATGTAGTGATGAGCTGCGGGCAGGCCTGCTTTTCGTCCTGCCTAGCTCCCACATGGCTAGTTTAGCCCCAGAATAATTACATGGAAACTGTATTCATTTAAACACTGCCTTTCCCATTAATTCTAGCTTCTTATTGGCTAACTCTCACATCTTGCTTTAACCCATATTTAGTAATCTGTGTAGCACCACAAGGTGGTGGCTTACTGGGAAAGATCCTAACCTGCATCTGTCTCAGGTCGGAGAATCATGGCTTCTGACTCATTGCCTTTTTCCCAGCATTCTGTTCTGTCTACTCCACCCACCTAATTTTCTGCCCTATTAAAAGGCCAAGGCAGTCCCTTTATTAGCCAATGAAAGTAACACATAGACAGATGACCCTCCTACATCATAGATATATGAAATAGAAATATAGGTTTTGGAGAGATCTTAGTTTAACTATAAATTCTGTATTTGTCTTGTGATTTGATATCCCTAACCCTTTGTTTCCCACTCTAATTTTCTTTATTACACGGATTATTAACATTAAACCTGAATAGTCTTTGTGAAAAGAATGAAATTTTATGAAAAACTGGAAAGCCTGCTACATTCTATAATAGTTTATACTTCTAATATTAAATCAGGAAACTGAAAAAGGGGGGGGTGAAAAAGGTCAGTTTTTTACCAAACAAAAAAGATTAAAGAAAAAAGTACATTTTGTTAGAGCTGGCTTGAGGAACTGATGAAGCACATACTGAAGTGGGAAAACAATTAGACCCTAACAATATCTTATGATTCAGCAGTCTTATGAAAACTGGTGTCACAGGAAGACTTGTTTACCCTCCTAGGTTTGTATGTTGAAGTCTTAAAGGTAGGAACTTCAGAATATGTCTGAGTAGGGCTGTGTTTGGAAACAGATTTTTTTAAAAGGCAGTTGTATTAAAATGAAGTTGGTGAGGTACATCAGAATCCAATCTGAGTGGTGTCATAATACTAAAACCGAATGGAAAAGAAGAACTAGAGAGAGACCTTGTGATGATGACACAGTGGAAATGCCATTATTTTCAGGCCTCAGAATGAAACCAAACCTCTCATACCTTGATTTCTGAATTTCCAGTTTTGAGCCTTTCAAGAAAATCTATTTCTCTTTAAGCCCCCTTGAGTGCAATATTTATTGTGATATTCCATGAAAACAAATCCAACCAAACTGATTTTTGAAAGGAGAGATGATGTAATAGTGCTTAGCTCTTAAGACATGTTCCCAACATACAAGTTGAAGGTGTTGACAGTTCTTTTTTATTTCTTTTTTTATTATTAATACTTTATTAATACTATGAATCAAAATTTCCTCTTCCCTCCTCCCACTTCCCTCTCACTCACCCTCTCACCCTCCCACCTCCAGTCCTAAGAGAGGGTGGGGTACCCTGCCCTGTGGGAAGTCCAAGGCCCTTCTCACTCCAATCAATCTTAGGAAGGGTTGCATTCAAATAGACTAGGATCCCAAAAAATCAAAACATGCCATAGAAACAAATCCCAGTGCCATTATCATTGGCTTCTTAATCTGCCCAAATTGTCAGCCACATTCAGCAGGTCCAGTTTGATCCCATGCTTGTTCAGTCCTAGTCCAGCTGGCTTTGGTGTACTCCCATTAGTTTATGCACACTGTTTCAGTGGGTGGATCAAACCCTCGTGGTTCTGACTTCCATGGTCATATTCTCACTCCTGCTCTTCAACTGGACCTTGGGAGCTCAGTCCAGTACTCCCATGTGGGTCTCTGTCTCTATCTCCATCTGTTGCCAGATGAAGGTTCTGTGGTGATATTCAAGATAGTCATCAGTCTGACTACAGGACAAGGCCAGTTCAGGCACCCTCTCCTCTACTGACCAGGGTCCTAGCTGGGGACATCCCTGTGGACATCTGGAACCCCCTCTAGTGTCAAGCCTCTTGCCAACCTCACAATGTTTCCCTTAATTAAGGTATCTTCTTCCTTGCTCTCATATCTGTCATTCCTACATCTCAACCATCCCACTCCCCAAAGTTCTCCCCAACCCTCCCCTTCTCCCTTCTCTCTCCCCCTTTTCCCTTCCCTACCCTACCCCCACCCCCATGCTCCCAACTTTTCCTGGTGAGCTCGTCTGTTTCCAATTTCCAGGAGGATCTATATATGCTTTTGTTTGGGTTCACCTTATTACTTAGGTTACCTAGGATCATGAACAATAGGCTCAATGTCCTTTGTTTATGGCTAGAATCCACTAATGAGTGAGTATATACCATATTCATATTTTTGGGTCTGGGTTATCTCTCTTAGGATAGTGTTTTCTATTTCCATCCATTTGCATGCAAAATTCAAGATGTTATTGTTTTTTACCACTGAGTTTACCGCCTATGTGTAGATGTGCCACACTTTATCCATTCTTCCATTGAGGGGCATCTAGGTTGTTTCCAGGTTCTGGCTATTACAAATGCCACTATGAACATAGTTGAACAAATGCTTTTGTAGTATGATTAGGCATCTCTTGGGTATATTTCCAAGAGTGGTATTGCTGGATACTGAGGTAGGTTGACAATTCTAAGGAAAAGTTTGCTAGTTTGGTCTTAAGGGGAGGTACTTTATGTTCTGTTTGTGGTGGTAATTAGCGTTAGGACCTTTATTTCCCTAGGCTGAATAACGTGTACTTACAGGGAAAAAAATGGAATAAATGAATTTTACTTTTCTAAAGCCTTGAGGAATCAAATTCAAAGTCCTACAGATCTAACAGAGGTAGGAGTTGGTTTCTGGTCTTCAGATTTCCAGAGTACTTTATTACTTTCTTACATTAGTTTTTGTGTATCAGGAAAAGTATTTTGAAAGAAGTCAGATCTGGGCATCTGTTTTAGTTTTGTTTTGTACTAAATATGTCTAATAATAGAAATTTAATAATTTGTTTATTGTTAATAATAAAATTGTTAATAAATTGTTTTGAAATGCTTTTGATTTCATTAAAAGCAGTATTTAAATATTTGTTGACTGTGTTACATTAAAAAATCACTTTAAAGAGGGCTAATTTGAATGACATCAACATGCAGAAGAACAAGCCACATGCAAGTTTGCATTCTGATTAAGAAATTTATCTTCTGTAATTGCATAGTAGAAAAGAAAGAAAACAAAAAAAGAGCCACTGCTTTGGCTTATTCCTGGTTTGGTCAGAGGCAGCAGAATTTATATTTTCAATTGATGTGTTCTTGGTGATAAGGCCTCAAGGTTCAACCCATTTGCTGCTGTATGAGAAATTGGAGGCCATGTGAATTTGTCCAAGGTAAGGCAATATTTAGTTAAATTTTTCAATTTCATCATATGAAATAGTTTAGGGCTATATAGTAATTGCCAAGCTTTTATTAAATCCAACTTACGCTTGAATATTTTTAACCTACTTTTAAAGAAAAAGGTAAACACTGCCAATACAACACTGCAATTTATCAACCTGTTTCTCACCTGGTAATCTTATGTCCTTTTTACTTTTACTCTGCTTTCTATGGGCTCCATTCGATCTGATTGGCAACTGTCTAGAGACATGCATCACTGGACTTTTTTTTTCTTTGAATACCTGAGTAATAATTGAAGACATTTATAAAAAAAAAAAGTCATCCAAACTCAGGCTAAATACTTTACCTGAGTAAGTCATTAACCTGTCACAACTCATTTGATTCTCACTGGAACTTTGTGACAGGAAAGCCGTCATCATTCCTAACTTGCTGATGAGAACACTGAAGCACATAGACATGTGTGCCTTGCTTAAAGGCAGAAAGATTGCCAGTGGCAGATCTGAGATTTCAAGGGTCTGCGTGTCTCATTCCTTAATGAATTGACTCTCCCAAAGGCAAGACCCCTCAAT
Organism: Alexandromys fortis; assembly: GCF_014885135.2. Lineage (NCBI taxonomy): Eukaryota > Metazoa > Chordata > Mammalia > Rodentia > Cricetidae > Alexandromys > Alexandromys fortis. The sequence goes on along the minus strand of NW_026068143.1, from coordinate 1,798,135 downwards.
TTTGAACATCCTATATGCATTTGATTTGATTTTGTTCAGAATTAATAATCTTTAGACAAGGAATGTTCTCAAATGTATCTTTAGAAAGCAAGGTAGGAGGCAAGAAAAAATAACACGAGGATATTCCTTCGAAGCTGATATGTGGACAGGCAAATATGAATTGCCAGGACTTCCCATCAACCTGCTGTAATGTGCAAATTAGGATCGGAGCCCAGATTCAAGTGAGAGAAAGCAGGAGATTTTTAGATGCTGCCAATTTCAACTGTCATTCTGGGCTCTGCATTTGATGAATAAAGTGTGCTTAGCTTACTTCCTTCACTTTCCCCATTAGAAATAAACGTAACATATAACTTTGAAAAATTGAAGGTGAGAAAATCACATGGAAAAATGTGTAGATTATTCATTTCATTAGAAAGCCCTTTTCTATACTATTCCCAAGTTTATTGTTATGATTTCTCATTCTCAAATGATGTCTGTCAGCAGAATATTATGAACACTAGCATTAAATATTTTATGAAGCATATGCTTGTTTTTATTAATTTTATTATGTACTTGTCATTATTTCCTTGTTTCAAACCATGTTCCAAAATGGAAAAGCACAATTTATCTTTCAAATATCAGCTTATTTCAAGAAAGCTTAATTTAAAACTCTTAATCCTAGGACTCAAGGAATTGAGCTACGTAGAGTCTCTTGAATTTTTAGGCCAATCTGGTTTACATAGCAATTTCCTGGCCAGTTTGAAATATACCAGTTTCTAATATGTTCAAAGTTCAACATTGTTAGAGCTACTATACTAATATCAGTACTTTCCCCCCAATTTTTAAAGGACTTTTTTCCTGTTTTGAGACACAGAATTTACCTGTGTACAGTCAAAGCTGGCCTCAAACTCAGATTAATCCACACTTTAGACCCTCTAGTCCTGGGCTTATAGGCATATGCCAACACATCAGGTTTCATTTTTATAAGACAGAACAATATCTCCTTGTACACTTAAGAATAATATTCCAGAAGCCAGAGAGATGCCTCAGTGGTTAAGAATACCGGCTGTTCTTGCAGAGGACCTAAGTTCAATTTCAAGCACCCACACCGTGGTTCACAACTGTCTGTAAACTTCCATGGTCAAAACACCAATTCACATTAAAAATAAACAGGTAACTTTTTTTAAAAAAAAAAAGAGTAAAATTGCATCAAGGTGTAATGGCTTTCCTCTATAATCATAGCTCTTGGGGCACAGAAATAGGAAGATCACCACAAGTTTGAGGACAGCCTGATATATATATATATATATATATATATATATATATATACACACACACACACATAGAGATTTCCTTTTCATCTGAGTTCATAGAGAGACTGCCTCAAAATGACAAAGTTAAATGAAAAGTAAACAAACATAAATTCCATTAAATAATGATATCACATTCTGTTTTTTCAATTTTCTGACAAGGGACATTTGGGTTATTTTCACCTGTTAGATATTGTAACTAATGCTGTGAACTGAAGTGTATGACTAGTTTTCAGTAATGATACAAAATATCACCCAAAGGATGGGTTTGTTTATTAAAGTAAGTTCAGCCCACACCTTGTTTACACACTGTCTTGCCTTGTTACCTTTACTGTGAGATGACACAGCAAGTATTTTAGACTTTTCAACTCTAAGTTATTTTATTTGAATAATTCATATATGTTATGTGTGTACATTGTCCATACTATTCTGTTATAGGAAAACAAGATGGACTATGGACTAAACTACTAGCACTTATATTTACAAGAGAAAGAGCCAAGACAGAAAGTGTAGAGAAGGGCTTGGGTCTATTGATCATGGCATATTTCTTGACTGATTTGTGAAAAGGCTTCAGTGTACAGATTTTTTTTCACATTTCTGTAAGTATATTTTATTTCTGTAAATGAACAATTTAAGTTAAATTAATATGACCTAGTAAGTCTGACCCCAAGCTCTTTCTAGCTCTATTACTATGCAAATTTCTGAGCTTCTGTAAAACGAACAGTATTCTTGCATTTAGACTGACATGGAGATGGTAACTACAATGCTAATATGATGATAAAAAAAGAAAAGTTATTTATATGACACTGATTTTGTACAATATTCTAATTGTTTAGTTTCACTCATATTCCAACTAAAAGTTTATTAAGTGGATAATAGGCAATATGATTTTTTTCAGGCAGTAGACAAGGAAAACTAGGCAGAGAAATATTGAATGACTAGCTCAAGGATATTCAGATCCATAATTTGCACTTAGGTAGTTTTTTTATTCAGCTAATGTTCTTGCCAACTTTGACCCTCTGTAAATATTGTATAAAAAGAATTCAGAAACCTCTAAACTAGTAGGGGTATATTTTAGATGTTTAATAAATGATGAATCATGTCAAATGAAGAACATCCCTTTGAATCCCGAGGAATTATAGTTCTTATAACTCCAATTCCTTGTCTAAATACCTTCCCCTAATGTCATCTTTCAAAAACAATGAAATAAATTCTTTGGAGTGGTGAGATTTTTTTTTTCAGTTCATCCAAACTATAGTGCTCTACTACTCTGGTTTCTCTTCAGATCATACAAATATTTTTCCTTTTACCAAATTATACTGTTGCTACCAACTTACTTAGACTTTAAATGTTGCCCCAGCTTAGATAGTCAACAAAACTATTCAGTTAAGTTTATTAGACTATCTCTTTCTGGGGACTCATCTCAAATTTTATCATGGAAAGAAACAGAAAATTAAGATTTGTTTTACATAAGTTAGTTTTACAGCCACATTTTTGAAATATAACTGTTCTGTATAGAAGAAAAGTATTACTTATAATATTAGCTTACACTGTGAGTGTGAATGGCATTGCTTCTCTTATACTTAATGGACTTTCCTTTTATTCACTTGCCAATTGTATATAGTCATCAGCAATTTAGGATCATGGCAACAAATCTAGTCTCATTTCTATACCATGATTTCCTTGGCTGCATCGTATCACTGTACAATCCATTCCATTCCTTGCCAGCAAGGATAATCACAGAGCCATTCCAATCTTTGCTATTGCTAAATCTTCTTTGTGAAAGTTTAGGTAAGCTGGCTGAGAGCCACCTGTAGTGTATGTTTCTGGCTAGCATCAAATTTTCCATCTGCCAGCATTTAACATTGTTCACCTATGAAATCATAAACCAAATAGCTGGTATCAAGTTTATGACTATTTATATGGTAAAAATGATAAGAATGTCCATCTTTTAATTAAATCAGGAAAGAAAATAAATGGAAGAGATAAAAGAATCGCATAATATGCAAGTGAGTAAAATTGAAGTTAAAAAGAAATGTTTGTCTGCCTCGCCTAAGATGTAACATCACTTTAGCAAAAACTTGAAATATGAAATAAAATATAATTTTTCCATGGTCTTTTAATAAAGCCACTTGAGAAATTAGAGTGATGGCATGGTAAATGTATTTTAACTATTCACCAAAAACAAACACATGGATGCTCAATATTTGTGCATAAACACATGTGATATTTTGTCTTTTTCTATAGCATTGTAGTCTTAAAAAAAGAAAAGAAAAAAACATGGACATTGCTACATGGTAGAAGTAACAGCTATTACCTTTAGAAACTCAATAGTCATTATGATCTAGGGTAGTTCCTTCCTTCCTTCCTTCCTTCCTTCCTTCCTTCCTTCCTTCATTTCTTTCTTTTCTCCTTCCTTTCTTTTTTGTTTTTGTTTTTTCAAGACTGAGTCTCACTATGTACTTCTGACTCTCTTGGAACTCACTATGTAGAAAAGGCTGGTCTTGAACTCACAAGGCATCACTTGTTTCAGACTCCCAAGTGCTTGGATTAAAGGTGTGCACCAATGTGCCTGCCATGAGAGCATCCATTCAAATTATGAGTTGAAAACTACTAGTGGATTAGAAAGTCTGTTGAGTAGATGATGAATACCTAATATAAAAATATCTAGTTTGTGCAGTTTAAAAATTATGGGAGAGATTGGCAGTGGTGGTGCACATCTTTAATCCCAGAACTCAGGAGGCAGATGCAGTCAGTTTTCTGAGTCCTGAGCTCAAGTCAAGGCCAGGTTTGCTTGTAGAACGGGTTCCAGGACAGCCAGGACTACAAAGAGAAAACTTGTCTTGGAAAAAAAAAAAAAAAAAAATATATATATATATATATATATATATATATATATATATGAAAAGTTTAGTATGTGTCACATGTATTTAAGGTAAGCATCAATTTGTGAAACATGGTTTCATGTTTACACACGCATGACTTCTAGGTCAACATGTAAAAACATTTCTTTTGATTTAAAGGTAGATTAAATGACATCATCTTTTAGGATCTTATCAGAACAAATATGCCATTACTCTTGATTTCAGAAAGCTTTACTTTCACTTCTATTAAGATGCTAAGGTGACTCTCTTTTCCCTCCCCCTCCTCCCTCTCCTCTCCCCCTCCCCCCACTCCTCCCCCCCCTCCCTCTCCAGTCTGAAGGGCAGTCAGGGTTCCCTGCCCTGTGGAAAGTCCAAAGTCCTCCCCACTCCATCCTGGTCTAGGAAGGTGAACATCCAAACTGGCTAGGCTTCCACAAAGCCAGAACATGAAGTAGGATCAAAACCCAGTGTCGTTGTCCTTGGCTTCTCCGCAGCCCTCATAGTCCGCCATATTCAGAGAGTCCGGTTTTATCCCATGATTTTCAGTCGCAGTCCAGCTGGCCTTGGTGAGCTCACAATAGATCAGCCCCACTGTCTCCGTGGGTGGGTGCACCCCTCGTGGTCCTTACTTCTTTGCTCATATTTTCCTTTACAATCAGAAAAATCTCAACATTATTAATGTTACAATGTTAGAGTATTTAGATCTCAAGGTAACTGAGAACATACTAGAACTATTATTGCTCACAGAGAGCTTGCTGATTTATTTATTGCATTTAACATGGCTTTTCTAAAGAAATGACTCATATAGTAATATTTCCACTAATTTTTCATGAAAAAAGTTAAAAACCTGAATTTTGAAAGCAAATCTATAAATAGTCTCTCATTTTGTGTAGTTAATTTTTCCTTACCCAGAATCAGAGAGCTTCTCATTTTACAAAAGCAAAAGTTAATTTCTTCCGTCCCAATATCTAATGCCTTTACTGACTCATAGATCAAAACAGTACTTCACGCTATTAAACTGAAAAAGTCTTAGCATGGACAATCACAGTAAGTGATTTACAAGGCTCTGAGTTCCCAGAAGTGATTAAACTGAGTTAAACAGGTAAAGCACAAAGCAGCTATTGACTGTATTTTAGTTTCATAGAACTCCAAATAGCCCCATTTGTTCTGAAAGGTAAAAGACTTATTTTCTAACCATTAAAACTGAAGACTCCTTCAAAAGTTTAATCAGGCATTTTCTTTTCTTTTGTATTTTTATTGAGATTATCATGTGATTTCAGGCTTTGACATATTTTTCTATTGAAAATAAAATATTTATCAATATGCAAAAAAAAAAGATGCTAAGCTGAGTTTTCCATTGGGGGGGTGGTCTCCTGAAGGTCTCTTTAAATCTATTACTTTTATGTGAATTAATACATTAGAATTATGTGTCTACATGTATAAGTGCATTTAAAACCATTTTTTCTAGAAAATCTCTCCTTTTGAAAACAAATAATGTCAATCTAGAAAAATTTGGAACGGGTAGGATTTGAGAAAACTTTAAGATTTCCAAGTATCTAAACCTACCTAGAGGAGAAAAAGTCTTCTTCCTTACCCAACACACACACACACACACACACACACACACACCTTCTCTACTTAAGTGGTCATAGTTATCTTGATGTTCCCATTCCAAACTCCTAATTCCATCAGATTTTAAAGCTGTCTTTAGCATCCTGTTATTCCTCTGCAGCCTCTTTAACACGATGCTGGTGCCGTTACTCATGCCCTACTTCAATCTATTTTTGGTCTTTAGTTATTTTCTTTTCAATGAGAAAATCAAGTAGTCTATTTGATGATTCATTCCTTTGCATTACCCATGGCCTGAAACCAATCAGCTTTGCTTCATCTACAGACCCTGTGCTCATGTCCTTATATCTATGAACTGTATTTTCTCACTTCCATTTAAGCACATATACATATTCCCTGGCTTCCAGAAGCAGACAACTTTGAAAATATCCACTGGTTTTTCCTGAATTTAAAATGCCTTGATTTGGTCTGCATGATGTCAAAATAAAACGTGAGTAAAATTTTATTTTCTTTTCAGCTAGATATGCTATTTGATAGAAAGTGTCTGTGGTATTTGATTATGGTTATACTTATATGGCAGCTGGTCTGTCTTTGACAGAATAAAGAGGCAATTTGAATGGCAAAGCCATTTGTTTTTTAGCCTTGCTTATCCAGAGGATCAGTGGGAGTATTGTTCTGTCAATATGCACAAAATAAATGGTCTATGGAAATAACAATTCATTTTATATTGCCTCTGTGATCAATGATGATCACCACTTGAAGATCAAACTGTGGTGATCAGAATTAATCAGAAAACTGTCTGGAATCAATGCCCTGATGATGCTATGATATGAGTTTATTGCTACCTGAAGCTTGTTATAACCATTCAAAGATCTTTTCCATTTATTGTTGTTTTGCTTTATTGTGATATTGGAGCAAATTTGCTGTTAAAATGGGTACATATTTGATAAACAACAATAAGCCTATTATTGTGGAAATGTAACGATATAAACATCTATGATTACATTTGTAATGGTAATCAATTTTCTCCTCTAATTACATTAATTATAGTGTTACATACCTTTGCAATTTGCACAGGATTTTACTCAATTAGGTTCATGTTGTATTTAAATAAAGCACTTTTGCCACTGTCATAAATCTTTGGAACACTTAGCCCTGCAGATAGTGGCAACTGAAGATTGATCTGTACTGTTAGAATTCAGTAGGAAATCATGTCTAGTTATTGATTAGTAAAAGAGACATTAATTTATGGAAGCTGGTAGGAGATTTTGGCAAGCTTAGAACTTATTTCCACATCTTTTCTCAGGGAGAAAGGTAGAGGAGAGTGTGCAAGTAGAGGGAGAGAGAGGGAGAGGAGAGAATAAACTAGCATTTTCAAATTGCAAAATGATTCTATATCGCAGTTTGTGAAACAGACTAAAGAGTGTGTATGTGGTAACACCAAGGTCAGTGACAACCTATGAGCAGGATGCATTCTGTTTGAATAATTGGCTTCTGTTTTGGAATTTTAACTGAGAGAAAGCATCTCAGTATCCAGTGTTAGAGCAGATGGTAGCAGGTGCAAATAGTCCACAGTAAGCTCTTTCCTTGCTTTCAAACAGAAAACATTCTGCAAGTGTGGTCTGCTTTGCAGACACTATTTAAAATGCTGTAAACCCCGAATTAGCTTGTAAAAGGAAACAAGGCTTCATCCTAAGACTCCTGTAATTTGCTGTGTAGCGTATGATGTGTTGTTTTATTTTGGCCATGAGTGCCATAAAATGGAGATTTTATATACCTCTAAGTTTCAAGTGTGTGCTTTGTTTACTCTGTTTTCATTTAAGGTTTTAAAGTGTTTGTGACTAATTATGTAAGTTGATAGATTGCATATAAATAACTCATATTTTTCCTTCATTTTAACTTCTGCAAATGTTTGGAATAATGAAAGTTATATAATGACAAGGAGCTTCTGGTCTTTATCCACGGGTGGAAGATTTGAACATTAGCATTATAAGACATCTGATAGAAAAAAAACAAGTATTACTGTTGCTATTTCTATGGTAACCATGATGTCACTGCTGTCTGCATAGCTTAAATCTCCCCTCACTAATAACTTGAGCTGATCTAGTAGGACAGAAATATAAAATGAAAAAAAATCTAATTAATAGAATGTAATCTCCAGATGCAATGATATAGACAATGTTTGGGGATGTAAAAGACTGAGTCTTGGTTAGTACTAAAAGAAAAATGTAGCACTGATTTTGTTTTATTAAAATGAAAACATGAATTTTTTTCACTAATGACTATGGCATGAGTATAAAGAGGATTTAAAAATATAGTCAAGAAGGAGCTATCCATATGCTATAGGCTTTGTGATTTGCAGTAAGAGAAAACTCTGGCAGAGGTGGGGGTGGGGATGAAGTTTTGGGCATTAACACATAATTCCACATAAATCCAGAGAGCAGATGAAGTATATAATCAACCAGTAAAATGTCTAAAAATTATATAAATCATTTGTTTGTAATTTAAGTTGTTGTTCACTGTTTTCACTCCTTTTCCTAACCTGAAACATCTCCATCCCTTGTGCAATGCTGTATGAAGCTTTCTCTTTGCTGTGATAATTGCCATCTTTGGCAAAGATTAGGCAGCCATTGCTTGCTGAGCTCTAATCTGGTCCTCTCGCAGAGCATTGATGCAGACATGAAGCAGAGCTGTGTCATGCCCAAACATTCTAGGGTAAGAAGAAAATTATAGCAGGCACTAGAACAGGCAGCTGGCTCTTGGAGTATTGGTAAAAGGGATTGCTGGATGACTAGGAATTAGGCTTTACACATTCTCTTCAGAGGGACTTGTGCTGCTTATTTTTTAATAACAATCACGAAAATGATTAGTTCAAGACAAGAAGCTGGAGAAAAATTCAGACATCTGTTTATGCTTGTCCTGCTTTCCTTCTGTGACTCAAAAGACCTTTCTCAAGCCCAGAGGATAAAGGTAGCACAGTACTGCCTCATCTGTTCATGTTAACTGTGATGGGGTGGAACCAAGCAGGGAAGGCGGCTCCCAGTTTATAAGGAGCCAGTGTGCCCTACTGGCTACCATCTTAGGTGGTTATACCTAGCAGAAGGGTACAAGAGTGTCCTAGGTAAGTAGTATTCCCACTGTGAGAGGTTGTGAGAATCTGGTTTCCTGGGCTTTGTTTTTAATTATTATTATTTTTGTGTGAAGTCAATATACTGTGATGCTAGCTGGCTAATTCATAAATTTTCTAACTAACAAAGCTCATTGTTTCAAGTTTACTGTTTTAAATACTTCATAGGTACAGTTCTTACCAGTTAGATAGATATAGCTTGCCTAGCTTGGTCATATATCTTCTAACACTATTGCTTTGCTATTGTTATTTGACTACACCTATCAACTACATAGACATTAGAGTGATAAAAATGAGTCCAGGTGACATAGAAGCTAAAATTCAGCTGACTATGAGCTCTGTAAATCTCTGCCTTATAAACACTTCCATCCAAGATAACATATGGAGAGAAAAGACAAAATGAGAATAACTCTTTGTACTGTGCTGACAACACAATGTCATTGAGCTTTCAATGGGCAAAATGAAACATTTCCCTAAAGAAAATATGCTTTTATATCTCCAGGATGCACTATAACTTCACATCACCTCTCATTTTTCACCTACACCATTATGTATCATGCCAATAGAAATATAAACTATTCATAAAGAAATTGATTATTGTACAAAGAAAATGATCAAATTAGTGTGAACCATAATGAATATGGTTAATATCTATTTATCATTATAACATTGTACTTTCAAACACCAAGTACTTACCATGACATGTTCAGTAAAGTATAGAGAAAATCACAAGGATGTATTCTGTACTTACACTGAAAGAGAAGGTTTAAACAATTTCTAGCATTGAAATAATTGATATTGAGAAAGGAAAACTGAGTAATTGCAATGTGGTCCTCAACTGGCATTAACATGTTACTAAGAACTATACATGATACAGTAAAATGGAGAGGCTACAAATATTCTTTCTAGATATAGACTACATTGGTTCTAATAAGACACTTGCCAAGCACCAAAAACAGTTTGACCACAGCAGCACAATCTCAGGCCCCTTGTGCCCTATATCCCTAAAACGAAGATGGTAGCAATACTCACTTCAGAGTATTGTTACAGGAGTTAAAGTAGGCTTGTAGAAAGTTCTTTACGGAAATGTTCAATCAATAATTAGTGCCACATACATTTTGAAAATTATAGTAACTCTTGACATTTCTTTGGGTCAACAATTCTAGTGATCCAAAACCTGATAGAAGTAAGGACTGATAAAGAAGACAAGTTATAATCCATATTTCAAAATAATATACTTTCACATGTATACTGAGTATAGTGAAAGGACTTGAAATCATCATCTGATGTTTTCTGTAGACAGAAGTTTCTATTCCACCTGGTCCCTCAGCCATTCAGTCCCCAAAAAACAAGCAGAGGCTTATATTAATTATAAACTACTTGTTTGGTTTATTAGCTAAGGCTTACTATTAACTAGCTCTTACAACTTAGATTAACCCATATTTCTTATGTAAGTTTAGCCATATGTCTTGGTACCTTTTATTAGGAATGCATTCTCATTTTGCTTCCTCTGTTGTAATCTGGTTGATGACTACATTTCTGCCGTCCCTCTTCCCAGAATTCTCCTAGTCTGGTGGCTTCATCTATACCTCCTGCCTGGCTACTGCCCAATGAGCATTTCATTAAACCAATATGAGTGACAAATCTTTCCAGTGTACACGAGTTTTATCCCACTGTCCAAATTATTATTTTGTTTAATACCCCATGTTAAAAGTAAGTTTTTCCCATTGTGTCATTCAGAATAGCTAGCCCTACACTGCTTCTTATTGTCCAGGTGTGGAAATAATGAAAGACCTTTTAGCATTTCTTCCTTTGACCCACCCTCTGCTTCAAGTAACTCTGCCCATGCCTGACAGATATCTCCACCACGTAAATGTGCCATTATTACTAATTTTCTGAGTGATTCTTCAAGGTTAACATTTGCTGTTGATGTCTGTGCCGTCATGTCCATTTTTTCCTGGGTAACTTTCATATACTATCACATATTTCCAAGTAACTGTTATTATTTATTAACCACTTGATTGAAAGTACTCTTTATGTATCTCAAATTCTCTGAAGTGTGAATAATTGTTTTAGGAGTAAAACTAATTGTCATATAGAAATGACCACATACCACTTAGCTTTGTAGAAAGAAACCAAGACTCCAGGAATATGATACACAAGTAATAAAGATTATTACTTAGAGCAAAAATTTTGCTCCATAACTTACTGGTTGAGTTGTTTTTGTATAAATTAGCTAACCAATGAATATTTTGATTTTATAAAATGGGTTAGTGAACATATCTATCTTTAGAGGTGGTATAGATATCAAATGATTTCATGGTTGATAAACTAATTTTTAAGCTATGTATTTCTAGAATATTTGCTGTGGAGGTGACAAAGATATATAACATAGCTTGCAGCAAGAATGGTATTTCACTCGAAGTTTGTTACTTGCCCCCATATTTTTTAGATGGTATTCTGCTGATCTATAGCTGTATATTTAAATCACTGAAACCTAATGGTTTGAAAATGCAGCAGCATCCTTTATTTCGCTCATGGACCTATAATTTAGATGGAGCTTGGGAAGAGCAGCTCCACTTTGCTCAGCTAAGTGTCAACCTCAAATGGCTTAAAGGATAGAATCATCTGAAATCTCTTTCACATCTTTAGCAATTGTGCAGAGAAGAAAACAGGGAAAAGAATCAGTGACATCAGCGAATCAGGCAGAATCTGTATTTTCTTTTTATAGCTTGAGAACTCACAAAGCATTATTGCCACTGTATTCTAGTCAAGAAAATCAAATAGTTACGCTTTACCTATCTGAAAAAGAAGATTAATTTTCACATTTTATTGAAAGCAGTTGTCTGTGAAACAATTCAGTTACTCCTACCACATTCCTGTCACTGTGACTAACCAGCATCTTTTAAAAGCTTAGTACAAGTCAGATAAGATACTGTATTGTTTAATTCAATTCCCATTGACTCTGAGGTGAATAATATCATACCAATTTTAAAGATGTAGAAACTTATGCTCAGAAATTTTAAATGACTTGGTCATCATTACTAATGGGAAGATTTGGGATTCAGTTCAAAATTATTTTCACCACCATAATAAATTCTTTCTGTGTGACATTATGTTTCTGCAATGGCAGAAATGTATTTTTGCATGTCTGGAGAAATGAGTGTAATTCCTAAATGATGAAACAGAGAATATGCTTCATTTAGTTTTGTGATTCTGAAAAAAAAGGGAGGAATTTGATACTTTTATATGGTTATTACTCTAAAATTGTTAAGCATCAGCTAGACCTTTTCTTTGAAGCAAGTATCTAATTATGGTCAGTGAATCACAGTTCTATACTCTTACTATTAACATTCTTTCAATAATCAGTTCTAAAGAACATATAAAACAGTGTCAGAGAAGTAGTAGGGTTAAATGCCTAAGTTGGTGGCCAGTCTGTAACAGTGATAGTATATGATTCAAAGAAATGGTTAGAATTGAAGTCAGCATCTTTGCTTCTAAATTACCCATCTGATGGATTCTGTGCTTCAGCAAATATAACCAAGTAGAACCCTTTATCAGGTGATAGTCAGATATACTGGATGCAGGAACTGTCATGGTTTATTTCTATGACCTGTGATTACAGATTACAATAAGCATTGCCAATGTTTTTTTTTTTTATTGAGAATAAGAAAAAAAATGTTTCCGCCTCCTCCCAGCCTCCCATTTCCCTCCCCCTCCCCCACTCTTCTCCCCCTCCCCCTACTCCTCTCCCCCTCCCTCTCTAATCCAAAGAGCAGTCATGGTTCCCTGCCCTGTGGAAAGTCCAAGGTCCTCCCCGCTCCGTCCATGTCTAGGAAGGTGAACATCCAAACTGGCTAGGCTCCCACCAAGCCGGAACATGAAGTAGGATCAGAACCCCTTGCCATTGACCTTGGCTTCTCATCTGTCCTCATTGTTCGCCATGATCAGAGAGTCCGGTTTTATCCCATGCTGTTTCAGTCACAGTCCAGCTGGCCTTGGTGAGCTCACAATAGATCAGCCCCACTGTCTCCGTGGGTGGGTGCACCCCTCGTGGTCCTGACTTCTTTGCTCGTGTTCTCCCTCCATCTGCTCCTTATTGGGACCTTGGGAGCTCAGTCCAGTGCTCCAGTGTGGGTCT
>NW_026068143.1:1782168-1784572 GCF_014885135.2 Alexandromys fortis | reverse complement strand
CATAGTACTCTAATGTGTATATATTCCACACTTTCTTCATCCATTCTTCCATTGAAGGGCATCTAGGTTGTTTCCAGGTTCTGGCTATTACAAATAATACTGCTATGAACATAGTTGAACAAATGCTTTTGTCATATGATAGGGCATCTCTTGGGTATATTCCCAAGAGTGGTATTGCTGGGTCCAGGGGTAGGTTGATCCCGAATTTCCTGAGAACCATTGCCAATGTTATTCAACTTCTGAAGTCTCTCTGGTCTTGTTCATAGAGCAAATAAGTTACAAACTTATTTGTTGATAAGATTGAGAAAACTCAATACTTTGCCCTTGCCTGAACTGCTTTGATAGTGTGATGTCATTATTTTAACTACATAAGTGCATAGTCCTCTGCTTTTCTTGGCTTTTTCAGCATAGCTTCATGGAGGGTGATAATTATATGTGGGAAGTAAACAAATGTATATTGAGTCCTTGAATGTGCAGTGAATTTGGAAACAGAAGGAGACCCACAAAGAAGAGATGATGAGAATATTGTAATACATAATGTCAAATGAAATAGATTAAATTAGATTGATAGCCATGACTTTTGGAAAATTAAATTTAGAAATCCAAAAAATTCAAAAAATGATAGTTGTATATCTTGGCCACAAAACCACATTTACATATTGTCTTATAAATTATATTCAACCCTGTTGTTATTGTAAGGAATCTTACCCTTTTACAATTAATGTAATAAAATAAATAAAAAAATTAAACCATATTACAGATTTCAAACTTATTTTTGTTTAATTTTGTTTTTGATCTTCTAATAAAGCAGAGTAAAACTTTCATTTTATTTGCTAAACAGTTTTACATGGTGTGCTCCATTTAGTAAAGACAATTACCTTAAGAATATAGACTGACATAATAGGATGCCTTTCCCTACCCAGACAAAAAAGATGCAAAATAAAATTATTGAGAAGAAAGTACACACATGAAAACTGAACTTAATTCTGTGGTAGCTATCACAGAAAGATTAAAACAGGAAAAGTTGATGTTGGACCTCTCTGCTGAGTGATAGCCATTTATTTTCAACATGACTCCTGTTCTGATATATTTTCAAGAAACTGCTTTTAAGTTTTCACTATACCAATGTAACTCCAGATATCTTCAAGTTTAAGTTGAAGAAGTCAGGGTCAGAGAATCCAGATTAAAAGTTTAATATTATGGAAGATTTTAGGTGCTATTATTAGATAGCAATAAGATTTTAAATTTTCTCAAGATTTATGAGTATAATAAATGAAAAATGGGACACCCATGAGATGTTTACTAGCATATACTCTGTATGGAGAGTCAGCTGTATGATCATTACATACTTCATCTTCATCCTACAAAATAGCTACATTCAAAATTTATAACATATTTTATTAATTCATAAATGTCTGAAAAAAATCATAACATTAAGACTGTACTTTTCTGAACCAGGATATGGCTTCCATATATTTTATTTATTCATATATTACATGTATTATAAGAAAAGAGAAGATCTACTACTATTTCCCATGTCACTGAATTTGAATCTTGAGATAGAGAATAGGTCAGATATATGAGATATCCCAAATTATATACTTACAACACAAGTGTAAGTCTTACAATGAATGTATACACTTGTCTCTAAGAGTTTAAAAATTCAGTTTAAAATGGTCTCTTTGTACTTTTTTGGAAACAACAAAACAGTCATATTTAAACTCATTCTTTTACTGAAACTCATATACATTCTTTTGAAAATGGAAGAATCATGAAGTGGTCCCATAAATAAATTTCAAGTGTCTAATATAATGGCACTTCTACAAACATAACTAAATTGCATTTCATTGATTGTTCACCAAATTAGTGTTTCCTGAATAAGCAACACTTTCCAGATTAAAAAAAAAAAGAGATTATTCCCTAATCTACTGAGATCTTCACCTTTGCTGTCTATTCACTGTGTCAAAAAAGAGTTCTAAAAGAAAACAACTGAAAAAATGGAATGTATGTCTATTAAGACTGGACTTTGAATTCTTGGCAGAATGAATTATGTAAGATATTGCAAATATTTGACCACCTAAACCCCAAAAGAATCAATGCAAAAGGCAAATGACAGATTAGGAACAAAATATAAAGCAAATTAGAATAAATAAAGTTCATATAGTTTAAGGGGAATACCAGGACTAGACTAGAAAAGACAATGACCCAAAGATGGAAATATCACATCTAGCAAAGGCTATGCAAAATGATTATTTTTTAATTAATTAATTTATTTATTTATTAAAGATTTCTGTCTCTTCCCCACCGCCACCTCCCATTTCCCTCCCCTTCCCCCAATAAAGTGCCCCTTCCTTGTCAGCCCAAAGAGCAATCAGGGTTCCCTGCCCTGTGGGAAGTCCAAGGA
>NW_026068143.1:1773726-1781556 GCF_014885135.2 Alexandromys fortis | reverse complement strand
TCAACAGAAGAAGTTCAAATGGCCAAAAGACACCTAAGGTCATGCTCAACTTCCTTAGCGATCAGAGAAATGCAAATCAAGACAACTTTAAGATACCATCTTACACCTGTCAGAATGGCGAAAATAAAATAAAATGAACACCAATGATAGCCTTTGCTGGAGAGATTGTGGAGAAAGGGGTACACTCATCCATTGCTGGTGTGAATGCAAACTTGTGCAACCACTTTGGAAAGCAGTATGTAGGTTTCTCAGGAAAGTCGGGATCAACCTACCCCTGGACCCAGCAATACCACTCTTGGGAATATACCCAAGAGAGGCCTTATCATACAACAAAAGTATATGCTCTACTATGTTCATAGCAGCATTGTTTGTAATAGCCAGAACCTGGAAACAACCTAGATGCCCTTCAATTGAAGAATGGATGAACAAAATGATTATTTTTAAAATCATTATTTTGTCTAGTAAACCTTAATTTTTTTATAAGGTGAAATATTTGAAAAACTAATTGTTGAAATTAAATCAGACTCAGTAGCTAAGTTACAGTTTTAAAAATCATTCTTTAAGCACTTATTGGTAATATATTGAGCTAAGCATCAATGATGATAATTAAAACCTAATGATTCAGAGAGTTTATATGTAATACAGTGATGATTAAAGAGAGATGATAATATGAAATACTGAACAAAGTAGGATGGGCGCTAGCAAAGGATGCCTCTTCCTCTAGTTATTTTCTTTTTGAATTAACATTACAGATGCAAATTTAAATTGCATTTGGCTTAATAGGTCAGAAATGGCAAAAACTCAGCATTGTTGAATAGAAATATGAGCTTCAATTATCTGTGTATAGTTTTAAATTTCTTAGTAACCATATTAAAGGAACACAAATTCATTAAATTCATTTGGAAAATGTATTCATTCTAGTGTCTAGAACATTATTTTATCAGTATATAATCAAAATCAGTTATTGCTGAATTATTTTGCATTCTTGTGTTCTTAGTTTCTAATGACTGTTTTATGCTTATTGAACATTTCTATTTCTCTGGCCAGATTTCAGATGATTAATATTTATACATAGTCAGTGGCTACTATTTTACAGAGCAGAGATCACATCTATATACATTGTGAGTTGTTCTGGGAAATTGTATCTATTATATTCTTTAAGAAACTTGCCTCTTAGATGACCCTAAGGATAAACCTTTCCTGAGATGTCAATATCATTTTCTTACTTCAGTTGGATAATTTATATTGGTCTGATTCCAATAAGGTCTCCTTACAAAGAAACAGTATTACCTCTCTTAGTATCACTCGAACCCTACAAGGTCCTTCTTTTAAATGACTATTTTCATGCTCCAATGCACACACCTTTATTATAGTATAGATAAATATTTAGGGCATCTATTGAGTAAATATTTCTCCCTGTTTGTTATAAAACATCACAAAGTTTTCATTCACACAAAACTGAAGTTCTAATTCCAAATCTGATTCTTTTGAAATACTTTAACCTTTATCAACCCTTCTCATATTTAAAATGAGGAAATGTGCAGCATAATATTTATAAATTTATGTAAAACACATTACATAGTAAGCATTCCCTAAAGAGTGTTTTACATTATTTTTAATAATATTTCTAATAAAAAAACGATATTTTTACTTTTGTATTATTTTTTTCCTAGTAGACTAGATTTCATTATATTTTATTAAACCAATTTAGTAAAGGCTTATCAGATTTTGCCAAGTGAAGACATGACTAGTCCAAGGTATGATTGAGGGGCAAGTTATCTATAGGAATTCAGAGCAGGGAGAGTAGGTAATAAATTAACATGACCCACAGAATAGACCTAGCCAAGAGAGGAGTGAGCAAGAGAGGAGGATAAGGAAAGAAAGACAAAAGAGGGTTAAGAGAGTATATGGCCTGATTGGCAGCACTATTACAGGAATGAGGTTGGAGAGCTCTCAAGCTGGAGTTCAGTGTAGGGGATGGAGAGAGAAGAGCCAGGCCATAAGGCTGGATTCTGTAAGGGGGTACTTACACTGTGGGAGCCTGGAGGCCAGCATGTACTTTGTTATGCTAATAGGCACCACCAAGAGCTATTGTCCTTTTGTTTCCTTTGGACCAATATATCTCATATAGATGAGATAACAGAAAGGTGCTCCTCTTCTACCTTTGACAAAATAGAAACCTAAGAATTGGGTAAGCAAACAAAGTGAACGATTTTAGCATAAAATCTGACAAATTTGTGGTAGGATTGACATTTTCTTGTATAACTGGTGGAAAAAATACAACTTACTTATTCAGAAAAAAGCTAGTAAATCACCCCAAATTCTTTAGGTCTGCAATGGTGTATTCAGGATTTATCATTTTTTCTGTTGTTTTAATAGAAATAATAATTTAAAAATTGCTCCAGAAAATACCCAACAAATACAAAAATTCTCCACCTTAAAGAACAATCTCATTTATAAGAATTAAAAAAAAAAAGTCTTGTTGCAAGGATATGGTTTTGAACTGAAGATGCCAAGATCTTATTAGAAGAAACAAGTATACAATCACATACACACACAAATATATTCACACTTACACCCAAACAGCGAAGTTAACATTTCCAGCTTGACTTCTTTAGTATGTTGAGTAAGAGTTAAGCAATCTGGCAGGTGAATAGAATATTTCAATGTTTTAGAAGTCTGGAGTTTCAGTTTGAGGCACTGATAAGGTGTTATTCCCTTTGTTTTGTTTTGTTTTTAACCTCATTACTTTGCCTGTCTCCCCAGTGATCTCCTGTACAGGAGAGGAATCAGAACTGCTATTCGCTCAGGAAATGGCATGGTCTTTCATGAATAACTGCCACTCTTTTAAGAATTGTTCATTCAACTAATGCTAGTGTGGGAATAGACAATTGAAAATTAAAAAAAAAAATGGCTCACAAGACACTGCATGTTCTCAGATGAAAATATGTGAAGATTTAAATTTTGCAGATTAAAAGAACTATTATCCTTGTGGACAAAACACTTGAATATTCTTTAGCCAGAGATGCACTCAATTAAATTACAATTTTTAATTTTTAGACAATTGGCAGAGCTAAACTTTTGTTTCTAGTTCCCATGTTAGATTCTGCAGCCATTAAGAAATGAAAAAAAAATTCCCATTGAAGATTAGATGCTGAGAAAAAGTTGTTACTTCATTAAAAATGAATTGATAAGGAGCCAGTCTTAATAATGGAATTGAGTACTAGTTTAAGGATCATAAATTTTTAAAATCAGAATCCTAAATACTCCCTTTGTTCCGTGATCTCAGTTTACTTACCTATAACTTGACAATGGTAATAATAATAATATAAATATTTAATAAAATTATTATTACTATTAAAGATAGCAATACTACTATTATTCGCTTGAATGTTCCAAGGGAGGCTAGCTAGCATTATAAAACAAAGAATAGATGAAAACAATTGTTACCTATGGTAAAGACTGTGTGGTGAGTCTTTGTACTCTTGCTCAATTTTTGTGATTTTCCGCAATTTATTTAACTTTTCAAAAGTTGAAATGGGATTTAATATATAAAATTTTTGTATACCATGTTTTTATAGCACCAACTTCAAGGTTTTACACTTGTTCATATATCTATCTTTTTCTAATTGTTTCCCAAATGTGGAGGTGATGTCAGATAATCTAAACATTTAAGAAATAATCAAGAAAGTTGCCATCAACATTTAACTTAAGATGACATCAAATGGGACAAGTCTGTGGGGTGTGATCTCTCTTAAATCTAGAGATCTTTTCTCCCCTGGAAGCCTTTAGGTTTTTGTTTGTTTGATATTGGCTTTTTTCTTTTTCCCCTAATTAAACCCAAGGTTCCTCAAAAAATACTATCTCCATGTCTATTTTTTTTTCAACCCTCATGTCAAATAAGCAAGCATCATAGCATTTTAAATAAATTCTTTTCCATCCCAGACTTCTTTACCTGGGAAAGTTTTATAATCCATTATAGAGTTTCAAGAGTAAATCTAAATCAACTTTGAAATTAAAGTGCCTGTGTGTTGCAAAGAAAGCCTTGAGTAAACCTTCCTGTGCTTCCAAATTCCC
Source organism: Alexandromys fortis (assembly GCF_014885135.2). Taxonomy (NCBI): domain Eukaryota; kingdom Metazoa; phylum Chordata; class Mammalia; order Rodentia; family Cricetidae; genus Alexandromys; species Alexandromys fortis. The sequence continues at coordinate 1,777,479 of NW_026068143.1, read as the reverse complement.
TTTCCTCACTAAATCAGATAAGAGCTCTGAAAGTTCACAAATATGTCAAGGCAAATGATGTTGGTTTGCTTTCACTTTTGAATTTAAAATAGGTTCATCCTTGGCTGGGAAGGCCAGATTCTAGACATAAGGCCCTTTGGAATGTGTCCAGAAAGGCAGTATTGTCAACTTGGTTAGAAGAAAAAGCACTGCCTGCTACTTCTGCCTGTCAGTTTCTCAGAATGAGCTACTGGTTTTAATCATTGTTGTCTTGGAAGAATAATCAAGTCTTGTCACTTGCCTATTTTGAAACTTTGCCAGGACAAAACACAGAAAAATATTTGTATATTTGCTTTCAGAAACAATGCAATTTAAAAAGCACCAGGAGTTTTTGAAGTCTCTGTCGGAAGCTCATGCAAGCAAGTAGATGCAAAATGTAACTGATGCTATTCTTACTTGAGTATGGTTCAAGGAAACCTCTTGAATTTCTATCAGATGACTTAGAATTCTGGTCATTATGTACTCTTCTTTACTGTTCACTTGGACTAGAAACAAATCCCTTGGTGTTTTATGTTTGAATAAAGGAACTAGCAGGCTGGAGAGATGGCTCAGAGGTTAAGAGCATTGCCTGCTCTTCCAAAGGTCCTGAGTTCAATTCCCAGCAACCACATGGTGGCTCACAACCATCTGTAATGGGGACTGGTGCCCTCTTCTGGCCTGCAGGCATACACACACAGACAGAATATTGTATACATAATAAATAAATAAATAAATAAATAAATAAATATTTTAAAGCGAAAAAAAAAGAAAAAGAAAAAAAGGAACTAATATCTTTGAAACACATCCTTGGATTCCCTTGGCCATACACAATGACAGCCAACATACATGAAATACGACCCTTTAGCAAGTTTCAAGGAAATGAGCATTGTAAAGGCATAAAGGATATGGAATTACTTCCAGGGTCTGTCTCATCTGATACTGATGTGATAGGGAGCTCCACCTGAAGTTTGAGTTTTAGCTTACCAGTTCTGAACACTTTTGCTTTTTTTTTTTTTTTTTCTTTATTGGGAGGAAAAAAAAAACAGTACCTTGATCCTATGTTGGGACTAATTGAGTCCTGGCCTTCCGCTGTTCTTCCCTGCTAGAGCCTTCTAATTGAAGTTACTAAAAGCTGTGCTTTACGGAGAGGATCATAGGATGGGATTTTCACCTGTTGGCCATTGACTGCAGGGTATTTAAGCCTCCATGGTGCTATTAAAGAAGGGTTTCTGTACCAGCGATTGGAGGTCCGTGTGTTGTTCTGTCTGTGCCTGTGTTTCCTCAACCTCCAGCCCCTTGCCCGAAGCTCGAGAACTGGGTTCTAGCGCATAGAGTGCATACAGGGGACACGGTGCGCAGCAATCCTATATCATTCTCAGTGAATATAATATACATTCTGTTGTAATAGCTTTTTATAGTCTCCATTTTTATTAATACGCCCTGAATATGCTGTAGTTTTTATTGTAAATAACCAATAAAGGGTGGCTGTAAAAATAGTCATAACACTATTCTATTTTTTCCATGCTTTTATCTTCCACAGTAAACTTAGATGCTGTGCAGAAAGGCAATTAAAGTAAAATGAACTCACAAAGAAAAGCTGTGACAACATGCCTTCAGCTTCCTATTGCTTCTTTTACTGGACATACAACAGCCCACTGGCTTCTTGAGTGGTAGTCTTCCTTATTATAAGTATATATTATCAGTAATTAAATTTTTCCTGTAGAATTTGAAGACATACATTTCAGATATGCCTTAACATAACTTTCTTAGTTATGTTGACACTAAAAGTGTCTTCTGACGTTAAATAATATGATACAGAAAGAACTTAGTCTTAAATGATGGCTGTTCAGTAAGCTACTCTATTTCATCAGTTGAATATACTTTCAGAACATACTAATTAATTACTAGTTATGAACAAGGCATGCTCACAGGCACAAAGGAATATAAAAGACAGTCCATATTACGTGGAAAGACAAGCCCAAATTTCATGAACAATGAATTCATTTGTAAAGGCAGTACTTGTTTAAAACTCATGAAAGAGAAAGAATATTCCTAAACTGGTTTTCAAATGAGCATTTTACTAGAAAAGTGAGGTTCACGATGGAGGTGATAGAGAACATTAAACTGTCCTGGTAATTCCAGAAGTTGGAATATAAGGCTGTGTCTAAGAGGATTCCAGGTAAAAAGCTATCCAATGACTTACATTTTTTAAAACTTAACATTTATTTAAAAAAATAGACAAAAGAGAAGTTTGTAGAAGAAAAAAATTGTACTGGCTTTTAGAGATTCTTAAATTGAAAGCTGACAAATTTGGACTAATTTCTATAGCTGACAAAAATCCATGGAAAGTTTTGAATAGAAATGTAGCATCATTTAAGAATATTACATAGCAAAGTGTGGGATCTGGAGCAAGAAAGAAGCAGAGCAGAGAGGCTGATGAAGATTGGATTGTCATCCTTTTATTAGATAGGAAGATAGCCATGTTGGAGCACAACATTTTAGAGGACAATGCTTATTAGAGACATACGTCATATACATTATAGGATACAGGGTAGACTCTAGCACTTGAGATTCAGAACATTCTCCACACCACACTAGAGATTAGAACTATAGAATTGGTTAGGGAACAAAAAACATGTTTTAATCTTTTCGTTATGAGTGCAAATGGAAATCATTATGCTAAGCCATAATAAGCCAGGCTTGGAAAGATAAATAGTACATGATTCTGCTCACATGTCAAATCTACATTTACAGTGATATGTTGCTGTGTGTTTGTGTCTGTCTGTCTGTATTCCTATCTCTCTATCCACCCCTATGCATATGCACATGCACGCATGCGTGCGCGCGCGCGAGCACACACACACACACACACGTTTATAGGTTTGAGCATAAGAAAATGAAAGAAGATTATGAGAGAGGAGAAACTGATAATAAGGAAAGTGGAAAAGAGAGAACATAAGTAATTGGAAAATAAAAATATGATACTAGGGGGAAAATGGAATTAGCTGTATGGGGGAAGAGGATGTAGGGAAGAGTAGAGGGGAAGGGGGAATGAATGAGAATAAAGAGTGTAAAGGCATAAACATATGGCTATTTTATAATGTAGCTAAATATTTCTGTACTAATCTAAAATATAGTAATATTCCCCTAAAATTATTTCCTTAGTTAAATAACTTATTATTTTGTTAATAATATTAGTATTTTAAAGCATAAGCTTAGAAGAAAATTAACTTTAAAAATATGTATTTAATATATATATTGTCTTATGCTTTGAATAAAGTTGGCTATTGCATGAAACTACAGTCAGAATCATTTATAGGCTCTATTCTCTCAGGTCCCACCATATTTAGAACAGTGACAGCAGAAAATTATAAAGTAGATGTATTTTAATGCTAAAAAATGACTTCATTTATTTCTCTATGTAGGTATACTATTTGACAGTCACATTAGAAATGTAAGGATGACTCTTCATCCATTTTAATATTTAGATTCTCCATTATTTTTAATTGTACACATTGTAGTGGGTATGATAAAATACCTTATTATTAGTTTAGTTCACATTTCTCTATTGCATAATGATTTCATGTTCCTTTTCACATGCTTATTGGTTACCAGAACCACTTTTTTGTGTTTGAAACACATTTAAATTTTTTAAGACAAATTATATTATAATTTTTGTATTGCACTTAAGATGTATAACCTGAATATATATATATATATATATATATATACATA